>NC_044982.1:71601768-71976358 GCF_008728515.1 Papio anubis
AGGAGGCGGAGCTTGCAGTGAGCGGAGATCTGGCCACTGCACTCCAGCTCAGGCGACAGAGCAAGACTCCGTCTCCAAAAAAAAAAAAAAAGGAAAAGTCCCACTCTGCCTTTACTACTCATCTCTGAACTTTTAATATCTCATTACAATATTCAGTGAACTGATATTACATGCCATCATTTTTAAGTTTGGAATTAGATTAAACTTGGAACTATATTGACAAATCTGGTTTGTTCTAGAACTTAATACCACTTAGAACTTTTGTTTATTATGTTTTGTAAATTAAATGCCATTTTTTACCTTTTAAAATTATCTTCCTATTTTTTATTCATTCAGCAAATATTTACATACCTATAGTAAAAGTACATAAACCTGATATATAGTAATATATCCACAAATGTCCAGGATAGAAATGCAGCAGTGAACAGGCAAGCTTGTAGTCTTCAAATAAATTACCAACTGTAATGTTGTTTGACATTATGTTTTTAAATAACGCATAACCTATTGTTACAGGGAGTTATATGTACCTATATATTACTATATATCTTCCAATATAGGCTTGTAATAAAGTCAGTATACTTACGCGCTCTTTTCTAAGCATGTCTTAACAGGTTAAACCACACAACTGTGATATTTGTATATTATATAATTAACATCTTAAATAACAGCTTTGAAATTTCTTAGTGATAGATTGCACTGCACTAAAATTTGAGACAGGGCCGGGCATGGTAGCTCACCCCTATAATCCCAGCACTTTGGGAGGCCAAGGTTGGTGGATCACCTGAGGTCAGGAGTCTGAGACAAGCCTGGCCAACATGACAAAACCCCATCTCTACTAAAAATATAAAAATTAGCCTGGCATGGTGGCACACACCTGTAATCCCAGCTACTCAGGAGGCTGAGGCAGGAGAATCACTTGAACCAGGGGTGGAGGTTGCAGTGAGCCGAGATTGCACCACTGCACTCCAGCCCGGATGACAGAGCGAGACTCTGTCTCAAAAAATAAATAAATAAAAATTGGGCAGATACACTTAGTATCATACACATTAAAACAGGAAAAGATTAACCCTCATCACACATATACTCAAAGTTAATGACACTTGGTTTTCTTTTTCTTTGTTTTAGTAAAAATTACAATTAAAGAAAGAAACTATCTTTGAGAACCTGAACTTTCAGTCTATGGATATTTAATGAAAATAATGATATTAGTTATCACCTTTGAAGAGGGGAGGATTCAGGGAAGAAAGACCAGCACCATCCATCTATATTAGATTGCTTAATTGAAGATATTTAGCAAAAGCACACTGGAGACTAATAGAACTGCCCAAAGGTTTTTCTCCTCTTTGATCTACGTATTGTGTCTCACATGACACAAGTATGACACACCACCTCAAACACAAACTTGCCCTTTCCATTCAAATACCAAACTGGCCAAGTAGGGTGGATAGAGTGCTGTGTCTCCTTCCTGGTACAGTGTGCCAGCAAGGAAAGTCTCTGTTAGATCACTTCCTGCATCTTCAAAACAAAACAAGTCTTTACGTAAGAGATGTTACCACCCCTAGAAAAGTTCCACCCATCAAAATAGGAAATCCTCATCTGTTGCTTACAGCAGTGTCACAAAGCACTATGTCACAAAGTGTCACAAATCATTTTTAGTCATTAAAAATGATTAAATACCTTGACTAAAGAGTTCAGTTTCTAAAAACTTAATAATCAGGTATTTGCAGAATGATTTTTGTATGATGATTTGCTACAGTGTTGTTTTATAATGGTAGTAAATTAGAAACCACCTAAACGTCCAGTAGCTGGAAATTGATTAGGTATAGGACATCCATATCCACACCAGCCTGGGTGACAGAGTGAAACCTTGTCTTAACAAAAAATAAACAAAAAGTAGACAGCTGCAACTTTGGATGGCCAAAGGGCTGGCAGTGATAGGAACAGCTACTTCAATAAAGAGAACAGAAAACTGAAAGCTGTTAATTACACATTTTCTATTCTGTGCTTTGCTTTCCAGGAAGTCACATGTTCATTAGACTCCTTTTTATTTAAAAACTGGATAATACTTCTTTTCCACCTTATAGTTACCTCCCAAAATACAGTCAACACAATGCTGTGCTTGGCTATTTTGGCTAAGAATACTCCCAAATCAGCATTTCGAATCAACAGTATCAGATCAGATCAAGAGAGGTAGACTGATATGTTCCAGCTCTCTGTTATGACCGAGCAGGAAGTTTCCGAACAAACCTCCACTTCTCAGGAAGTTTACGTCAAACTTAGTATTTACATCCTGTTGAATATAGTCTTAATTTTTTTCTCAATTCTAGATACTATTTGAATTAAAATGTTTGAGTAATCTGTCCTCAAATTTTTTTTTTAATTCTTAATAGACTATGTATATCTGTTCTAAGTGACACATGGAATACCTCCATGACTAATAATGATAAAAGTTAAAGATTGTTTTTAGAATTAAGTACCTATAATTATAACTATTTATATCCCTATGCATCATCTCTTATTCATTTGATCTCTCAAGTAGGTCCTTGTTGACTATGTTCTGATTAATTCATTATGCAGTTAATATACTATATGCAAACAAATAAAACCCTCAGTGGAGCATCCTGATGTTTCTCTCCAGGACTTACCGTGTAATATTGATGTGGAAAAGGTGACAGGATGCTGGGTCTGATGCTTCTAGCAACTGGCTGTATGACTTTGGCTAAGGCCCTTAACCTGCAGTTTTCTCACCTGAAAATAAGAGGGATGGGTTAAATGATCTTTAGTGTATCTTCTGTGATTGTACTATGCACAAGTGCCAGTCTTTATCTTACATACAGTAAAGTCATACTTTATTATATTTGTTTGTTTGTCTTTTGAGACAGGGTCTTACTCTTTCACCAGGCTGGAGTGCAGTGGTACAATCATGGCTCACTGCAGACTCAACCTCCCAGGCTCAAGCAATCCTCCCACCTCAGCCTACCAAGTAGTGGGGACCACAGGTTCATGCCAGCTAATTTTTATTTTTTTTAAGAGACGATGTCACCTTGTTGCCCAAGCTGATCTCAAACTCCTGGACTCAAGCAATCCTCCTGCCTCTGCCTACCAAAGTGCTAGAATTAGAGGCTTGAGCCACTGCTCCTGGTCTCATACTTCATAAATTTAAAAAAAGAAAAAAAAAAAGACATATTCCAGGTATAAGCCACAGGACAAAAACTGTGCATCTTTGTAGATGTGCTAGTTAGGATTATGGTTGCGAGTAATAGAAATCTGAATGGATCTTGATTTCTCTTAGATAACAAGGTGAATGTATTTTAAACACATAAAGAGTCTCACAGAACCTAAGGACACAAATTGAACTGGACATAAGGAGCCAGGAAGGTGAATGTCAAAGAGACTCTGTCTCATGTGTCCTCCTCCCTTTGTACATCAGCTTCATTCTGCCTTCTCTCTGTCCATCAGGTTCTTCTGCTTCCCCGAACCACAAGGTGGAAAACAGAACATGCTGGCAGCTCTTCAGTTTACAAATTATAGTGTGGACACATGAAGAGAGATGGCTGTTTCTCAGTCCAAACGCCATGTCCCAGGAAAAGGCTCCAACCGGCCCACATTGGGGCAGATGTCCACCCCAGGACTTATCAATTGTCATCTATAGTTGGGACAGCCTCTATTGAAAATGATGATTTTAACTTCAATTCTGAGGAGTAGACAGGAAAGGGAAATTTTTAGAAGAAGGATATAAGTAGAAAATCTAGGCTGGGGCCAGGCACGGTGGCTCATGCCTGTAATCCCAGCACTTTGGGAGGCCGAGGCCAGCAGATCACGAGGTCAGGAGTTCGAGACCAGCCTGACCAACATGGTGAAACCCCATCTCTACTAAAAATAGAAAAATAAAAAAACCCATCTCTACTGGGCGTGGTGGCACGTACCTATAATCCCAGCTACTCGGGAGGCTGAGGCAGGAGAATCACTTGAACCCATGAGGCGGAGGCTGCAGTGACCTGAGATCACACCACTGTACTCCAGCTGGGGCAACAGAGGACAGAGTGAGGCTCCGTTTCCAAAAAAAAATTAAAAAAGAAAGAAAGAAAATCTAGGCTGGGTGCAGTGGCTCACGTCTGTAATCCCAGCACTTTGGGAGGCCAAGGCAGGTGGATCATGAGGTCAGGAGATCAAGATGATCCTGGCTAACACAGTGAAACCCAGTCTCTACTAAAAATACAAAAAATTAGTTGGGCGTGGTGGCATGTACCTTTAGTCCCAGCTACTTTGGAGGCTGAGGGAGGAGAATCGCTTGAACCTGGGAGGCAGAGGTTGCAGTGAGCCAATATCGTGCCACTGCACTCCAGCCTGGGCAACAGAGCCAGACTCCATCTCAAAAAAAAAAAAAGAAAAGAAAAATCAAGAAAATCTAATTGGGGTTCACACACTAAAATATCAGTGTTGATAGTATTTTTAAATTTTGAAATAATTATAGCTTCACAGGAAGTTGAAAAATTAGTGCAGAGAGGTTCTCTGAACCCTTCACCCAGTTTCTCCTAATAGTCAGGTCTTACATAACTATAGTGCAATATCAGTTGTAAATTTTTTATTGAGACAGTTGATTTTCATATTATTTCCCTTTTATTATAGCACATGTGCCTCACTATGGTAAACATTTTACTGAAGAATAACATACAGAAAAGTGGACAAATCTTAACTGCACAGCTCAATGAATTTCCATGAAGTAAATATACCCATGTGATAATCCAGCTCAAGAAACAGAAAATCACTACCACCCCAGAAGACTGCCTTATACTACCATCTCTTAAGAGTGAATCACACATTGGTGTACTCTTTGTATCTGGCCTCTTTTCTTCTTTCCTTTCCTTCCTTCCTTCCTTCCTTCCTTCCTTCCTTCCTTCCTTCCTTCCTTCCTTCCTTCCTTCCTTCCTTCCTTCCTTCCTTCCTTTCCTTCCTTCCTCTCTCTCTCTCTTTCTTTTCTTTTCTTTCTTTCTGTCTCTCTCTCTTCTTTTTTTTTTTTTTTTTGAGACGGAGTCTCACACTGTCGTCCAGGCTGGAGTACAGTGGCGCGATCTCGGCTCACTGCAAGCTCCGCCTCCTGGGTTCACGCCATTCTCCTGCCTCAGCCTCCTGACGGGATTTCACCGTGTTAGCCAGGATAGTCTCGATCTCCTGACCTCGTGATCCGCCCATCTCGGCCTCCCAAAGTGCTGGGATTACAGGCGTGAGCCACCACACCCGGCTTCTTTCTTTCTTTTTTAATTTTTATTTTTGTTTGAGATGGAGTCTCATTCTGTCACCCAGGCTGGAGTGCATGTCGTAATCTCGGCTCACTGTAACCTCCGCCTCCCGGGTTCAAGCAATTCTCCTGCCTCAGCCTCCTGAGTAGCTGGGACTACAGGCATGCGCCACCGTGCCTGGTTGATTTTTGTGTTTTTAGTAGAGACAGGGTTTCGCCATGTTGGCCCAGCTGGCCTCGAACTTCTGACCTAAGGTGATCCACCCACCTCGGCCTCCCAAAGTGCTGGGATTACAGGCGTGAGCCACTTCACCTGGCTGTTTCCAGTCTTTGTTCAACATTATGTTTGTGAAGTTAATCTGTGTTGTTTTATATAATTATAGTTCACTCATTCTTTCATGGGCTTAAATCTTTTTACAATAAAATTTTAAGAGAATAAAATTGTAAAAAAAGTTTAAGCTCATGACATGCAATAAACTGTACAATTTGATGTGTTTTGACATGTATACACCCATATCAGTAATGCAATCAAGATTATGAATATATTTACTTCCTCAAAATAGTCCATGATTTTTTTGTTTTGTTTTGTTTTTGTTTTTTAAGACGGAGTCTCGCTCTGTTGTCCAGGCTGGAGTACAGTGAGTGATCCCAGCTCACTGCAACCTCTGCCTCCTGGTTCAAGTGATTCTCCTGCCTCAGCCTCCTGAGTAGCTGGGTCTACAAGTGTGTGCCACCGCGCCTGGCTGATTTTTTGTATTTTTAGTTAAGATGGGCTTTCACGGTGTTAGCCAGGATGGTCTCGATCTCCTGACCTCATGATATGCCCACCTCAGCCTCCCAAAGTGCTGGAACTACAGGCGTGAGCCACCGTGCCCGGCCAACTTATTTTCTACAAAAAACAGATCCAAAATTGAGCAAAATTGACCATGAAGAATTCTGATGACAAAATTGCAAGTGCTTTTGTGCAGCAAACTACATAGAGGCTTTTAAACTCCAAATGGGATAAAGTTAAAGATTTGTTTCCTTAAGTTGTCCTTTTTCAAAATTTTATTAAATATTATGTTCTTTTTTCTTATTATTATTTATACTATCTTTTTGAGACAGGGTCTCGCTCTGTTGCCCACATTGGAGTGCAGTGGTGTGATCATGGCTCACTGTAGCCTCAACCTCCTGGGCTCAAGTGATCCTCCCCTCATCGCCCCCAGCAGCTGGGTCCACAAGTGTGCCACCACACCCAGCTAATTTTTAAAATTTCTTATAGAGGCAGGCCTCCCTATGCTGTCCAAAGTGGTTTCAAACTACTGGGCTAAAGCAATCCACTGGCCTCAGCCTCCCAAAGTGTTGGGATTACAGGCATGAGCCACTGCACCCGACCCAAATACTACGTTCTTAACAAGAAAACTGAGACTTAATAATATCTAGACATGAAGCCAGGTGTGGTGGCTCACGCCTGTAATTGCAGCACTTTGGGAGGCCAGGGCGGGAGGATCATGAGGGCAGGAGATCAAGACCATCCTGGCTAACACGGTGAAACCCCATCTCTACTACAAATACAAAAAATTAGCCAGGTGTGGTGGTGGGCACCTGTAGTCCCAGCTACTCGGGAGGCTGAGGCAGGAGAATGGTGTGAACCCGGGAGGCAGAGCTTGCAATGAGCCGAGATTGTGCCACTGCACTCCAGCCTGGGCAACAGAATGAGACTCTGTCTTGAAAAATAATAATAATAATAATAATGATAATAATATCCGGACATAGATGCATGTCTTCGGCCATCTCTTTCAAGAGTAGGCTGAGCCCAGTGAAGTGATAAATAATAAATGTGAATTAAAACTACAGGGAGCCACCTACCATTGTGATTTAGAGTGCAAGCACTAGAGTTAGGTAGTTTGGATTGGAGTCGTAGCTCTAATATTTGCTGGATGAGTAACTTTGGAAAATCTTGTTATCCTCCTTTGCCTCCGTTTCTTCATCTATAGAATGAAGATAGGCCAGGCACGGTGGCTCATGCCTGTAATCCCAGCACTTTGGGAGGCCAAGGCGGGTGGATCATGAGGTCAGGAGATCAAGACCATCCTGACTAACACTGTGAAACCCTGTCTCTACTAAAAAATAGAAAAAATTAGCCAGGCATGGTGGTGGGTGCCTGTAGTCCCAGCTACTCGGGAGGCTGAGGCAGGAGAATGGCGTGAACCCGCAAGGCGGAGCTGGCAGTGAGCCAAGATCATGCCACTACACTCCAGCCTAGGCAACAGAGCGAGACTCCATCTCAAATAAAATAAAATAAAATAAAATAAAATAAAATAAAATAAAATAAAATGAAGATAAAGTATCTACTGCATAGGGTTGTTGTAAAGATTAAAAGATAATACAAGTAAATATCTTTTTTTTTTCATTTTAAACAAGAAGTTTATTTAAACAAAACACTTGAAGGGAAAACTATGATTTTTTTTTTTTTCAGAGTAATTTATCCCTACTTCAAGACAGATTGCCCTATGTGTAACAGGTGCATACAAAAAAGTTATAAAATTGTCCTTGGTTTAACAAGGATAAATGAAAAACATTAAAATTCTCCAATTGAACAAGGTATGCAAGGATTTTTATGTTGCTTTGTTAAAACAGTGAGAGCAAAATAACTTACTGGAATGTAAAGATAAGAGCTAAATGAGCATGCCACTAATGGAGAAAGCGGGTATTTTCACAGAATCAGTATTTTTTCCCATCCCACTTCCACTTGATGTCAATCAAAACATACCATTGCTATTTAGTTTTAAAAATGCAATATGGGTCGGGCGTGGTGGCTCACTCCTGTAATCCCAGCACTTTGGGAGGCCAAGGTGGGTGGATCACCTGAGGTCAGGAGTTCGAGACCAGCCTGACCAATATGGTGAAACCCCGTCTCTACTAAAAATGCAAAAATTAGCCGGTTGTGGTGGGTGCCTGTAGTCCTAGCTACTCAGGAGGCTGAGACAGGAGAATTGCTTGAACCTGGTAGGCAGAGGTAGCAGTGAGCCGAGATCACGCCACTGTACTCCAACCTGGGTGACAGAGCAAGACTCCGTCTCAAAAAAAAAAAAAAAAAAATGCAATATGTGTATCCACATATACCAATTACTTTATGTACAATAAAAAAATGGGAACTGGAGTAAAGAAGCAGTTTCCCTTTTCAGTAGACACCTCCTATCTGCTGGTGGAACACATCAATTATATCTGCATCCTCCATTTCCACCTGTGCAGGTGTGTCTGTTTCATTGATTGGCTGACTGTCAAATGGGAATCTGAGCTGCCTCATTGACAATGCTTTGGGCTTTTCCTCGGCCATGGCAAATACCAGAGTCTTCTCAGCTGCTGCTTCACAAAAGAGGTACCAGCTCCTCACTGAACGAACACACAGTGCAGCACCAGGAGTGACAGAAGAAGGAGGCAGCAGCGGTGGTTGAGGGACAGGGTGCGTGCACGTCCAAGTACAGTTCTTAAAATGCTGATGGCATACAACATATGCTCAATAAATACCTGATTTTTTAAAAAGACAATGACTATGGAAAACTCTTGATCATTAACCCAAAGGGAGAGTCTAGTTTCCAGGAAGCATTTGTTTGTATACACTATTTTACCCAAGGATACACTTTTTTCCCTGTGGCAGCATGACTCATCTTAGTCTCTAATTTCTGACCTGGTAAGACATCTTTTTTGGTCTCTTAATTTCTGGCTCACTTGGCCCTGACTTGATGTGAATGTTCTTCCTGACATTCCAGTGACTGATTCTCAGCAAACCACAACCCCTTTTTGGTTCCTACCCTATCTTCTCTGTGTTGGCAACTGGACTCACCTATTCTTCAGGACTTTCAGGAATGCACACTCTGGTAGCTCTCTATTGACTTTACTGCTCATTCATTCTAACAGAGCAATGTTCCAGTTCTGACTTAAGTTCCAGAAGAACTTCTGTGGTTCTAGCAAGTTGTTATTAAAAGGTGTTGAGGCCAGGCATGGATGTTCTTGCCTGAAATCCCAGCACTTTAGGAGGATCTCTTGAGGCTAGGAGTTCAAGACCAGGCTGGACAACACAAGAAGACCCCCTCTCTACAAAAAATACAGGTGCACACCACCATGCTCATGCCACCATGCCCGCTCCTTAGGAAGGTGAGGTGAGGCGATTGCTTAAGCCCAGGAGTTCAAGGCTGCAGTGAGCTATGATCACACCATTGCACTCCAACAGAGTGAGACCCTGTCTCTAGGGAGGAAAAAAAAAGAGTATTGGATTCATTGTCCTATCTAGAATGAAAGTTTTTCATTGTAAATTAGCATAACCATCATGAACTACCTACCTTCCTGGCACTGACTGACCACCCCACCATTTTCCCCTTTAGTGAATAAAAAAACAAAACAAAACAAAACAAAAAACAGGTGTTGAAATTGAGCAAGGAAGAGGGGCCTTATATGTATTTGTGCTTCTCTAAATCTTATTGAATATGATGCCCAAAAATATGCCATTAAGACTGTACTTTCAGGGATCATTTCTACAGTTTGTTACAAACATATGCCATTACTAGCTTGATAGGTCATACTTTAACACTTTTTCTTTCTAATAAATAGGTATGCTTTCTAAAATTTGGCTAAGTTATGGGCAAATCTATATTCTCTTACCCAAATCAGATAATAGACTAGACAGTAAGCCCACAAAACCATAAACCAGGCACCACCATTCACTTGGTAGCCAGGACCGGAGTTATAAATATAGTGACTCACAGAAAATAATAAATTTTCATTAGGCTGGCCTCCCCCAAGTTAAATCTGTAACATGAAACAGCCATTTTAAAGTGGTGTCTAGGCAGGATATGGTGGCTCACACCTGTAATCCTAACACTTTGGGAGGCTGAGACGGGCAGATCACCTGAAGTCCAGGGATTCAAGATCTGCCTGGCCAACATGGTGAAACCCCATCTCTACTAAAAATACAAAAATTAGCCAGGCGTGGTGGTGGGCCCCTGTAATCCCAGCTACTTGGGAGGCTGAGGCAGGAGAATTGCTTGTGCCTGGGAGGGAGAGGCTGCAGTGAACCGAAACTGTGTCACTGCACTCCAGCCTAGGTGACACAGTGAGACTCTGTCTCAAAAAAAAAAAAAAAAAAAAAGTGGTGTCCAATGACCAATACAATGTATGCTGAGAAAAGAAAAAGTGTCAATATTGATTACAAAGATAAAAAATGGAAAAAAAAAAAAAACTATAGAAAGAAATGGCCATAAAAGGGATAACCTTCTGTGGAAGATGTATATAAACTATAACTTTGTCAAAAAATAACATTTACATAGCACTTCACAATATACTTTTCTTATACTCTACCTCATTTGTTCCTTGTAACACTATTCTAATGTTGGTGCTATTATTGTTCCTATTTTTAAAATGAGGAAATTACCGCCGGGCACAGTGGCTCACTCATGTAATCCCAGCACTTTGGGAGGCCCAGGCGGGCAGATCACCTGAGGTCAGGAGTTTGAGATCAGCCTGGCCAACATGGCAAAACCCCATCTCTACTAAAAACACAAAAATCAGCTGGGCATGGTGGCGTGCGCCTGTAATCCCAGCTACCCAGGAGGCTGAGGCAGGAGAATCACTTGAACCCAGGAGGCAGAGGTTGCAGTGAGCTGAGACCACGCCATTGCACTCACTCCAGCCTGGGCAACAAGAGTGAAACTCCATCTCAAAAAAAAAAAAAAAGAAAAAACATGGGGAGACACAGTGAGTGTGAAAGGTTAGGTAACTTGTCTATGTTCACCCACTTAAAAACAGGCAGAACCAGGACACAATTACACTTGCCCTGATTCCAAGTCCTGGACTTTTCCCATGACATCATGCTGCCTCACCTAGTACATGGGACACAGTTAAATGCGTAGAAGAACTTAACTAGATAGGCTTGTAAATCTTCATTTTTAGGAATCTTCAAGAAGCGCATATGTCTTACATAATTTTAACCAATCTGGCAGCAGATTTTTAGGAATAATAATCTTTTGAGGTTCTTTTCTGCTCTTTCATTTTCAATTACTGTCAGACTACTCTCCAGTACTGCTTATGACTTATATCTACCCCAGTTGCATATGGTAAATTTTAATGTTACATATATTTTACCACAATTTTTAAAAATAAATTGAAAAAAAATTTTTTTAGTGAAACAGGGTCTCTTCGTTACCCAAGGCTGGAGTGCAGTGGCACAATCATGGCTCACTATAGCCTCCTGGGCTCAAGTGATCCTCCTACTTGAGCCTCCCAAGTAGCTGGGACCATAGGCGCATGCCACCAAGCCCAGCTATGTTTGAAAATTTTTTGTAGAGAGGAGGTCTCTCTATGTTGCCTAGGCTGATCTTGAACTCCTGTGCAGGTGATCTTCCTGCCTTAGCCTCTCTAAGTGCTGGGATTACAGGTGCAAGCCACCATGCCGATAATTTTAAAACTATGCATATATTATTTTATTATATTATTTGCATTATTATTATTATTTTTTTTTTGAGACAGAATCTCATTCTGTCACCCAGGCTGGAGTGCAGTGGCGCAATCTTGGTTCACTGCCACCTCTGCCTCCTGAGTTCAAGCAATTCTCCTGCCTCAGCCTCCCAAGTATCTGGGATTACAGGCACAGCCACCACACCTGGCTAATTTTTGTATTTTTAGTAGAGACAGGGTTTACCATGTTGGCCAGGCTGGTCTCAAACTCCTGACCTCAAGTGATCCACCTGCCTCAGCCTCCCAAACTGTGTGTTTTTTTTTTTTTTTAAAGCAGGGTCTCATTTTGTCACCCAGGCTGAGTACAATGGCATGATCTTGACTCACTGCAGCCTCAACTTCCTGGGTTTAAGTGATCCTCCTGCCTTTTTACCCCACCCCACCCCCCTGACCCAAGTAGCTGGAACTACAGGCCTGCACGACCTTGCCTGGCTAATTTTTGTATTTTTTGTAGAGAAGGGGTTTCACCATATTGTCCAGGCTGGTCTCAAACTCCTGAACTCAAGCAATCCGCTCACCTTGGCCTTGGAAAGTGCTGGGATTACAGGCGTAAGCCACTGTGCCCAGCCTAAAAAGATAATTTTAAAAGCATAGGAAATATGAGTCCTTAGCTCTATTATTGAAAGCCTCTATGACCTCCATGTTTGTGTTACAGAATTACCAGGTAAGCCACTATAGCATGGAAACACCAGATACAAATGTGAATTTAGTTAAAGAGTTGTGTGTTTGTGTGTGTGTAGACAGTGGATGTCTTAGATATCTTGTCTACCTTAGATATGATTCTTCTTCCGACTGATTCACCAGAAGCATCAGGCCTCTTTGCTTCTTTTCTTCAGTATCTTGTGCCTTGGCTGTTACAGGTGGAGGTGGAAAAGAAATTGCTAATGATGCTGCAAATAACTTCCTTCACCTTCTAACCTGGAGATTGGTTGAAGGAAGAAAAAAGGTGACTGTCAGAGTCCCTACTGGCCGTGCCTCTCAGCCACATGACCACTGACTGAGTCACTTAATTCCTCCCCAGGGTCAGAAGTGCCCCAGCACCAGATCGTTTATGGATACCCTAACCACTTTTTCACACTCCTTGAGGTTTAGCTTTAAATGTTTTAAGAACTAGCAAAGTGGGGCCAGGTGCGGTGGCTCATACCTGTAATCCCAGCACTTTGGGAGGCCAGTGCGGGTGGATCACGAAGTCAGGAGATCGAGACCATCCTGGCTAACACGGTGAAACCCTGTCTCTACTAAAAATATTTTTAAAATTGGCCGGGCATGGTGGCGGGCGCCTGTAGTCCCAGCTACTCAGGAGGCTGAGGCAGGAGAATGGCGTGAACCTGGGAGGCAGAGGTTGCAGTGAGCCGAGATCGCGCCACTGCGCTCCAGCCTGGGCAACAGAGCGAGACTCCATCTCAAGAAAAAAAAAAAAAAGAATTAGCAAAGTGGGCCGGGCGCAGTGGTTCACGCCTGTAATGCCAGCACTTTGGGTGGCCGAGGTAGGCAGATCACCTGAAGTCAAGAGTTCAAGACCAGCCTGGCCAACATGGTGAAACCCCGTATATGCAAAAATACAAAAATTAGCCGGGCATGATGGTGAGTGCCTGTAATCCCAGCTACTCAGGAGGCTGAGACGGAAGAATCACTTGAACCTGGGAGGCAGAGGTTGCAGTAAGCCGAGATCTCGCCATTGCACTCCAGCCTGGGCAACAGAGCGAGACTCCATCTCAAACACAACAACAACAAAAAATTAGCAAAGCTGATTATTTGATCTTCGTGAGTACTGGCAAATGCTGAAGGTTATTTCAGAACATTGACCCTGGCCAGGCGTGGTGGCTCACGCCTGTAATCCTAGCACTTTGAGAAGCCAAGACAGGTGGATCACCTGAGGTCAGGAGTTTGAGACCAGCCTGGCCAACGTGGCAAAACCCCATCTCTACTAAATATACAAAAATTAGCTGGGCGTGGTGGCGGGTGCCAGCTACTTGGGAGGCTGAGGCAAGAGAATTGCTTGAACCCGGGAGGCAGAAATTGCAGTGAGCCGAGATGGTGATTGTACTCCATTCTGGGCAACAAGAGCGAAACTCCGTCTACAAAAAAAAGAAAAAAGAGAAAACGTTGACCCTGAACAGTAATTCTACAAGAAATTATTATCACATTTGGCAAAGGGAAATTTGTTGAGTCAGCACTAAATAAGGTGGTGGCCGGGCGCAGTGGCTCACACCTGTAATCCCAACATTTTGGTATGCCAAGGTGGGCAGATCACATGAGGCCAGGAGTTTGAGACCACCACATGGCGAAACCCCATCTCTACAAAAAATACAAAAAATTAGCCAGATGTGGTAGTGCAGCTACTTGGAAGACTGAAGTGGGAGGATCACCTGAGCCTGGGGAGGCTGAGGCTGCAGTGAGCTGCGATGGTGACACTGCACTCCAGTCTGGGTGACAGAGTGAGACCCTATCTGAAAAATAAAATAGCTGGGCACAGTGGCTCACACCTGTAATCCCAGCACTTTGTGAAGCCTTGGAGGAAGAACTGCTTGAGCTCAGAAGTTTGAGATCAGTCTAGGCAAACATGACAAAACCTTGTCTCTACAAAAAATTTAAAAATTAGCCAGGTGTGGTGGTGTGAGCCTGTGGTTCCAGCTACTTGGTAGGCTGAGGTGGGAGAATCACCTGAACCCAGGGAGGTCAAGGCTACTGCGAGACCTGATCGAAACACTGCACTCCAGCCTGGGCAACAGAGTGTGAGACCCTGTCTCAAAAATAAATAAATAAAGTGGTAAAGGCATATTAAAACTAGTGCCCCTTATGTGATTAAAATATATCATCACTATCATTGTTTTGGAAAGTTGAGAAGTATTAAATATGAGTAATTTATGAATCATGGTCATTTTTCCTTTGTTGAATGTTCAACATACATTTTTTAAAAAAGAAGTCTAGGCCGGGCGCGGTGGCTCAAGCCTGTAATCCCAGCACTTTGGGAGGCCGAGACGGGCGGATCACGAGGTCAGGAGATCGAGACCATCCTGGCTAACACGGTGAAACCCCGTCTCTACTAAAAATACAAAAAAAAAACTAGCCGGGCGAGGTGGCGGGCGCCTGTAGTCCCAGCTGCTCGGGAGGCTGAGGCAGGAGAATTGCGCGAACCCGGGAGGCGGAGCTTGCAGTGAGCGGAGATCTGGCCACTGCACTCCAGCCTGGGCGACAGAGCGAGACTCCCTCTCAAAAAAAAAAAAAAAAAAAAGAAGTCTAGGCTGGGCACGGTGGCTCACGCCTGTAATCTCAGTACTTTGGGAAGCCGAAGCGGGTGGATCATGAGTCAGGTGAAACCCCATCTCTACTAAAAATACAAAAATTAGCCAGTCATGGTGGCACACACCTGTAATCCCAGCTACTCAGGAGGCTGAGGCAGGAGAATCACTTGAACCCAGGAGGTGGAGGTTGCAGTGAGCTGAGATTGCACCACTGCACTCCGCCTGGGGGACACAGGGAGATTCCGTAAAAAAAAAAAAAAAAAGAAGAAGAAGTCTATTGAAACCCTTTTTCTAGCAAACAAACAAACACACAAAAGTTTAGAATAGTTTTACTAGGAAACCTTTATCTTCGGCAGGACATAGACTAAAAAACATTTTTTAATAAAGAAAAGGAAGCCTTTATCAAAATTCTCACCAACCTTATAATGAATAGAAAGTATATGTTAGGAAGTAACAAAAGATATCTTAAGTCTAAAAACAACTCACCTACCAACAAATTATATGATCTTGAACAAGTCACTAATCACTGCTTAACCACTGTTTCTTCATCAGCAACCTGGAGGTAATAATACATCTCCAACCTAGCTAAGATGGAAGTTTACATAGAGTAAAATAATGGATGAGTAAGTGCTTTGGAAAGCATTGCATGCTACACTTATAATTATTGTTGTTAATAAAGATAGTTTTAAACAAAAAACATGGTAAGGAGAGGGAGAAAGACAAAACGAGAGATACATATCTATATATCTTATATATATATCATATATATGTATGTAATATATGATATATATAAATGTAAGCCTAATGCAAGATGGAAACTAATCAAGAAATTTTCATTATTTTTATTCTATCCTATTAGACTAATTATTATTATTTTTTTTTTATAATAGAGACTGGATTTCGCTGTGTCACCCAGGCTGGAAGACAGTGACATGATGATCATAGCTCTCTGCAGCCTCGAACTCCTGGGCTGAGTGATCCTCCCACCTTAGTCTCCTGAGTAGCTGGAACTAATAGGCACACACCACCACGCCCGGCTAGAATAATTATAATTGTACTATTTAAATATTATTTGAATACTTGAAACAATATTTTCCTGTGGCTTAGCCCTACTCAGACATTAGCTGACACATGTAGTCCAAACCACAGTTTCATTAAACTAATGAGAAACTACCAGTCTATCTTTGGAATCCTGGGTTGTTCCATAGGTGTAGAGTAGGATTAGCACAGGTCTAAGGGACTCAACTCAAGCGAGTTGGGGGTTCCTTATCACCAAAATGATAGATGTATTATAGATTCTCCTAGGAGTTCTGCTAAGTTTCAGACAGTATGTGCTACCAGGGGATTCCAACTGCCATAAGCTTAAGGAGTAACAGGACCAAACTGGGTTTTTGGGTTCACTAGAATTATCCTTTCCTGGGGATTTTCTGGAATTTAAGTACAACCCGATGATACATTAGATAACAACTGACCAGATTAGATGCCCTGAACCTCCCAAATCATCAGGGACTAGAGACTGAGTTACTATTGTCCCGATAGTAGAAGTTTGTGGTTTTGTACTGAGACTGTTACCAAAACACCATGGCTCAGTCTAGGTCCTGCTCCTCGCTACACAGAAAGCCAATGACTGAGACAATGGGTATTGCCAAGGCAGAACCCTTTGATCAGGTGCTGCAGTGGAGGAGATGGGAGATCAGTCTCAAATCTATCTCCCCTGCCAACTAAAATTAGGGGTTTATATAGCAGGTAAGAAATACAACAACGTGTAGGAAAACAATAACTCGGGGACGGTTAAGGAAGTAATCATGATGAATGAGGGGCCTGGCCTCTCCTTGGATGAGACGATCCAGTGAGTTTCAGTTATTTGATACTTTCCCAGAGGCCTGGGGGTCCTTTCCTGAGGAAGTAACTCAGATAAAATAAATGTACATTTCAAGCTTTAAGACCAGAAGTGTCCATTTCTATAGATAGATAGATAGATTTTTTTTTTTTTTTTTAAATAGAGAAGGGGTCTTACTATGTGGCCCAGGCTGGTCTCAAACTCCTGGGCTCAAGTGATCCACCCGCCTCAGCCTCCCAAAGTGCTGGGATTACATGCGTGAGACACAGTGCCAGCACATCCAACATGTTCTGGTCTTCCCACACTTCTGACCCTTCGCCTGCACTTCCTTACTTTTCATCAACTCACCTAAAAACAGATGTCCTCAGATAAAATGCGTCTTAACTTCCTCAAATTAAACTACTTCGATATATATAATTTCACTTCCCCCAGTCAGCACCTTACTTCCTATTTAACAGTTACCTGTGTTCTTAATCCCTTTTAACCACCTTGTGCTCTCTTAATTATTCTATTATATTATTTATCATCCTCCTCCCCAATATACTTCTTCTCAATTAGATCTATCTTTTTTTTTTTTTTTTTTTTTTTTTTTGAGACAGGTCCATTGGAGTGCAGTGGCATGATTACAGCTCACTGCAGCCTTGACCTCCCAAGCTCAAGCCATTCTCCCACCTCAGCCCCCTAAGTAGCGGGGACAATAGGCACCAGCACACTCAGCTAATTTTTGTATATTTTGTAGAGAAGGGGTCTCACCATGTTGCCCAGGCTGACCTCGAACTACTGAGCTCCAGCAATCTGACCACCTTGGCCTCTCAAAGTGCTGGGATTATAGGAGTGAGCTACCACGCCCAGCCTCCGTTAGCATTTTAACCTACTTAAGCTTCTCCCATCAGAACCAAAAACAAAACCAGAATATTCTTTGATCTTTTATCTCTCTCAGATACTGCCCTGTTCTTCTCACCTAACCTTCTTGAAAGAACTGTATGCACTCACTATTCTTCACTTCCCACTCATTCTTTGGTCCACTGCCAGCTGCCTTTGACCACTAACATTCCTCTACAAGGCCACTAACGACATCCAAGTCTCAGAAATCCAATCAACACTTTAAAAAAAATTGAGATATGATTCACATCTCATAAAGTCTCATAAAATCCCGTAAGACTCACCTTTCAAAGTGTACAATGTATCTTTTAAAGTGTACAATACAGTGTTTTTTAGCATATTCATAAATTCATTCAACTATTACCATTTAATTTCAGAACATTCTCATCACTGCTGTATCCTTTCGCAGTCACTACCAATTCCCCCTCCCTACAGCCCTTGACAACCACTAATCTATTTTCCATGCCTATGGATTTTCCTTTTCTGGACATTTAATATAAATTGAATCATACACCATGTGACCTTTTGTGACTGGCTTCTTTCATTAAAGATAATATTTTATTTATTTATTTATCTATTTATTTATTTATCTATACCTACTGAAATGGGATTTCTTTTTTAGTATAATGTTTTCGGGGCTCATCCATGTTGTAGTATGTGTCAGCACTTTACTTCTTTTTATTGTGCAATAATATTCTGTTGTGTGGATATACCTCAGAGTGGTTACGCTATTTTGTTTATCCATTCATTAGTTGATGGACATTTGGGTGGTTTCCACTTTTTGGCTATAACGAATAATGTTGCTATGAACATTCAGGTACAAATTTTTGTGTGGACATATGTTTTCAATGCTCTTAGGTGGAATTGTGGAATTACGAAGTCATATGATAACTCTGTTTAACCCCTTTGCCCCAAGAATACCCGCTGGCAGTGCTTGCAGCTGCAGCGTTTACTCCAAGATAATCTTGCCACGAAATATTGTTGTATTATTAATATCTTAGTAAGCATATTAATATTTATTATTTTCACATTGCTCTAGTATATTGACTTTGGAAACAAAAGACATTATTCTACTTATAGCATTCCATTTTTAGTTGTATTTCCATTTACAAAATATAGTAATTCTTGATCACTGAAAATGTCAAATCCTAAAAAATGTAGCATCATTCTCAAACAGTTGCTGGCTGAAGATTCATTTGATGGATCTGATTTTTCTGAAATAGAAGATTTTGATGATTCAGACAATTCTGATGTTAGTTCTGTTTAGAAATAACTCCAAGAACAGTTTTTGTATTTTATTTTCACATGAAAATCAGTCAGATTTTCTTCAGCCTCAAAGAACATGTTTATGTAAAATCAAATGAGTGCTGGCAGCAAGCTGTGTTTTTTTTTAAATCTAAACTGGAAAAGGATTAAATTTTGAGAAAGTGCCAAACTGTTTTCCAAAGCACCTGCACCATTTTACATTTCCACTGTTAATACACAATAGCTCTAATTTCACCAACACTTGCTATTATCTGAGTTTTTCTTCCCAGGTGATCTAGCAGGTGTGAAGTAGTATCCAATTGTGGTTTTGAAGTTGGATTTTTCTAATGACTAACAATGTTGAACATCTTTTTATGTGCTTATTGGCCATTTGTATATCATCTTAAGAGAAATGTCTATTCAAGTCCTTTGCCTATTTTTAAATTGTTTTTTTTGTTTGTTTGTTTGAGATGGAATTTTGCTCTTGTTGCCCAGGCTGGAGTGCAGTGGTGCAGTCTTGGCTCACTGCAACCTCTGCCTCCCCAGTTCAAGTGGTTCTCCTGCTTCAGCCTCCTGAGTACCTGGATTACAGGCACGCACCACCACGCCCGGCTAATTTTTGTATTTTAATTTTTTGAGATGGAGTCTCACTCTGTCGCCTAGGCTAGAGTGTAATGGCACAATCTCGGCCCACTGCAACCTCCACCTTCCAGGTTCAAGCGATTCTCCTGCCTCAGCCTCCTGAGTAGCTGGGACCACAGGTGCCCACCACCACGCCCAGCTAATATTTTGTATTTTTTAGTAGAGACAGGATTTCACCGTGTTGGTCAGGCTGGTCTCAAACTCCCAACCTCAGATAATCTGCCTGCCTCAGCCTCCCAAAGTGCTGGGATTACAGGCGTGAGCCACCGTGCCCAGCCTGTATTTTTATTTTTTGAGATGGAGTCTTACTCTGTCATCTAGGCTGGAGTGCAGTGGCACAATCTTGGCCCACTGCAACCTCCACCTCCTGGGTTCAAGCAATTCTTCTGTCTCCACCTCCCAAGTAGCTGGGACTACAGGCGCACACCTCCACGCCCAGCTAATTTTTGTATTTTTCTTTTTCAGTAGAGACAGGGTTTCCGCATACTGGCCAGGCTGGTCTCGAACTCCTGACCTCAGGTTTTCCACCCGCCTCTGCCTCTCAAAGTGCTGAGAATTACAGGAGTGAGCCATCACGCCCAGCCTAAAAGCTTTTAATTTTTCTGATGTCCAATTTATCTATTTTTTTCTATGGTTGCTTAGGCTTTAAGTATTACATTTTAGAAACTATTGCCTAATCCAAAGTCACAAAGGTTTTGTTGTTGTTGTTGTTGTTGTTTGTTTTTGAGTTGGGGTCTCACTCCTGTCGCCCAGGCTGGAGTGCAGTGGTGCAATCGCAGCTCATGGCAGCCTCCACTTCCCGGGCTTAGGTGATGCTCCCACCTCAACCTCTGGAGTAACTGGGACTACAGGTGCATGCCACCACACCAGCTAATTTTTTGTATTTGTAATAGAGATGAGGTTTTGCCATGTTCCCCAGGTTGGTCTCAAACACTTGTGCTCAAGTGATCTGCCTATCTCAGAAGTGCTAGGATTATAGGCATGAGCCAGCTCACCCAGGCATGGAGATTTATACCTATTTTTTACTCTAATGCTTTTGCAATTTTAACTCTTTGATCCATTTTGAGTAAATTTTTACATATGGTATGAGGTATGGGTCCAACTTTATTATTTTGCATGTGGACATACAGTTGTCCCAGCACCATTTGTTGGAAGACTTCATACCATATTGAATTCTCTTGGCACCCTGGTGGCAGATCAATTGGCCTTATATCTGTGGGTCCAGTGGGCACTTTCTATACTTACCTTGCTTGACCCCTTATCAACATTTGACTCCGTTGATCACTCCCTCTTTTTATTTATTATTATTATTATTTTTTGAGACAGTCTCACTTTGTCATTCAGGCTGGAGTGCAGTGGCATGATCTCAGCTCACTGCAACCTCTGCCTCCCCGGTTCAAGCAATCCTGCCTCTGTGTCTGAGGAGCTGGGATTACAGATGTGCACCACCACACCTGGCTAATTTTTATATTTTTTATAGAAATGTGGTTTCACCATGTTGGCCAGGTTGGGACTCCCTCCTTTTAAAATACTCTTTTTCTGTGACTCTGCTCAATTACCTGGCATCATAAGAATTATGCCTGCTTTAGAGATTATACAAAGCATACCCACAAATAAGTGGATGGTATCAGCATGCCTTAGTAGAATAAACACTGCCATAGGAATTATTATGAGAGGTGTTTTATGTCATTTTCTATCAACAATTTAGTCATATACTTTGTTGATCTTTTGTGGGCAAGGAGCTTGTAGATCTTTTTTTAAATTACTATTTTGTAGGAGCTCTTTAATGTTAGAAAAATTAGTTCTTCATCTTAGGCTATGAGTGAGACATGTTTTCTCCCCAGCTTGTTCTTTATTTTTAAGCTTCTCACATAAAGGTTTTTGCCATGCAAATTTTTTTCTGGTTAATTTTTCAGTCTTCTATGACCCTTTGCCTTTGTATCGTGTTTAGAAAGGGTTTCCGCATTCAGACATAACAGAAAAAAAATCCCTTCCATGGTTTCGTCTAACACTTTCATGGTTTTGTTTTGCATTTAAATCCTTGATCCATGTGGAATTTATCCTAGGGTAAGGTGTGAAATATGGATCTCACTTTTCCCCCCAGATGAATATTTTTTCTTTTGCTTCAATTCAATTAATTGAATAATCCTCCCTCATTTAAACACTTTTGTCATATTACAAATTCTCTTGTTTTAATATGTATTTCTCTTCTAACTATTCAATGTAATTAATCTACTTATAACCGATTACCGCACTGTGAAATTATTATTGCTTTATAACATATCTTAGTATCTTCTTTTTTTCAGAACTAGCTTATATGATAGATATTAAATTGTCCCTAATAAGGAATAAATTTTGATCCAGGCATAGTGGTTCACACCTGTAATCTTAGTACCTAAGGAGGCCAAGACAGGAAGATTGCTTGAACCAAGGAGTTTGAGGTTACAGTGAGCTATGACTGTACCACGGCACTCTAGCCCTGGTGACAGTGAGACCCTGACTCAGTTTTGTTTTGTTTTAAGGAATACAATTGGAATCACATTGATTTTTTAAAAGGAAAAAAAAAAGAGTATATTTTGTCTTGTTTATTTCAACTTGTGAAAATATTTTTGAATCTTAATTCTAAAATAAAACTTTGCCATCTCTCCTTTTGCATAATCATATTTAATAACCATACCTGTAGATCTTAATATAATCTAAGATTCTGAACAAAACATGGCTAGAAAGAGAGTCTTGCAGCATTCTCCTAGATGCTTATTACTCTAAATGTGGTCTGTGGTCCAGCCTTGCAATATTTCTTGGTTATTATAAATCCTGAATCTCAGGCCTGAGATTAGTAACTCAAGCTTACTAATTTAAAACCTGCAATTTAACAAGACTCCCGAAGCAATTTGCATGCACATCAAAGTTTGAAAGCAGTGTACTATAGAGACTTATCTCTAGAATAATAATCCATCACCTTCGCTTACATTAAATTCACCTGGGGAGTTTTTAAAAAATACTGAGGACCAAGTTGCAACCCCAGAGATTGATTTAATTGGCTTGGGGTTGAAACCCTTGGCATTGGTATATTTACAAACCCCTAATTGCAGCCATGGTTGAGAAACAGTGCTCTAGAATTACAGCTTGCCGTTGTCAGGGTCCTTGTTACTTTAAAACCAGGAAGAGGACCTTTATCATCTGATGAGGTATCATCAGAAAACAACAATGATGTGAAAGCATTATCCATGCAACTTGCATTCCCAGAACTTTTTAGCTATTGTACCTGCCTGGCTTGGCTTTTTGCCTTGCCATTTGTTTGGTTTCCTTGATGGACAACTCTTCTTTCCTGATAACCACTTCTTCATGTTCGTTCTGACATCCAGTAAAATGTTCTGACTTGCCTACTCACTTTAATGAGGAGCCACAGATTTGTATCTGCCTCTGTTCCTGTTCTTCTGCCTTACATATACTTAAATATTCTTGTTCACGAATCTGATATAGTTTGATCCCTCCTGGCCGGGCGCGGTGGCTCACGCCTGTAATCCCAGCACTTTGGGAAGCCGAGGCGGGTGAATCGCCTGAGACCAGGGGTTTGAGACCAGCCTGGGCAACATGGTGAAACCCTGTCTCTACTAAAAATACAAAAATTAGCCGGGCACAGTGGCGCGCGCCTATAATCCCAGCTACTCAGGAGGCTGAGGCAGGAAAATCGCCTGAACCCGGGAGGCGGAGGTTGCAGTAACCGAGATCATGCCACTGCACTCCAGCCTGGGCGACAGAGTGAGACTCTGTCTCGAAAGAAAGAAAGAAAGAAAGAAAAGAAAGAAAAGAAAGAAAAGAAAGAGAAAAGAAAGAAAAGAAAGATCTACCAACAAGTCACCTGTAACATATTTTACGGGCCGGGCGCGGTGGCTCAAGCCTGTAATCCCAGCACTTTGGCAGGCCGAGGCGGGCGGATCACAAGGTCAGGAGATTGAGACCACCCTGGTTAACACACTGAAACCCCGTCTCTACTAAAAATACAAAAAATTAGCCGGGCGTGGTGGCGGGCACCTGTAGTCCCAGCTACTCAGGAGATTGAGGCAGGAGAATGGTGTGAACCCAGGAGGCGGAGGTTGCAGTGAGCCGAGATCATGCCACTGCACTCCAGCCTGGGCGACAGAGCCAGACTTTATCTCAAAAAAAAAAAAAAAACAAAACCATATTTTACGATCTGCCTTAAAATCTGCCTTTTCCAACTTAAGAACAGAGGTAGGGAAAGTAATTAATAATAAAATTTGTGGGCTGGGTGCAGTGGCTCATGCCTGTAATCCCAGCAGTTTGGGAGGCCGAGGTGGGTAGATCACAAGGTCAGGAGTTCAAGACCAGCCTGGCCAACATGGTGAAACCCCGTCTCTACTGAAAATACAAAAATTAGCTGGGCATGGTGGTGGGCACCTGTAATCCCGGCTACTCGGAAGGCTGAGGCAGAAAATTGCTTGAATCTGGAAGGTGGAGATTGCAGTGACCCAAGACTGTGCCACTGCACTCTAACCTGGGCAACACAGTGAGACTCCATCTCAAAAAAGTAAATAAAATAAATAAAATTTGCTCATGCCAGGCACCTATTTTATTTGATCCTCAAAACAACCCTCTGAGGTAGGCACTATTATTAACTCCATTTACGGATCAGGAAATAGGCACGGACGTTAAGTGATATACACACACTATTTAGTTGTAGCCATGAAGTACCAGAGATATAATTTAAATCCAAGCCTACCTGATCTCAGGGGATAAATGAGTGACCACTATAAAAACTGCTCTTTTTATCTGTTGTCATTCTTTGCTACACTGTTAGGTAAAGTTCACCTTCCTACCTTTCTTCAAATTGCCAACAGGATATTCCAGATTCAGACTTGAAATGATGCTCGGAAGCCCTTAACTAAACAATTTCATCCCTATCATGTGTCTGTGGTGGTGGTTTTCTAAAGCCCCATGTTTTTCTGTCAGTGATATATGAAAATAAAAACCAAAAACAGTGAGGGGCCTTTGCTCTTTGAGGAGAGGTTTATGGACTCATTTGTCCCCCCAGGACCTATTTGAATATATGCTTTTTTTTTCTGTCCCTGGCATCCCTGTATATATCTGAAACAGACAGAAATATGGACATGTACCCTCCCCCAAGTACTCTTATATTACATTTTCAGATTTTGAACTCAATACCTGATTGTGGCCCATTTACTAGAATTGCATACAGTTAATAATAGAAAGGAGAATATGTTTTTTCTCTAATAATTTATTTAAACATTCAGTAATTTCATCTTCTCTAATAAAAGGGATTAAAAACATGCCACACCTGGCCAGCCATGGTGACTCAGGTCTGTAATCTCAGGATATTGGGAGACCGAGGCACAAGGATCACTTGAGCCCGAGTTCAAGACCAGCTTGGGCAAGACAGTGAGACCCCCTCACCATTTCTATTCAAAAGAAGAAAAATTTACAAAACACACATACACCTTTACTTCACTATAAATTACAATAACTGACCTTACCACTTCAGTATTGGCTCAAATACTAGTGCAGTGGTGCAATTTCGGCTCACCACAACCTCTGCCTCCCAGGTTCAAGCGATTTTCCTGCCTCAGCCTCCCCAGTAGCTGGGATTACAGGCATGTGCCACCACACCCAGCTAATTTTTGTACTTTTAGTAGAGACAGGGTTTCACCATGTTGGCCAGGCTGGTCTCAAGCTCCTGACCTCGGGTGATCCGCCCACCACGGCCTCCCAAAGTGCTGGGATTGTAGATGTGAGCCACCACGCCTGGCCATGACCAAGTTTAATAGAATGTTGAGATTATACTACTGTTTTCCTGTAGGTTACTGGTTTTTAACTGCTGGAAGGAAAAAGCCAGTAAATAGAACATATTCACAGCAATATGAAATTCAACCTATAACTTTCCAACATCGCCCAAAAACGGTAATTATTTAAGTATTTCTTAGCTATTTAGAACTTTTGTTGTCTGTAACTGTATTTGGCATTTAAGACCTGACTATCTCATTTGAATACTGTTTGGAATCAACTGTATAAATGACTCCAGATTTTTTTGAAAAATTGTGAAATAGGCAAAGCTTCCCCCCCCCCCCCCCCCCCCCGCCATGAATCCTTTATCTCTTTTCTGGGGTGGCTTTCTGCATCCTCCATTCTTTTTTTTTCTTTTTTTTGAGATTGAGTTTTGTTCTTGTTGCCCAGGCTGGAGGGCAATGGCACGATCTCAGTTCACCACAACCTCTGCCTCCCGGCTTCAAGCGATTCTTCTGCCTCAACCTCCTGAGTAGCTGGGATTACAGGCATGCGCCACCACGCCCAGCTAATTTTGTTTTTTTTTAGTAGAGACGGGGTTTCTTCATGTTGGTCAGGCTGGTCTTGAACTCCCAACCTCAGGTGATCTGCCCGCCTCGGCCTCCCAAAGTGCTAGGATTACAGGCATGGGTCACTGCGCCTGGCCTGCCTCTTCTATTCTTCCAGGCACTTGTGTTCTTTTGCAAGTCCCCAAACTGCCTATTGTCCACTGCAGACTTACTAGCTTGGCAATTGCCCTTTCTTTCCCTCTCCCCACAGACCTCCCATGTCTTGTTTCCTACAAGTCTTATACAAGTTGGTAACCGATTCACATTTACATATTAATGACTGGCAGCTGCCAGGGGATTTAGACAAGGTTTGGGAAAGGCCTCTCCCTCCAACTTTGAAATTCCCATCTGGGCAACAGCTTAATTAGCTGATCTCCAAGAGTGTTGCTAATCGAATTAATTGACAAATACTGTACAGTGAGAAAGATTATATTGCTTAAACATAAAGTAGTTCTTTATTTAGTTCATTGTTTAGATTTGTCTTCCATGTGGAAATTTTTTCTTTTTAATTCAGAGTTGAAGTGAGCATTAGGAGACTAGTTCCAAAATCACAGATTCAAAAGCTCATCTTTTTTACTAGCTTTGTTGCTGCTAGATATCCTATATATACTTTTTTTTTTTGAGACAGGGTCTCACTCTGTCACCCAGGCTGGAGTGCAGTGGCACAATCTCAGCTCACTGTGACTTCCACTTCCTGGGTTCAAGCGATTCTGTGCCTCAGCCACCCAAGTAGCTGGGATTACAGGCGTGCACCACCACACCTGGCTAATTTTTTTTGTATTTTTAGTAGAGACGGCCTGACCCTGTTGGCCAGGCTGGTCTCAAACTCCTGGCCTCAAGTCTGTCACTCTGTCACGGCCTCCCGGAGTGCTAAGATTACAGGCGTAAGCCACCGTACCTGGTCTATTCTTTTCAATTAAATACATTTTTTAAATTTCGACATGAATATGAACATATATTGTGCATCATTTAGTAAACATATTTGCTCACTTATTTTACTTATATAAATGGTGACCGAAACTTTTTGACTAGTAACTATGCATTTAAGGGTGCAGACAGTGATGTTCACTTTTCCTTATGTGGTTAAATTGTGAACATTAAATTATACCTATGTATCAGGAACTTAATAAATCAGAGATAAAACTCAAGTAATTTGGTGAACTCTACCTATTCTTTCTGATCCATATAAAGTAGATTTTTCTGGCCGGGCAAGGTGGCTCACATCTGTAATCCCAGTGCTTTGGGAGGCCAAGGTAGGTGGTTGGGAGTTCAACACCAGCCTGACCAACATGGTGAAACCCCATCTCTACTAAAAATACAAAATTAGGCGGGCATGGTGGCACATGCCTGTAATCCCAGCTAGTCGGGAGGCTGAGGCAGAAGAATTGCTTGAACACGGGAGGCAGAGGTTGCAGTGAACCGAGATCACGCCATTGCACTCCAGCCTGGGCAACAAGAGCAAAACTCCATCCCAAAAAAAAAAAAAAAAAAGTAGATCTTTCTGATAACCTGTGGATTCTTCATGCATTTGTTTATGCTGTATGATAATCATTCAGTTATTAATTAAGGATTTATTAGGTATGTTTTATAGACTTACCTATGTTTTATTGGCTAAGATAAATGTATAACTTTAGCTTCTTTTTTTTTTTTTTTTTCAGACAGAGTCTCACTCTGTTGCCCAGGCTGGAGTGCAGTGGTGTGATCTTGGCTCACTGCAAGCTCCGCCTCCCGGGTTCATGCCATTCTCTTGTGCCAGCCTCCCAAGTAACTGGGATTACAGGTGCCCACCACCACGCCCAGCTAATTTTGTTTTTGTAATTTTAGTAGAGACAGGGTTTCACCGTGTTAGCCAGGATGGTCTCAATCTCTTGACCTCATGATCCCCCTGCCTCGGCCTCC
Source organism: Papio anubis (assembly GCF_008728515.1). Lineage (NCBI taxonomy): Eukaryota > Metazoa > Chordata > Mammalia > Primates > Cercopithecidae > Papio > Papio anubis. Next base: position 71,629,621 of record NC_044982.1, read on the forward strand.
CAAAGTGCTGGATTACAGGCGTGAGCCACCACGCCAGGCCAGATAATTTTAGTTTCTAAACAACAACAAAAAGGATACATACTCTGACAAATGTATCTCTGGTGACAGTGTTTCTGAATCACAGAATGGACTATCCTGGAAAATCTAAAACACAATATTGCCAAACATATAAATTACTGAAAAAATAAAGTCATTGTAGAAGACAATGATAAAAAGTAATTTATTGAATACATATGCTGTGTCAAGCACTTTATATATATTATACCTAATTTTTATGGCAATCTTTCAAGATGGCTGATACTATTTCCATTTATAGATATAGAGCCTAATGTTTTGGGGTAGGAGTGGAGGGAGAGGATTATGTAACTTGTCTAAGATCAAATGGCTGGTCTGTGCCAGAGCTGGGTCTCAAATTCAAAGCTGGTCTAACATCAAAGCCTGTGCTCCTTCTCTAACAGCCTATTATCTCAAATAACTTATGATGTCCTAGTGAGTCCTAGCATACAGATACTTGTGGTTAAGAAAGGATGGAGAGGGAATTCAGGAGTGAGTCAGATAGACCTGGATTGAATATTGGCTGTACTGTCTCTATCACTTAATAATTATGTGACTTTGGGCATGACATCTTAACTTCTCTGAGCCTTCATTTTCTTCTGAGTAAAATGTGCTTAGTAATACCTAAGGATACTCAGAAGATTAAATAAGGCATTGTATGTATTACCCTTGACACAGTGCCTAGCGCATAGTAAGCATTCAATAATTGCTATCTGCTATTGTTGTTGTGATTTTATAATAGCAGTTTAAAGTGACATTGATATATTCTAGTAAAAATGTTATCGTTGGCCAGGCTTGATGGCTCATTCCTGAAATCCCAGCGCTTAGGGAGGCTGAGACAGAAGGATTGCTTCAGGCCAAAAACTCAAGACCAGCTTAGACAACATAGTGAGATCCCCATCTCTACCAAAGCAAAACAGAAAAACAACAAAAAAAACACAGCAAGACATGGTGGCACATGCCTGTAGTCCCAACGACTCAGGAGGCTGAGAACCTGGGAGGCGGAGGTTACAGTGAGCCAAGATCTCATCACTGCCCTCCAGCTTGGGCCACAGAGCAAGACCCTGCCTAAAAAAAAAAAAGAAAAAAAAAAAGCCAGGGGGCAAGGAAAGGAGTGGGGAGTGTGGCTAGAGGCTAGAGAAGGAAGCCAAGAAATGTATAGGAAGCTAATGAGTAGATGACAGACAGAATGGCCAATGTTTTGAAGGTTGTGTTAAAGAGTTTTGTTGTTGTTGTTTTTTGTTTGTGTGTTTGTTTGTTTGTTTCTGAGACAGGGGTTCACTCTGTCACCCAGGGTGGGGTGCAGTGGCGTGATCTGGGCTCACTGCAACCTCTGCCTCCTGGGTTCAAGTGATTCTCCTGCCTCAGCCTCTCAAGTAGCTGGGATTACAAGCATATGCCAACACGCCCAGCTAATTTTGTATTTTTATTTTTTATTTTATTTTATTTTTATCTATTTATTTTTTTGAGATGGAGTCTTGCTCTGTTGCCCAAGCTGGAGTACAGTGGCGAGGTCTCGGCTCACTGCAACCTCTGTCTCCCAGGTTCAAGTGATTCTCTTGCCTCAGCCTCCTGAGTAGCTGGGATTACAGGTGCCTGCCACCACACCACGCTAAGTTTTTGTATTTTTAGTAGAGACGGGGTTTCACCATGTTGGCCAGGCTGGTCTTAAACTCCTGTCCTCAAGTAATCCACCCGCCTCGGCCTCCCAAAGTGCTGGGATTATAAGTGTGAGTCACTGCACCTGGCCTATTTTATTTTTATTTTTTTATTATTATTGTTTTTTTTTGTTTTCGAGATGAAGTCTCACTCTGTCGCCCAGGCTGGAGTGCAGTGGTGCAATCTCAGCTCACTGCAACCTCCACCTCCCGGTTCAAGCAATTCTCCTGCCTCAGCCTCCTGAGTAGTTGGGATTACAGGCGAGCGCCACCATGCCCAGCTAATTTTTATATTTTTTGGTAGAGATAGAGTTTCACCATGTTGGCTAGGCTGGTCTCGAACTCCTGACCTCAAGTGATCCGCCTGCCTCTGCCTCCTAACGTGCTGGGATTACAGGCATGAGCCACCATGCCCGGCCTGAAATGGTTTTTCAGATGTATTTTTAAATTTGCAAATTGTGGCTGCACTGTTGATAATTACTCATTACTCGTGAGCATCTTTCATCCCAGCGTGGTAGAAGCCATTATGGGTATTAAAGTTCATAACACCCCTGACAGTTTATAGGTAATTAAACTCTGTGATCTACCCACTTGATTTATGAATCAGTTCTTAGTTAATACTCTTTTACATATTTCAAATGAAATAAAAATTTTAAATAGCAGTAATAATGGCACAAGCCCCAGAGAAATACAAAGGAGTTTAAAGTAACCATGAAAAAAACTTCTACATTTAAAAATAGACCTACTTTAGAAATGTGTGAAACTTTATGCTTGAATGAGTGTAAGATAAACCTAGAATATTAAAAATTCATTCCTCAAAAAATATTTTTGGAGGCCCACTGTGTGTCAGACACTGTGTATCAGACACTGTGCTAGAGGTGGCTACACAATCATACATAAGAATTGTCAGCACCGGCTGGGTGCGATGGCTCACACCTGTTATCCCAGCACTTTGAGAGACCTAAGTGGGTGGATCACATGAGGCCAGGAGTTCAAGACTAGCCTGGCCAAACCGGTGAAACCCCCGTCTCTACTAAAAATACAAAAGTTAGCCTGGCGTGGTGGTGCATGTCTGTAATCCCAGCTACTCAGGAGGGTGAGGCACGAGAATTGCTTGAACCCGAGAGGTGGAGGTCGCAGTGAATCGGAATTGTGCCACTGCACTCCAGCCTGGATGACAGAGCTAGTCTCAAAAAAAAAAAAAAAAAAAAAAAAAGATGCAGAAAACGCAATCTAGATTCTTCAAAGCATTCACTCATTTATTCATAATATATAAATAAAGAACTACAAAGTGTCAGGTATTGTTTTAGAGGAGGAAGACACTGTCCTTGCCCATTCCCATCCCAGGATTATTGACACATAAACAAATTGGTACAGTGTGTTATAGGAGATACATAGGGGAATAAGAGTACCAAGAAAGAAGCCATGAGTGTTATGGGTGTTTGTGGGGCTGGGAAGGCGTGAAGTGTTTCCTATAGAATAAAATATGTGTTTAGTCTACTATGTATTCTTAATCTGTATTTGTAAAGCAATGGTCCACATAATGATATTTGACTTGTACAAAATATAATTTAGGGACAATAGTAGTTTTTATGCTGGCTAATTAAAATTATGTAGAACTTTGGGACCCCTTAAGTTTTTCTGGGTCCTACTTATTTTATAAATTTGAGCTCTACATAATGCAATATATGTTTTATGTGAACGTTGAGACACACTAAGGAACAACACACTGTTCTTGCACAGACTGTTGCAACAGCTTTGGAATGTGTTTGTCAAATTAAGAGACAAACGAAAAGACAAAATGCTACAGTTCAAAACTGGCTTTTTATTAGGTCTGCTACTTTGCTTCAAACTTCAAACTGTACACAGATAATACAAAAAATAGATAAGTACCAGTTGCAGAGAACCTTCTTTGTTGATTGCTTCTTGGGAATTTTAACATTTGAATATACTTCCCAGTGTGGAAGCATGGAGTAGGGAGTGGACTCCAGAAGATACAGGGGCCCTACTTAGCTGTAACCACGTTATTATGAACAACAAAATTACAGCTAAATAAAAATTTGAAGGCTGTCCTTGAGGATATACATAAAAAGCATTGTGTTACCTACTAGATAATTTATGAGACTGAAGTCATTCAAAAGCCAGAGAAGAAATATTCAGGCTAAAACAAAACTTGCTACTTTGTTAGAACAAGGAGAATGCACTTCTTTTTGGGAAGCTAAATCCTAAGAAAGACAGAGAATAAAGACTCCATAGACAGCAAATCCCAGAGAATTTTACTTTAATTTTTGTTTTGTTTTGTTTTGTTTTTTTGAAATGGAGTCTTGCTCTATCACCCAGGCTGGAGTGCAGGGGCGCCATCTTGGCTCACTGCAACCTCTGCCTCCCCAGTTCAAGTGATTCTCCTGCCTCAGGCGCCCGCCACCACACCCAGCTAATTTTTTGTATTTTTAGTAGAGATGGGGTTTCACCGTGTCAGCCAGGATGGTCTCGATCTCCTGACCTCGTGATCTGCCCGCCTTGGCCTCCCAAAGTGCTGGGATTATAGGTGCAAACCACCACGCCCGGCCGAGAATTTTAAAGTGAGTGGGATAGAGCTACCATATGAATCAGGGACCTTCCTAGAGAACTGAAACGAAGCCTCGAGTATTGCCATTGCTGTAGCGTACAGACATCAGAGTGGATGTTTTACTGAGTTAGATTGAGATCAGGTGGCCTACATGAGCTCTGGTAAAGAACCAAAACAACAAATAGCATAGGAATAGAGATTAAATGTGTGGGTAGTGCCATAACTTTGAGTGGCTAAGTTCAAGATAATGTATCGAGATTTGGTCCTAGATGCTGTTATACTGGGCACCCACCCAGGCTTTTTAAAGAGAAAATCAGCCAGATGTGGTGGCTCACACCTGTTTTTCCAGCACTTTGGGAGGCTGAGGTAGGAGGATTGCTTGAGGCCAGGAGTTCGAGACTGGCCTCAACAATATAGTAAGACCCTGGTCTCTTAAAAGAAAAGAACATCAAAGCCTGAAAGTACAGGAGAGTTATCTCAGGTTGTAGAGATAAGGCATGATCAGTCTTCGTTGGTAGAAGACTAAATAAAAATATTGGCCAGTTTGATTTTGCTGCTGTTTAGAAAGACTCCTGGCTGGGCGCAGTGGCTCACGCCTGTAATCCCAGCACTTTGGGAGGTAGAGGCGGGAGGATCACTTGAGCCCAGCAGTTCAAGACCATCCTGGCCAACACGGCAAAACCTGTCTTTACTAAAAATACAAAAAATTAGCTGGGCATGGCGGCGCATGCCTGTAATCCCAGCTACTTGGGAGGCTGAGGCACAAGAATCACTTGAACCTGGGAGGTAGAGACGTCAGTGAGCCGAGATCAGGCCACTGCACTCCAGCCTGGGCGACAGAATGAGACTCTGTCTTAAAAAAAAAAAAAAAAAGAAAAAGAAAAAGAAAGACTCTTGAAGGGTTTTATTTATTTATTTATAAATAAAAATATAGAGATGAGGTCTTGCTAGGTTGCCCAGGCTGGTCTCAAATTCTTGAGCACAAGTGATCCTCCCACCTCGGCCTCCCAAAGTGCTGGGATTACTGGTGTGAGTCACCGTGCTGGGCCCTTCAGGGTCTGGATAAACATGAACACACTGCTTGAGGGGAATGGGGGACACTAAGTGCCGTTATGGATCAGGCACTGTGCTTAGGCACTTTCTCTGAAAGGTAACAATTAACTTTCTCATTGAAAACAAACAATTTGCAGACTAGAGAAGTTTCTTATCAATGCTTAGGGCCATTTGACCTGTGCTAGCCACTAGACTTCCAGTGATCAAATTAATTTACTAGAGCAGTAATTTTTTAGTCTTTTTCTTGTATTTTTTCTAAATGAAATAACCATTATCATTAATAGAAAGAAAGACTTATAAATGAAAAAGAAAAGTAATGTTCAGTTGTGTTGGTGATACTGAAAGGAACAGTATGGAGGCAGGTGCAGGCGCCATACTTTAAAGACTGGGATGGTATTGCTTTGGGGACATCCTTGCTTGCAGTTTATATTCTTCATATGTAATTATATTGCCAAAGAGAAACTATTTCATCATGTATTGTAAACATTTTTCCCCAGACCTACCATAGTTTTAATGATGTCTTCTGATTGTAATAAAAATTAATGAGTTGTGGCAGTTTAAGACAAAACCCAGGTAACCTTGTTTTAATTTTTATTTTTATTTATATTTATTTTTTGAGAGGGAGTCTCCCTCTGTCACCCAGGCTGGAGTGCAGTGGTGCGATCTCAGTTTACTGCAACCTCTGCCCTCTGTGTTCAAGCGATTCTCCTGCCTCAGCCTCCTGAGTAGCTGGGATTACAGGCATGCGCCACCACGCCCGACTAATTTTTATATTTTTAGTAGAGACAGGGTTTCTCCATGTTGGTCAGGCTGTCTTGAACTCCCGACCTCAGGTGATCTGCCTGCCTTGGCCTTCCAAAGTGCTGGGATTACAGGTGTGAGCCACCACGCCCGGCCCCTTGTTTTATTATTATCTTAAAAATAGTATGTGCTCAGCTGGGCGCAGTGGCTCACGCCTGTAATCTCAGCACTTTAGGAGGCCGAGGCAGGCAGATCACGAGGTCAGGAGTTCGAGACCAGTCTGGCTAAATTGGTGAAACCCCGTCTCTAATAAAAATACAAAAAATAGCTGGGCGTTGTGGCAGGTGCCTGTAATCTCAGCTACTCAGGAGGCTGAGGCAAGATAATTCTTTGAACCCGGGAAGCGAAGGTTGCAGTGAGCCAAGATCACACCATTGCACTCCAGCCTGGGCAACAGGGCAAGACTCCATCTAAAATAAATAAATAAATAAATAAATAATAATAATAATATATGCTCATTACAGAAAAATCAAATCAGAATAACTAAAAATGAAAAATGAAAAACACCAATCAATCCAGAAATAACTGCTGGCTAGTAATAAAAATTTGTTGTATCTTTAGAGAGGCTGGGTGTGGTGGCTTATGCCTGTAATTCCAGCACTTTGGGAGGCCAAGATGGGCAGATCACTTGAGGCCAGGAATTTGAGAACAGCCTGGCCAACATAGTGAAAGCCCGTCTCTACTAAAAATACAAAAATTAGCCATGTATGGTGGCACATGTCTGTAATCCCAGCTACTTGGGAGACTGAGGCAGGAAAATCACTTGAACCTGGGAGGTGGAGGTTGCAGTGAGCTGAGATTGTGCCACTGCATTCCAGCCTGGGCAACAGAGCTGTCTGTCTCAAAACAAAAATAAAAAAACTTTCCATGGGAATAAAATACATTTGTACATCATTGTTAATGGCAGTATAGTAGTCGATTGTTTAGATATTTATTTTATATATTTTTGCTAAATGTTTGAATCGTTTCTTTTTTACTAATGGGTTTCAGATCCTTCGTTCATTTTTCTATTAAGTTCTTTCTTTTTGCCTGTAAGGGCTCTTTATATGTTAAGGATCCTAAACCTTTACCTGTCATAATTATTACAAATATTTTGGTAGGTTTTCTATTTGCTCATTAATTTTATTTTGAAGTTAGAAAAATTTTAATTTTAATATAGTTAAATCTATTACTCTATTCAATTTTATTTCCACCCATTGTATCATGCTTATGCAGTCATTCTCCATACCATGGTTATATACTCACATACATTTTCTCTGAATAGCAGACTTTTCCATCAGAATGAAACTCTGCTTTATATGCTTATGTTTTCTTTTTCATATAATATTTATTCCATGTGAAACTTATTTTGAAGTAAGACATAGGTAGAGATATAATTGATTTCCCCGCAAACAGTTGGTCAGTTGATTCACTGTCATTTTGACTGAATCATTTTCCCTGTTTCAAAATGCTACCTTTTTGTATCCTGAATTCTTACCTATATTGGGCTATTTCTGGACTCTTCTGTTTCATTGATTTATCTATTTCCCCTCCCCGTTTGAAGGCGAACTGAGTTTACTTGCCAGACAAGAGAACCAAACCAGTAAAAAAAAAAAAAAATAGTTTACTGATTCACTAAAGGGGAAAATTGTGGTGGTGGTCTGTCTCTGATAGAAATATAGGGAGTTTGTGATGGCTGTGGTAATTTAGAATGGAAAACTTTCATTCTAGATAGGACAATGAATTAATATACCTTTCCTTTTTTTTTTTTTTTTAAGTCCCATTGTTCCTAGGAAAGAGCATCCTAGGTGGGTCCAATAAAGTTCTGGCCTACCAGGGACTCTAAAAGTTCATTTTTTTTGGCTGGGTGCAGTGGCTCATGACTGTAATCCCAGCACTTTGGGAGGCCAAGGTGGGTGGATCACCTGAGGTCAGGAGTTTGAGACCAGCCTGGCCAACTTGGCAAAACCCTGTCTCTACTAAAAATATAAAAATTAGCCGGGTGTGGTGGTGGGCACCTGTAATCCCAGCTACTCGGGAGGCTGAGGCAGGAGAATTGCTTGAACCTGGAAGGCGGAGGGTGCAGTGAGCCAAGATCATGCCACTGCACTCCAGCCTGGGTGACAGAGCAAGAGTGTCTCAAAAAAAAAAAAAAAAAAAAGATAATACTTGTGTATATTTAATATAGTTAGATGGGGCCAGTGGAACAGTGGAAGAAGCAATAATTGAGTATTCTATGTTTTAAAGGAGACTCGAGCTGATAAAAATCAAGAACATAAGTAGAAGAGTTAATTTTGGGAAAGTAAATTTTTCTTTATTTGTGGATGTGGGTAGCAGGAGAGAATATAGAGAAATTGTCACCTAATGAATGTAATCACCCAGAGTGCAGGGATCTTCTGTTTTCTTCCCTGATATATCCCAAGGTCCCTAGAACCATGTCTGGCAGATAGAAGACACTGAGATATTTGTTGAACGAATAGACTTTGACATATAATCAATCTGAATTTGAATCCCAGTTCTTCCACTTGCATACTGTGGAATCTTGGACATTTTTTTTCCCTTGCTAAGCCTTACTCTTAGTATTTTGTAGTAAGAGTGTAAGCCTTACTCTTATTATCTATAAAATGAGAATAATAACACAGAATGTTTGGGACATAGACTTTTTTTTTTTTTTTTTTTTTTTTTTTGAGACAGGGTCTCAGTCTGTCATCCAGACTGGAGTGCAGTGGCTTGATCATGGCTCACTGCAGCCTCGAGCTTCTAGGCTCAGGTAATCTTTCCACCTCAGCTTCCCAAGTAGCTGGGCCTACAGGTGCTCGCCATCATGCCCAGTTAATCTTTGTATTTTCAGTAGAGATGGGCTTCCGCCATGTTGCCTAGGCTGGTCTTGAACTTCTAGGCTCAAGCATTCCACCCACCTTGGCCTCCCAAGGTACTGGGATTACAGGAATGAGCCACTATGGCCTGTCAGATTTTTAATCTGAGTCATTATGACTTTTGTGTTCTTAAATTTAGTGATTGGCAAGGTTGCTCTGCAACTTTTTTCATTTAATTTTTATACGTAAGGAATACATTTGCTTTACTACAAATCACAGTATCTTTAAATATTTCCAGCAATTTTCTAGTTGTGGAACCTTCATTTGTTGTGATATAATACATATTTGGTTTTTGTAAAATCACAAAAATAAGTTTTTTTATTGTTGTTTTGTTTTTCGTATTTTTTTTTAGATGGAGTCTCGCTCTGTCACCCAGGCTAGAATACAGTAGCATGATCTTGGCTCCTTGCAATCTCTGCCTCCTGGGTTCAAGTGATGCTCATGTCTGAGCCTCCGGAGTAGCTGGGGCTACAGGTGCCTGTCACCAAGCTCAGCTAATTTTTATCTTTTTAGTAGAGACAGGCTTTCGCTGTGTTGACCAGGCTGGTCTCAAACTCCTGACCTCAAATGATCCTCCCACCACGGCCTCCCAGAGTGCTGGGATTATTGTCGTGAGCCACCACGCCCAGCCAAAAATACGTTTTGCTAAAAGTTGGTTATAAAGATGCATTTAAGTTTTAAATATCTCATTATTTAGCTCTTAGATCCAAATACCTGGCATCACATTCTGGTGTTTTCTCTAACTTTATCAACCATTAAGACGGTAGCTATGGTGGAATGAGGTAGCTTTTTGTGATTGAAGGAGAAATGTAGGTATATGTGTAGGGGACAGAGGGGAAGGCATTGCTAAGTTTCCTGCTAGAAAGTTCTAAAACATAAATATATTTTGTGAAGTAAGATTGATTGTACTTAAATTAATAATGGAAAAATGCAGTGTTCTTATTGGCACTTTCTAAATTAAAACTTGACTGCCCACTTCTCACACTAACACCCAAGTTTTTTGCCATAGGAATTGCGCAAGATTCTTGCTTACAGCCTTAAATGAGTATAACTGCTATTGTTATAAAGCGAAAAATCCTGACTTATGACTAAGAGATAATCATATGATAACTCTAAGTGCATTTACAATTTCAACTCCTTGGAAACAAATAAAGGCAAAGTAGTATTAGATTATTTGTTGCTTCTTGAAAGTCAGCATCCCAAATGGTACAAATATTTGATTAGTCATAGCTGAAAACATTTTAAGATTAATTTATCCAATGATTGCTGCCCTATAGAAACTTACATTTTGGAGACTCTGACACAATATATAGAACATACCAACACAAAACTGTCATAGCAAGAATTCGAACTACTAATCAAAACTACACATAGTTGTAAAGTTTATATTATTTAGTGATTAAAAAAAGGAGAGTGATAAGATAATACATCTGAGGGAATCAAAGTGAAGGAAAAACATTTTTGGAAGATCAGAGAAGCTTGAATATGTTAGTAGGCCAAAAGAAAAGAGCAACCAAAGGGAGGAGATACTAAGGAAGTCAAGGAATAAGCTCCTAGAGGTTGAAACAAATACGATCAAAGGCATAGATATAGCCTTGGAGAGGAGAAAACAATAGGGAAGGAAAAAGGGATGAAAATAGGGAAGGAAAACAATAGGGAAGGAAAAAGGGATGAAAATAGGGAAGGAAAACAATAGGGAAGGAAAAAGGGTGAAAAAAAAATTGGGTTGAGAACAGAAGTTCTATTGAATGGCTCAGATTTTGTAAATAAATTAGAAGGCAAGGTGATCGATTGCTGAGAGCAAAGGTGAGGCTAAGAAAGGAAGACTAGGTTGGAGGCTTGAGAAAAATGAAAAGAAGTTCGGAAAACCTGTTATAGGGTGTTCAATAGAATGTCAATACGAGATGATGTAAAAGGAGTTTCGAGTGTCAGCAAAGGCCCCTAAGATTAGAGAGCACATTCTTGTACTATCTAACAATGATCAACCCAGAAGAAGGAATGGAGAAAACAAATGCTGGTGGTTACCCAGTGGCTCAGTGAGGTATTCTTCTGAGTGCCGAGGAGGGTCTTGAGTGTCTTGGTACTTGAGCTGGGTGCCTGAATAGAGGGAAGAGTATAAAGAAATGTATTTGTTCAGCAAATAATTACCTACTATATATCCATCAACTCTAGTAGATTTTGTTATCACATTTCTGGAAACAATCCCCTATAGACTGAATTTTGATTTCTCTTTGGTTTTTTGTTTGTTTGTTTTGTTTTTTGTTGTTGTTTGAGTCAGGGTCTTGCTCTGTCACCCAGTCTGGAGTGCAGTGACACAATCTCGGCTCACTGCAACCTCCACCTCCCTGGTTCAAGTGATTCTCCTGCCTCAGCCTCCCAAGTAGCTGGGATACAGGTGAGTGCCACCAAACCTGGCTAATTTTTGTATTTTTAGTAGAGGCGGGTTTCGCCATGTTGGTCAGGCTGGTCTCGAACTCCTGACCTCAGGCGATCCACCCACTTTGGCCTCCTAAAGTACTACAGGCAAGAGCCACTGTGCCCGGCCTGATTTCTCTTTTGATTTCAGAGCCTTGTCTTCCAGCTGCCTACAGGGCAGGTCTGATTTGATGCTTCATATCTAAAACTGAATGCTTCATGTCCCTCCTGAACCTAATTTAATATCTTGTTACCCCATTTCTGTTCATGATGTTATTATCTTTCTGGTCTCCCAAGCCTGAAACCTTTGAATCATCTCAGACTTTTCCTCTCTCTTCCTTAGTGTATCATCAAATTATGTCACCAAATATTTCCTCTGAAATATTTCTCCTGACTTTTCTTCCTTCCATTGTCAAGGCAATAATTCAGGCTTCCTTTCACTTCGTGCTTGTACTTCTATGCCTTCTCAATAAGTTTTCCTATCTCCAGGCACTACCCAGGCCAGTCAATCTTACACACCACTCCCTCCCAGATTAATCTTTATAAAATGTCAGTTTGGGGTGTCACTCATCATCTCAAAAATCTTCTAGGAACTGTGGCAGAGTCCTCAAGGAAAGAACAAGACCCCAGAGGAGCTCATATTCCAATGAGAATGGAGGCAATTAATGTTGTGAGGAAGAGATGTTGATTTAGGGAAGGCCTCCCTGAGGAATGACAAGAGAAGAGAATAGATGAGAGGAAGCTGGGAAATACCAGGCTTTAGGGAATAGATTGAGGGAGAAGAGGTGATGCCAAGGAGACTCAGCACAGTTCAGGGAGTAGGAGGAGAATCAGGACAATCTGTATCACAGAGACCAAGGTAGGACAGGATGCCAAGGAGCAGATTGAGTGACTAAGGTGGACTCTTTCCTGGAGAAGAGTTCTTTGGATTTGTCAATTAGGGTGTCAGAATCAAGAGCAGCTTCGGGGGATGTAGGGAGTAGAAAGGCTATAGTGAGTTGGAAAATAAGGAGAAATAAAGAACACAGATTTCCTTCTTAAAATGTTGGTTGAGAACAGAAACAGTGCTGAGGATTGCAATTAAATAGGCCTACACTAGTTTACAGCCTAAGGGCAGAGATCTTAGAGGTGAAGGAGAGGTTGATATGAGTTAGAGGAAAACTGACTGATGGAGCAAGATCCCTAAAGAGATCTGAGGAGATAGAATCCAATCAGGAAAAAAGTCTTTGTCCATTTATAATCATCTTCTTACTATATACATGCAAATTTTGTATATATGTTATGGTTGTATATGGCTAAGGTAATAGTGTATTATGAAATGACTAGATGAATTTTTGCAGCTTGAAGGGGGCTCTAGAAGCTGGAAGACCTTCTAGAGACTTGGTGTGTGGCCCCCTTTCTTTTTCAGAAGGAGCAATGTCACATCTCTGACTTTTCTTCAACCATCCCATCTCTCTCTAACCATAGTCAGGAAATGTTCTCCACTTTCAAGGATTTTTGTGATTAGATTGGGTCCACCTGGGTAATACAGGCTACTCTCTCTATCTCAAAGTTCTTTTTTCTTTTTTTTTTTTTTTTTTTTTGAGGCAGAGTCTGTCTCTGTCACCCAGTCTGGAGTGCAGTGACACAATCTCGGCTCACTGCAACCTCCACCTCCCTGGTTCAAGTGATTCTCCTGCCTCAGCCTCCCAAGTAGGTGAGATTACAGGCACATGCCACCATGCCCAGCTAGTTTTTGTATTTTTATTTTATTTTATTTTATTTCATTTTTTGAGACAGAGTCTCACTCTGTCGCCCAGGCTAGAGTGCAGTGGCTTAATGTCTGCTCACTGCAACCTCCGCCTCCCGTGTTCAAGCGATTCTCCTGCCTCAGCCTCCCAAGCAGCTGGGATTACAGGCGCCCACCACCACGCCCAGCTAATTTTTGCATTTTTAGTAGAGACAGGGTTTCACCATGTTGGCCAGGATGGTCTCGAACTCCTGACCTCATGATCCACCCGCCTCAGCCTCCCAAAGTGCTGGGATTACAGGCATGAGCCACCATGCCCGGCCTTTGTATTTTTAGTAGAGATGGGGTTTCACCATGTTGCCCAGGATGGTCTTGATCTCCTGACCTCATGATCTGCCCACCTCGGCCTCCCAAAGTGCTGGGATTACAAGTGTGAGCCACCGTGCCCGGCCTTAAAGTTCTTAAGCTTAATCACATCTGCAAGTTTCTTTTGCCATGTAAGTTAACATATTCACAGGTTATGGGTATTAGGATGTGGACATCTCTGAAGGCTGTTATTCTGCCTGCTACACTGGAACTGAGTGTGAAGTCCTTATATTAAGAGGAGAGTTTGAAATGGGTAAAAGAGGGGCCAGGTGTGGTGGCTCATGCCTGTAATCCCAGCACTTTGGGATGCCAAAGCAGGCGGATCATGAGGTCAGGAGTTCGAGACCAGCCTGACCAACATGATGAAACCCTGTCTCTACTAAAAATACAAAAATTAGTCGGGTGTGGTGGCACACAGCTGTAATCCCAGCTGCTCAGGAGGCTGAGGCAGGAGAATCACTTGAACCCAGGAGGCAGAGGTTGCAGTGAGCCGAGATCATGCCACTGCCTGGGCAACAGAATGGGCAACAGAATGAGACTCTGTCTCAAAAAAAAAAAAAAAAAAAAAAAGAAAGAAAACGAAAAGAAAAGAAATGGGAAAAAGAAAGGTGCTTAGTAAAGAGAAATTTGGTTTTTGTACTTGAATCGGGCAAGACGCTTATTCTGGTAGATAAACTGGCTCCTAGGGGCCATGAATGTGGTGTCTACATGCTGAGAAGTGATTGAGAAACAGTTTACTGGTAGCTTGAAATGAAATGATCTTTTTTCAGCTGAAAAAAAATTTCAGTTGTGGTAAGGAAATGAGATGGTGTTTCAACACAAACTTTTTTTTTTTTTCTTTTTTTTTTGAGTTAGTGATGGAGTCTCGCTTTGTGGCACAAGCTGGCCTTGAACTCCTGGCCTCAAGCGATCCTCTTACCTTGGCCTCCCAAAATGTTAGGATTATAGGCGTGGACCACCACACCCAGGCCAAACATTTGAATTAGAGAAAATAGAGCGGTTATTATGACTTCTGGCTTCCAGGTATAATGATGGCAACAAAAAAAGGAGAAAATCCTAAATGTTTTTATTTTATAGGAACCTGTAGCATTAGCACGTTTTACCAGGAACTCTTAGGTTAGAATTTAGCAAAAATACTTTCAGACCTGGGTTCTGAATTCTATCTTAGTTCTATCTCTCCTTCCATAATGGCCAGGTAGTCTGTGGATACAGGCATTGCAACGTGAGGACTCTTCTTCGTAAAGCACATTGTAAGTTATTGCAGTCAAAACAGTTTTTATGTCTGATTATTCCTTATATGTCTTATTTTTTAAAACAATAATAAATCTATCTGGTTGAACATAGTATGATTTGTTTTGTAAATTGGTAAATAACTATAAATGTAGATAATCTAGATAGAATTTTTCAGAAATGTGTAATCTAAATTCTATTTCAGGTTAAGATGAAAGCAGCTATCTGACTCTATTTCTCTCACTATAATCAAATTAAATTTGTAATTTATATATCCATGTAACCATTCATCCATCCAACAGATATATAGTGTCTTGGGAAAGACACTATGGTAGGCCCTGTAAAATATTTAACACAGACATTTTTTACTATTTGCAGTTCTAAACTTTATATTTCTAATTGTGAAATGAAATATTTTATTACATCAGCTATCTGTCCTGACTTGCCTCTTTACCTTCTAACCTCTGTACCTTTAAATTTTTTATTCATCTGTCAACAGTGAAAAGTTTCTCTATCATCCTTGTCTCCTAGCCACCCCTTTCTCAGAGGCAACCAGTGTGTTATTTTCTTATATATCCTTCCAGATGTATTTTATGTATCAGGCAAATATATATTATATTTTTTAAAAACATACACACTTTTCTGTACCTTGTGTGTGTGTTTTTTTTACTTCTTTCTTTCTTTCTTCCTTCTTTTTTTTTGAGACAGAATCTTGCTCTGTCGCCCACGCTGGAGTGTATTGGTGTAATCTTGGCTCACTGCCACCTCCACCTCCTAGGGTCAAGTGATTCTCCTGCCTCAGCCTTCTGAGTAGCTGGGACTACAGGCACGCGCCACCATGCCCAGCTCATTTTTGTATTTTTGGTAGAGATAGTGTTTCGCCATGCTGGCCAGGCTGATCTCAAACTCCTGACCTCATGATCCACCTGCCTCAGCCTCCCAAAGTGCTGGGATTGCAGGCGTGAGCCACCATACCTGGCCTTTCAGTGTAGTTTTAATTTACACTTTTCTTGTTACTAAAAATCTTTTTATTTTTATTGTTAAGGCAGGGTCTCATTCTCTCTCTCAGGCCGGAGTGCAGTGGTGTGATCTCAGCTCACTGCAACCTCCACCTCCCGGGTTCAAGTGATTTTTCCACCCTCAGCCTCCCAAGTAGCTGGTACTACAGGCATACGCCACCACGCCTGGTTAATTTTTGTATTTTTAGTAGAGACAGGGTTTCAACATGTTGGCCAGGCTGGTCTCAAACTCCGGACCTCAAGTGATCTGTCCACCTCAGCCTCCCAAAGTGTTTTTTATGTTTGAAAAGTCATTTGTGCTTTCTTTTCTGTTTCTCTTGGGTTATTGTGATTTATTATTATTATTTATGGGAGCTCTTTATATATTAGGGAAATTAGCCCTTTGTCAGTGAGTTACAAATGTTTTTTTCCCCAACTTGCTATTGTCTTTCAACTTTGTGGTAGCTTTTTGTTGTTGTTGCTGTTTTTTGAGGCAGAGTCTTGCTCTGTTGCCCAGGCTGAAGTGCAGTGACACGATCTCTGCTCACTGCAACTTCTGCCTCCCAGGTTTAAGTGA
Source organism: Papio anubis (assembly GCF_008728515.1). NCBI lineage: Eukaryota > Metazoa > Chordata > Mammalia > Primates > Cercopithecidae > Papio > Papio anubis. The sequence goes on from NC_044982.1 coordinate 71,645,926, forward strand.
TTCTCGTGCCTCAGTCTCCCTGAGTAGTTGGGATTACAGGAGCCCACCACCAAGCCTGGCTAATTTTTGTATTTTTAGTAGAGACAGCATTTTACCATGTTGGCTAGGCTGATTTTGAACTCCTGACCTCAGGTGATCCACCCACCTCGGCCTCCCAAAGTGCTGGGATTACAGGTGTGAGCCACTGTGCCTGGCCTGTGTTAACTTTTATATGCGGAACTTTATTATTTTATTTTTATTTTATTTTTGAGACAGGGTCTCATTCTGTTGCCCAGGCTGGAGTGCAGTGGTGAGATCCTGGCTCACTGCAGCCTCAACCTCCTGGGCCCAAGTGATCCTCCCACCTCAGACCCCTGAGTAGCTGGGACCACAGGCATGTGCCACCATACCTGGCTAATTTTTGTGTTTCAGTAGAGATGGGATTTCATCATGTTGCCCAGGCTGGTCTTGAACTCCTGTGCTCAAGTGATCCACCTGCCTCAGCCTCCCAAAGTACTGGGATTATAGGCATGAGTCACTGAGCCCAGCCTAAGTTTTTATTTTGTAGAATTATATATTGTGTATTTTCTCTTATAAGTAGACTTTCCTTATTTTGAGAGAATTTTTTTTTTAATCTTCCATGGTTTTCGTTAGTACTTTTATGATTAACAAACCTTAATCATTACAAGTTCTAAATTGTTCAGTGGACAGTATCGAGTTCCCTGTTTCAGTTTATATCTGAGCTAGATTAGCAAGTCAGTCCTATGGAAATATAGAATAGTAGTAAGAAACTTGGATTCCGGAGTTGATAAGACTTGAATTCAGGTGTTCCTGTTTCTGAACTGTATGGTTTGGGGCATGCTACTTAATTAACCTCTCAGAGCCTCACTGGCTTCATCTGTAAAATGGTGATAAGTACGTCTTAGTTTGAGGTGAAAATTGCACGAGATGAGATGATTCCCTTAAAACCCTTAGCACAATCCTTGACGAGTTGAAAACATTCATTAAATGTAAAGTATTACTGTGATAAAGATGATGACCATAGACTACTCTCTCAACTTTTACTACCATCCCATAATTCATGACTCTAATCAGAAGGGGTTGAATAAAAAGATGTATTCCCAATGTGCTCACATTACCACTTCAACATCAACAGTCCGAGCACAGTAATTCTCAACCTTGGAAGTCCATTAAATTACCTGAGTAGATTTTTAAACTCCCAGTGCCTGGGTCTCTATCCCAGAGACCTGGGGCCTGGATATGGCCCAAGCGTCAGTATTTTTCAAAAACCCTTCAGGTGATTCCAATGGGCAGCCAAGTTCTAGAACCACTATTCTAACACTAGGCCAGTGGTTTCAGATACAAAGGAAAATACATTCATTGCTTCTAAATAACAGTACTGTATATAGAAATCTTTTATGGGTAAAATGCCATGAATTCATTAGAAAGACATTGAAAAGAACATAGAAGACTTGAGACAAATGTTAGAGATACGTGAGAAAAGGAATTACAAAACTAAAGATGTTCCTTGTGTATATTTGTAAGGCATCTTTCTCAGAAAAGCTTAGGGCAGCTCTACTGTAAGTACTTTTATAATATTGCTAAGAGGTAAGGGAAATGAAAGTTTCTATCTGTTAGATGCGTTAATGGAAGCATGGTGATAGGTCTCATGTCAGCCGTCTAATTAGACAAATTTATGTTTTTGTTTTTTTTTTTTTTTTTTTTAGACGGAGTCTCACTCTGTCGCCCAGGCTGGAGTGCAATGGCACGATCTCAGCTCATTGCAACCTTCACCTTCCGGGTTCATGCGATTCTCCTGCCTCAGCTTCCCGAGTAGCTGGGATTACAGGCGCATACCACCACGCCCAGCTAATTTTTGTACTTTTAGTAGAGACGGGGTTTCACCATGTTGGCCAGGCTTGTCTTGAACTCCTGACCTCAGGTGATCTGCCCGCCCCAGCCTTCCAAAGTGCTGGGATTACAGGCGTGAGTAGCCGCACCCAGCCTATGATTTTTATTACCCCATTGCTTTCCTGGATGATTCTCAAAAATAATTATTTCTTTACTTTTTATTTTTTAATGTTAAAGACACAGCTGCAACAAAAATAATTATTTCTAATCATCAGTAATATAGCTTATCCCTATATGAGCACTTTAAGAAGGATGTATAATGGTATTTTAGCTCATTAATGGGGTGGGAGTAGGGTATATAAGAAAATTAGCTATTATCGAATCCAAAGAAAGGGCAGTGTGGTCTAAAGAGACTGACTGGACAAGGAGACTCAGGAGGCCTGGATTCCAGTTCCTCAGCGTCAATTTCCTCAGGTGCAAAATGGAAGAATTAACAGAGTTCCCAAAGGTTTCTTTCAGGTGTAAGTGATTACTGTCTCACTAAACCACCTAAGTATAAAGGCTTTCTTATGTTAATCAGTCAATATTAATAGAAGCTGCAGGAAAATTGTTCTAGCTCCAACTTTAAAAACTTATATTACGGGCCAGATGCGGTGGCTCATGCCTGTAATCCCAGCACTTTGGGAGGCCAAGGTGAGTGGATCACCTGAGATCAGGAGTTCGAGAGCAGCCTGGCCAACATGGGGAAACCCCGTCTCTACTTAAAATACAAAAATTAGCTGGGTGTGGTGGGAGGCGCCTGTAATCCCAGCTACTCAGGAGGCTGAGTCAGGAGAATCACTTGAACGCAGTAGGCGGAGGTTGTGTGAGCTGAGATTGTGCCACTGCACCCCAGCCTGGGTGATAGAGCAAGAGTCTGTCTCAAAAATAAAAAATAAAACTTAAATTCCAGTCTTTTTTTTTTTTCTTTTTTAATGGAGTTTTGCTCTTGTTGCTCAGGCTGGAGTGCAATGGCATGATGTTGGCTCACTGCAACTTCTGCCTCCCGGGTTCAAGTGATTCTCCTACTTCAGCCTCCCAAGTAGCTGGGATTACAGGTGTGTGCCACCACGCCCAGCTAATTTTGTATTTTTAGTAGAGACGAGGTTTCACCATGTTGGTCAGGCTTGTCTTGAACTCCTGACCTCGAGTGATCCACCTGCCTCATCCTCCCAAAGTGCTGGCATTACAGGTGTGAGCCACTTGGCCTGGCCCATAGTCTTATTTTGTCTTTACTTCTAAGGCAGTATGTGTCTCCAAATTGATATTTTAATCAAATATGTCTTGATAGTATTATATTAATATATGTCCTGCCTAACTAGAATATTCACATTTTACATGTCTTCATGCTGAAGGATGACTAATGGAGATTGATGGGGTTGTCTCTTGACACTGGTGAGGATATGTTGGAGCATGAGTTCTCTGTTGCCCTTCAAATCATGCCCTGTGGATGACTTCATTTAGGACTGATCCTAGGGTTTTCCTTCTACATTTTATTCTAATCTTTTCTACTTCTCTTTTTGCATTATATTATTCATGATCATCAGGATTCACATAATTCTTGTATTGGTTGTATTTGCATTGTCTCTTTCCTATAAGATTATACATTTTTTGAAGCCAGGATACATTTATTTACATTGTATCCCTTACATGAGCTAGTACAGTGTCTTGGCACACAAAAGGAGCTTGACAAATGTTTCATTAAACTGTTAAAAATTAAATAATTTTAATATCATTGCTTTCTCTTTTTTTGTGCCACTTTAGCTTTCAGTTTCCTTGACAATATTTCCAAAAAAATTTTTTACACCAAGTCCTATGTTATGACAGGATTCTTTAACTACTTTCTGAATACAGCAATGAGCTTTTTATTCTCAAAAGCCAAGAAGTAGTAATTAGCAAAGCAGGGAAGAAATCATGATGCCAAAATGCAGAAGTAGATCATAAATTAGGTAAACTTTTAGTTGTGAAGGCGTAGAATACTTTAAATGTTATTTCATGAGGTAGTTTAGGTAGTCTATTCATTTGATTATTATAAACACATTAAAACTAAACTTTTGAACATGTTAATTATAATTTTCTAAACTTACATTGTTCTGAAATAACAATGAACAACCGTATTTCATTAAATGTCACAAATCATTAAAATAAACCCTATGTATATAATTCAGAGAAATGAGTTATGACAGTATTGAAATTTGAGTATGATTGTGAGAAAACTGAGTATGATAGCTTTTGATGGAATAAAATTTTAAGCTAGTATAAGAAAAAATCCAACTTAAATATTTGTATTTAATAATAAAATAACGACTTTAGATCATGATTTGAATGACTTATTGAACAGTAAGATCTAGTAAATATAAATACTGAAGTATTCAGAAAGAATTTCGTCTTTATTTAGCTTAACTGTTAAGTTGGGATTTTGAGTTGTGGGGTGATGCTTCAATATAGGTTAAAAATTATCCATTCTCCCAGTCCCCCTTTTGAGTTTACCTTTATGGGCTCTAAATTTTTCACCTGATAGAGCAATAAAAATACTTCCTTCTTTTTTTTTGAGCCGGAGTCTCTGTCTCCCAGGTGGGAGTGCAGTGGCGCCATCTCGGATAACTGCAACCTCCGCCTCCCGGGTTCAAGCGATTCTCCTGCCTCAGCCTCCCGAGCAGCTGGGATTACAGGCACCCACTGCCATGCCCAGCTAATTTTTGTACTTTTAGTAGAGACGGGGTTTCACCACGTTGGCCAGCATGGTCTCGACCTCCTAACCTCATGATCTGCCCGCCTCGGCCTCCCAAAGTGTTGGGATTACAGGCATGAGCCAGCGCGCCCGGCCTAATAAATACTTTCTAGGCAGGGAATTCTAACTTGTCACTCAGTATACTAGTTGGAGACAGGTTTAAAACCCCAAATCTTGGCCGGGCGCCGTGGCTCACGCCTGTAATCTCAGCACGTTGGGAGGCCGAGGCGGGCGGATCACCTGAGATCAGGAGGTTGAGAACACCCTGGCCAACGTGGCGAAACCCCGTTTCTATTAAAAATACAAAAATTAGCTGGGCGTGGTGGTGTGCCCCTCTAATCCCAGCTACTCCGGAGGCTGAGGAAGGAGGATCGCTTGAACTCAGGAGGCAGAGGTTGCAGTGAGACGAGATCTCGCCATCGCACTCCAGCCTAGGGCACAGAGTGAGACTGTCTCCAAAGATAGAAAAGAAAAGAAAAATAATCAAAGCTGTAAACTCTTATTTGAAGAGTTTATCGATACTAAAGTATATACTTACTACTTAGTGAGAGCATTTCTAACTTCTGTGACTTCTGTATAGTAAGGTGCATTAATAGTATTAATGAATTTTAAAACACCCAAAGAATAACGCCTTTCACAAATGTTTATTTTGTTAGGTGTATGAACAATTAAAACCAGCCTGAAAGATAAAAAAGTAACTCTTGATTTAGATTTCTTCCATTTTCTGCTCCAAAGTACAAATGAACTTAAATTTGAAGTTATAAAACGGATCCCACATTGTTTCTGTAATTATCATTTCGCAGTATTGGTAATAGGAATAACGTCTTTGTCAAATAACGGTTCTTAAAACTAACTTTGTCGAATAACCGTTTTTAAAACTAACTTTTAGCTTCATTCTTTCATATTAATTTCAAATAAGCAAATGTTAAGGACAGTATCAAAAAAGACTTTAAAACACATCCAGTGAACGTTCTGAGTCACTTCTAGTTTCGAAAATTGTATTGAATTCCAAGGTCACATGTATTATGTACATTAAAATTGTTTCCCTAAATAAAAATTACTGATATGGGAAAGTTGCTTTAGGGGAATTTTCGCTAGTAAATCCATAATCCTTAAAATTCTAATTGAATTAAACATTGATACTTTGCAAATATTTACAGCATTGTAAATATTACTTTTTAAAGGTGTGTTAGTTTCAAGAATGTTGGGGTCCTACAAGCATGGTGACACTTTGTAACACATTTTTTTTTTTTGGTCTTTTCCTCTGCTCTCTAAACCTTTTAATTGCCATAAGTATTAAATAGAACTGATGTCAAGGTATCTTCTAGTTCAAGACGGATGTTTACTAAACATGCAAAGTATTTTTAGAGATACGGATTCTAATTTGGAAGAAGAAAAATAGCAACAAATTTTCTTATTCATTTCTTTTCTCATCTTTAAAATACAAGTTAAATCGTAATTGGAATCCCTTTTCCCATCGTGTAGTCAAGCGTCGGTGGCAGACTTCAAGGATTTACTTTGTTAGCCATGTGTTTATGAACCGCCAGCGCTTTCCCTAGATCTTTTGGCTGATAATCTCAAACATGGAGGATGCTTCTGAATCTTCACGAGGGGTTGCTCCATTAATTAATAATGTAGCTCTCCCAGGCTCTCCGCTGTCTCTTCCTGTATCAGTGACAGGCTGTAAAAGTCATCGAGTAGCCAATAAAAAGGTAGAAGCGAGGAGTGAAAAGCTCCTCCCAACAGCTCTTCCTCCTTCAGAGCCGAAAGTAGATCAGAAACTTCCCAGGAGCTCCGAGAGGCGGGGAAGTGGCGGTGGGACGCAATTCCCCGCGCGGAGTCGGGCAGTGGCAGCGGGAGAAGTGGCGGCCAGGGGCGCGGCGGGGCCGGAGAGAGGCGGTCCCCTGGGAGGACGGGGTCTCCCCTCGTTGCCTTTGTAGTGGAGAAGGTGGACAAGTGGCAGTCGGCGTGCTCGCAGGTGAGGGTCGCTCGGGAGCCGGCCGGGAAGTGGAGGCAAGCCGGGAACAAAGCGGAGCGGCGCCGGGGTCCGCCCGCGGCGAGCGCCCTGGCCGGCCGGCCGGCTGCGCGCCGAGCACGTTGTGAGCCTGGCGGCGGCGGCGGCGGGCGTGGAGCCGGCGCTGGGGGAGGGGGCCGCCGCCGCCGCTCCCGCACTGCCCCCCGCGGCGGGGCGTCCTGCCCCATTGTGAGCCAGCGGCTGGGCGAGAGGAGGCAGGACGCGCTCGGGGGGCAGGGGCGGCGGCGGCTCCGCTCGCTCGACGCCCGGGCAGCGGCAGGAACGAACTCGGCTCCGGTAGCGGCCGCGGCGCGTCAGTCACACAAAAGGCAGCCGAGCTTCTCCCGGCGCGCGGACCGGCCCACGCTGCCGCCGAGCGCTCCCCACCTTACCGGCTTTCCTTTCCCTCCAATTTTGATAGGGAAGCGGGGCCGGCGCGGGCGGCCGAGGGTCTGGGCGAGCCCGCGGGCGGACGGGAGATGCCGCTGCTACACCGAAAGCCGTTTGTGAGACAGAAGCCGCCCGCGGACCTACGGCCCGACGAGGAAGTTTTCTACTGTAAAGTCACCAACGAGATCTTCCGCCACTACGAGTAAGAGCCGGGCAGGGTGCGGGGCCGCGGGGGGTGTGGGGACTCCCTCCCCAGCGCCCTTTTGTCTCTCTCCTTTTCCTCGCCCTGGGCTTCTGGCGGGGCGACTTGAAAGTGACGGGTGGCCCCGGGCCCGCGGTTCTCTGCCTCCTAGCCTCCACTTGGAGAACGCGCTGGGCCAACTGGCGGCGGCGCGCGTGGGGAACGCGGGTTGGTCGTGGCGGAGGAGGCTGGGGTCCCCGGCCGGCCTCGGGGACCGCTCTTAGCCTCTGCTGTCGCCCTCCCGCCCTCCTGGCCGCGGGGCGGCGGAAACTCCCCGCCTTGCCCCTCCCCGCCGCGGCCACACGCGCACTCCGGGGCCAGTTCCGGGATCCCCTCCCGGCGGCCGAGGGGATCCCCGCTAGGGTCAGCGACGTGGGGCCGCAGTCCATGGGTCGGGGGAGGGAATTCCTGCCCCGGTGGGCAGGAAACGGCTGGGCTGGGCTTCGTTTTCTCAGTCGGGAGTGGGGTCTGACGTTGGAGCTGCCTGGGGTAGGGGAGAGGAGCGGAGTTGAGACTCGTTCTAGAAGGGAAGGAGGGAGCGTCCCTGCGGGCCAGAGGTGGAGGACGCGGGACGCGAGAGCCTCCGCAGGCGGCCTCCCGTCCGGCGCTGCTAGGCCTCGGAGTGCGACGGGAGCCGCGCTCTCTGTCACCGCCTCTTCTTGGTGACTAACTCTCGTCTCCGGGGAACTCAGCGTCTCCGCCCCCGGGAGATCAGTGAGGAAGAAGTCGCGGCTGGGCAAGGGGAAGAGGAAGGGGGAAGAAGCAGGGCCTTAGGCGCCCCTCGTTTTCACTTTCGCGTAGCCGGGAGCGCGTTGGAGGGTGTTGGGGGAGGGGGTTAAGACAAGTTCAACTCCAGACTCAGCCAGGCGCCGCTTTATCCCCCTGCGCATGTGGGCTGCCTGACATGTGCCACTCGCTATTGTTTTGATAAGAACGCGGAGCTGCTGCTGGTGTAGTTTCAGCTCCTACATTTTCAGCCCGTCGCTTAATTTATCCCGAGAGATCTGGTCCTGTGACACGGAGCAAGATGGTGTGTTTTAGCGTCTTGTGTTTAAACAGGATCTCTAAGTGAGAACCTGACTTGATCAGTCACTCCAAGAGGGTGATCCTCTCTTTTTCTTATGCTTTATTCTCTCCCCTGAAAAGGAATCCCTTTGTGACTTGGAAACCAAGTGTAATAGCAACCAAGTAACGTCGCGTGTAAGGCACCTTTTCTGAGTGGGGGCTTGACCGAGGGAGGGTTTTGGGCAAACTGCACCTAAGAAATCAATAGTGAGGTTAGGAAAGTTCCTTTGAGCATTTATTTTAAGTAAACGTTTTTCTTCAGTTCCACAGAAAGGGTTTCACGTTAAACATGTTATATCTAGAGAAGTAAATAGAATGCTTTTCATCAGACAGTACTTTTAAGTAGGAGTGTACGTCTCGCTCTGCTCCTGTAGAGACTTGTTTTGTTACTCAAATAGAGTTCTCATAACTAGTTAAGTGAACTTGGATTAGGTAATTGGATAAGGATTTTTTTTTAAGGATTTTAAAGCTACAGGCCTTGCTAACAATTATGATTAAAAAGAAAATTGAGAGTACCAACAAAATAGTAAATAGGCTTAAATTTCAAATTGTTTTCTCCTTCTATATAAGCAAGGGGCTTTTCTCACCTTAGAGGGTAGGATGAATATGGCTGTTATCCTTTGTGAATTAAACGTTCTTAATGCACTTTGGTTCTTGAGCCGAATTATTCTAACCTTGGAGAAATCTGAAATGCTGAAATACAGAAGATTTTTCGCATTCCAGAACTATCTATCTTCCATTATTTTTATTTATTTAGTTATTTTGAGACAGGTTCTCGCTCTGTCACCCAGGCTGGAGTGCAGTGGCACAATCTTGGCTCACTGCAGCCTCGACCTCCTGGGCTCAAACAGTCCCCCCCACTTTACTACCTTAGCCTCCTGAGTGGCTGGGATTGCAGGTGCATGCCACCACTTTGGCTAATTTTTGTATTTTATGTAGAGACAGGATTTCGCCATGTTGCCCAGGCTGGTCTTGAACTCCTGAGTTAGGTGATCTGCCTGCCTGGGTCTCCCAAAGTGCTAGAATTACAGGCATGAACCACCATGCCCAGCCGTATCTTCCATTAATATCAAGGAGCTGTATTCTTTGTAGTCTTAGGGCATTTAAACATTTTAAATAACTAGATTTTTATTTTCAATTTTTGTTTTTTTTCCCCTTGTGCTGAAGTGTTTGGGCTTTTGGAAATTACAAGCAGTCCCAGAGAGATGATTGGTTTGGGAGCAAAGGTATTTGACCATTTACCCTGAATTAAGGAGTATTGCTGATGTTCTTAGGTTTCTATGACTGAACGAAAAGAATTTTGACAAAATTGGAAGAAGACTGCCTTTTAATGATGTTAAATTTTGAATTACTTTCTGTTTCTCACAAATGATTACAAAGAGACCTTTCCAAAAATGCTTTTGTGGTAAGTAGTATATGGTGGTCTGTAGTATGGTAACCTGACCTTTGGAACAACTCTGGAAAAACTATGAAGGAAACCTCTGCAGGCTGCTCTATTTTTGAGACGGAGTCTCACCCTGTCAGCCAGTCTGGAGTGCAATGGGGTGATCTCGGCTCACTGCAACCTCTGCTTCCTGGGTTCAAGTGATTCTCCTGCCTCAGCCTCCAGAGTAGCTGGGATTACGGGCACATCCCACCACGCCCGGGTTATTTTTTTTTTCTGTATCTTTAGTAGAGACTGGCTTTCATCATGTTGGCCAGGCTGGTCTAGAACTCCTGACCTCGTGATCCGCCCACCTCTGCCTCCCAAAGTGCTGGGATTACAGGCATGAGCCACCATGCCCGGCTGGGCTTCAGGCTACTCTTAGCACTGCTTATGGAGTAGCCCTAAAAACAAAACAAAACAAAACAAAAAAAAACCTCTGTTTTCACTTGTTAAATCACCAGTTGGTTTATGTGAATTTGTTTGAAGACTAGCCTTTCAGTGCATTATTTTGAATATTTTTCTTTTGTATTTGCCTGAAGACCACTATGCTCGCTTATTTGCTTGCATTTTTTATTTTTTGAATATAAGTTTCTCTAATCAGTCTAAAAAAGATTTTCTACACCTCCTAGCCTTATTCGCTTTCCAACACAATACAAAGTAACTTTTGCCTGTAAATGTGGTTAGTAGAGGTTGCCAGTGACTTTTTTTTAATATTTTGTTTTATTTTATGTTAATTTTAATGTTAATTTTATGTTAATTTAGTTTGAGATGGAGTTTCCCTCTTGTTGCCAAGCTGGAGTGCATTAGCATGATCTTGGCTCACTGCAACCTCCGCCTTCCAGATTCAAGAGATTCTCCTGCCTCAGCCTCCGGAGTACCTGGATTACAGGCGCCTGCCACCATGCCCGGCTAATTTTTTGTATTTCTTTTTTTTTTTTTTTTTTTTTTTTGAGACGGAGTCTCGCTCTGTCGCCCAGGCTGGAGTGCAGTGGCGCAATCTCGGCTCACTGCAAGCTCCGCCTCCCGGGTTCACGCCATTCTCCTGCCTCAGCCTCCCGAGTAGCTGGGACTACAGGCGCCCACAACCGCGCCCGGCTAATTTTTTGTATTTTTAGTAGAGACGGGGTTTCACCGTGGTCTCGATCTCCTGACCTTGTGATCCGCCCGCCTCGGCCTCCCAAAGTGCTGGGATTACAGGCGTGAGCCACCGCGCCCGGCAATTTTTTGTATTTCTAGTAGAGACAGGGTTTCACCATGTTGGGCAGGCTGGTCTCGAACTCCTAACCTCAAGTGATCCATCCGCCCTGGCCTCCCCAAAGTGCTGGGATTACAGGCGTGAGTCACCACTTCTGCTTGCCAGTGACCTTTTAATTGCTAGTTTTCTGTCTCTATCTTACTTGATATTATAGCCTGCTTCCTCTTTGTCCTTCTAAGCAGCAATGGTCACCCCCTCCATTTTATCTAGTGCAGCATCTCCTGTTATTGCCTTGTCATGCAATATATTTGTTGCCTCACCTTTTTAATTTTATTTTTGTTTATATTTTTATTTTTTTGAGATGAAGTCATACTGTCTTCCAGGCTGGAGACAGTGGCCCAATCTTGGCTTGCTGCAACCTCCACCTCCCGGGTTCAAGCAGTTCTCTGCCTCAGCCTCCCAAGTAGCTGGGATTACAGGTGCCTGCCACCACACCCGGCTAATTTTTTTTTTTTTTTGGTGAGACGGAGTCTTGCCGTGTTGCCCAGGCTGGAGTGCAGTGGTGCGATCTCAGCTCACTGCAACCTCTGCCTCCTGGGTTCAGGCATTCTCTGCCTCAGTCTCCCGAATAGCTGGGATTACAGGTGCCTGCCACCACACCCAGCTAATTTTTGTATTTTTAGTAGAGACGAGGTTTCATCACGTTGGCCAGAATGGTCTGGATCTCCTGACCTCGGGTGATCCACCCGCCTTGGCCTCCCAAAGTGCTGGGATTACAGGCGTGAACCTCTGCACTTGGCCTGTTGCCGCACATTTTGTCTTCTCCAGGAACCTGTACTCTTTGAGACAGTGACTGACCAGGATGCATCCTCAGTGATTAAATAGCACAGACTCCTTACTACATTCTCCTTAACTAATTGCTAACTCTTGATTGACCTGCTTTTTCATAGGTAGAGAAGACTCAATAGCACATCAACTATAGACAAATGCATAAGCTAAGGTGCATAATTTAGTCTTTTTTTTTTTTTTTTGAGACGGAGTCTCGCTTTGTTGCCCAGGCTGGAGTGCAATGGCGTGATCTCTGCTCACCGCAACCTCTGCCTCCCAGGTTCAAGTGATTCTCCTGCCTCAGCTTCCCGAGTAGCTGGGATTACAGGCATGTGCCACCACGCCTGGCTAATTTTTGTATTTTTAGTAGAGACAGGGTTTCACCATGCTGACCAAGCTAGTCTCGAACTCCCGACCTCAGGTGATCCGCCCGCCTCAGCCTACCAAAGTGCTGGGATTACAGGTGTGAGCCACCGCGCCCGGCCAATTTAGTCTCTTAAATATGATTGATTCTGGCTGCGTGCAGTGGCTCATGCCTATAATCCAAACATTTTGGGAGGTTGAGGTGGGAAGATCACTTGAGGCCAGGAGTTTGAGATCGGCCAGGTCAAAATAGTAAGACCTTGTTTCTACAAAAATAAAAATACTCTGTAATTTTGGCGAGCTGACAACAATTTTGTTTATTTTTGCTGTGGATTGTTAAAAAATGGAACAGTCAGGTCTGAATACCAGCATTTCTAGACTTGTGGGATAGGAAAATGATTTGTTGTATTACCTGGTGACTTAATCTCATAAATAAAATAACTTATTTTTTTTAGCCATGTAGACACTTGGAATATATTTCCCAACTTTGAGTGAGTCCAGCCTTCCATACAAAATGTATGACTCTCTTCCACAACATCACTAACAGGTGGTCGAAATTATATTTCACCCTGGCTTTTCATTGGAAGAGGTTTGACTAGCTTATAAGGCATCCTGTTTTCATTGTTCATCTGCTCTCTCTTGTTAATAAGTCAGTCCCTTCAACAGCCTCCTTTTACAGATGAGGAAACTGAAGTTTTGGGTGGGGAGTAAATCCAAGATTACAGAGTCCAAAATTATTTTTCTAGTAACTGATAATGCTAGAATCTAACTCACATCAATTATTCTAGAATTTATGCTCTTTTTACTGTTTACTATCACATAGTGCTATTATGGAAAATTCTTCCTAATATCTGTTGAAGTATGCACTAAGAAAATAGGGGCATTGCCTGGAATTTAAACTGGCTGCCTAGATTTTTGTGTAGATACCACTGTGTACTGTCTTCTTAGACATTTGGTTTTTTACTATACCCCAAGTGATTAAGCTCTAGGTATTCAGTGGACACATCAGAACATCATCAATTTATAGTAGGGAAGAATGTCTTTCATACTGACCAATTCCTATACTGATGGTCAGTTATGTATGAAATCTAGTTATAATCACAGGCTGTTTGGTGAGCATGGGGTTTTCAAAGGAAGTTGGATAATTTTTCATAGCTAGTGTCTTTAAATGAGATGTTTAGCTCCTCTTTAAGGAATAAGCCTGCCACATGGTCCTGATACTTGGATCCATGAGTCCTTGTTTCCTGGTTGGTATAGCAGAAATTCCTAAATGCTTTTCTTTTTGAATTTTATCTTTTGTCTACTTAGCAGACATGTACTTAGTTTCAGATGTTTTAAATACATTTTTTCTTCAGACAGAATACATTTATCAGTTATTGCAATATTGTAGGTTGTAGTAACAACCTACCCCAAAACTTAGTGGCTCTAAGTAACAACCCATTTTATTTGTTCCCTATTCTGTGGATTGCCAGTTTGTTTTCTGCTGTTTTCCTCTGTGCTCACTCACTTAGCTGCAGTCAGCTGGAGGCTAGGCTGAGGCTGGTTGAAGTAAGAGATAGCCTCAGTCACAGGTCTGGGAACTCAGCTGGGATGGTTTTAGTTACCATGTGCTCTTTCAACCTCAGAAACAGGCTGTTTTCACATGGTGGTCTTAGAGTTTCAAGAGGGTGAGAATGGAAGTCACTCAATATACTTTTTTTATTATTTTGGTCAAAACAGATTACAAGGTCAGCCCAGATTCAGGAGGTCATGAAATAGACTCCAGCTTTTGGTGAGAAGAGCATGAATGTCATATTTCAAAGGAGCCTGCACACCTTTAGCCCTCTTTGCAAACAGTCTACCACAAGCAGTTGCTAGAATTTTATAGTTGGGTCATCTGATTGGATTTTGAGTGCTCACTGATAATCTAATATATGTTATCCATCAAAACACAATGAAAACCATCCTAAGAACTTGTGGACATACCTTGTTGTTTGCCCTATACTACCTATAATAATGATTCAAAAACTCTTTCTCCCTAGAATTTCTGTTGTTTCCTATACTTGCCCTCAGGAGCTGACAAGAAGAAATATCTTCAGATGTTTGAGATAGTTCTGTCTCTTTCTGCTCCCCTTCCAGATGTCTAACTTTCTCTCTTGAAAACATATGTGTTTTTCTGACATTGTTTCTCTACCACACTGGTTATTCTTCTAGGATCTCTCTGCGCATGTCGTACCTGAAACAGTAAGAATTGATAATATCTATTGAGTGCACTTACATTTTAGGGGCATTTGCTAAGAATTATCTCATTTTCTTTTCTTTTCTTTTTTTTTGAGATGGAGTCTTGCCCTATCGCCCAGACTAGAGTGCAGTCATGTGATCTCAGCTCACTGCAAGCTCTGCCTCCTGGGTTCATGCCATTCTCCTGCCTCAGCCTCCCTTGTAGCTGGGACTACAGGCATACACCACCATGCCCGGCTAATTTTTTTGTATTTTTAGTAGAAACGGTTTCACCGTGTTAGCCAGGATGATCTCAATCTGACCTTGTGATACACCCGCCTCGGCCTCCCAAAGTTCTGGGATTACAGGCGTGAGCCACCTCGCCTGGCCTGATTTTCACATTAACATTCATGGAGGAACCAAATTTAGAGAGGTTATGTAACTTATCCAGTTGCATTCAGAGAGTAAAGCTGGGATTCATTTTTCTCTCTCCTTCATATATATATGCATATATGCATACACACACACATACACATGCATACATACATGGAGAGAGAGTGTTTTGGCCCCTAAGTAGAGTACACTTTGTTTTTTTATCTGAATTGTACTTCGTTTCTGATTTTTTTTTTTTTTTTTTTTGAGACAGAGCCTCACTCTGTTGCCCAGGCTGGAGTGCAATGGCTCCATCTCGGCTCACTGCAACCTCTGCCACCCTGGTTCAAGCGATTCTCTTGCCTCAGCCTCCCGAGTAGCTGGGATTACAGGCTCCTGCCACCGTGCCCAGCTAATTTTTATATTTTTAGTAGAGACGGGGTTTCACCATCTTGGCCACGCTGGTCTTGACCTCCTGACCTCGTGATCCACCCGCCTCGGTCTCCCAAAGTGCTGGGATTACAGGCGTGAGCCCCTGTGCCCGGCCTAGTTTCTGATTTTTTTGTCACAATTTAATCTTCCCCTACTAGGTTTTTAGTTTTTTAGTTTTCCCAATACCCAACAAATTAATAGTGTGTTGCACTTTGTTCCTCAGTTTGTGCACCAGAGTGTTGGTTGACTTCATATTACAGGTGTGTTTTTAAGAAAGTACCTTGTCACTCAGCAATTTTTCCTTATGAAATAATGGTAAAGAGGAGGGGTCATCAAATTTTTTCTGCAAAGGGCCAGATAATCGGTATTTTAGGCTTTGCTTGGCCATAGGATCTCTTGTACCTATCCAACTCTTTATCCAACTCTGCAAATGTAGTGAGAAAGCAGTTACTGACAACACCTAAAAATGTAGGTATAGTTGTGTTCCCAAAAAAAAAAAAACCTACAAAAGCAGGTGGAGGGCAGGATTTGGTCTCCGTGCCAGTAGGATGCCCACCTTTAGTGAAGAGGATGATTGAAAGAGTGCAGTCATAAATCTAACATTAATAACCTGTATTAGCCTAGATTTACATTCATATAAAAATACTTTGTTATTTTTGCTCACAATAGTAAAATGTATTTTTTGTAAGTTTCAATAGTTATATTCTTATAATGTAGAAATTGAAGAGTCATTGTAACCAACCCCCTAGAATTCAGTATTAACAAATTCTACACATTTAAATGTGTATGATAAATGGGTAAAGTGTGAGTAGAATTACAGAAGTGGGAGAAAGTGAAGGTGTGTAATGTTAGAGATGGTGCTGTGCCGTTCATGGGTTATGAGTAGGGGAGAGATGACCTTTGGACTTTTCTTCCTTAAAATGGCCACTGTGGTAGTGTGTCCTGCCTCCTTAGGGTAGGTCTTTGTGCACAGTGAAGCTATAATGTAACAATAACTTTGTAGAGTAAATAGACACAAAGGAAACAAATGGCACAAACATTTTGTAGGAGATAGTAGAAACCTTAGGGTGTAAAAGGGCAGCTATATATCACTGGTTTTGGCATTTGTGCCATTGTTCTCCTTGGTATTTTTAGGCAGTGTTAAATCTAAATTGTGTTTGTTGCAATTCACTGCGTTTAGCTGTCCCCCTGCCATGGCACGAAATATCCCATGCGTGGGATATTTCCTACTCAGTACCTCAGGCACTTAGCTGCTGTGGCTAGAGCTGTGCTGTCCAGAACAGGAGCCATTACTTGGCCAGATAGGTTATTAAGCACTTGAAATATGATTAGTTCGAATTAAGATAGGCAGTAAATGTAAAATATACATTGGATTTTTTTTTTTCTTTTTTTTGAGACAGAGTCTCGCTCTGTTTCCCTGGCTGGAGTGCAGTGGCACAGTCTCAGTTCACTGCAACCTCTGCCTCCCAGGTTCAAGCGATTCTACTGCCTCAGCCTCCCCAATAGCTGGGACTACAGGCATGTGCCACCACGCCCAGCTAATTTTTTGTATTTTTAGTAGAGATGGAGTTTCACTGTGTTAGCCAGGATATGCTCGATCTCCTGACCTTGTGATCTGCCTGCCTCAGCCTCCCAAAGTGCTGGGATTACAGGCGTGAGCCACCATGCCTGGCGGATTTTTTTTTTTTTAAAGAAGAATGTAAGTAAAGTATCTCGATTTTTAAAATGTTTATTACATATTGAAATGAAATTACTTTGTGATATATTGAGTTATTTTTATTTTTAAAATTTTAAATGTGACCACTGGAAAATTTAAAATTATACATGTGACTAACCATTCTATTTCTACTAGCACTGGCTTACAGACTGAAGTATAAGATATTTAGATTTGAAGTATAATTTTCTTGAGCAGTACTTAGTATTGTTTAAGTTATTAAAAGTATACTTCATGTGATGGATATCCCAGTTACCCTGATTTGATAATTATACATTGTATACAGGTATTAATATGTACAACTGTTATATATCAATTTAAAAAAGAGGAAAAAAGTATACCTATGTACATTATGTGCTAATTATGTATTGGCTTGAGAAGCTAAATCTTACAGATATGTTTGTTTCTATAGGAAAAAGTTAGAATTTTTCTTCTTTACTTTTTTCTTTTTCTTATTTTTTTTTAAATTTAATTTTTTTTTTTTTTTTGAGACATTGTCTTACTCTGTCACCCAGGCTAGAGTGCAATGGTGCGATCTTGGCTTACTGCAACCTCGGCCTCCCAGGCTGGAGTGCTCCTCCTGCCTCAGCCTCCTGAGTAGCTAGGATTACAGGCATGTGTCACCACGTGGACCTGGCTGATTTTTCTATTTTTAGTAGAGACTGGGTTTTGCCATGTCATCCAGGCTGCTCTTGAGCTCCTGGGCTTAAGCATTTTTCCTGCCTCAATCTTCCAAAGTGGGATTACAGATGTGAGCCACCGTGCCTGAACTAGAACTTTTTTAAGAAACAGGGCTGTGCTCTGTCGCTCAGTCTGGAGTGCAGTGGTGTAGTCATAGCTCACTGCAGCCTTGGACTCCTGGGTTCAGCCTCCTGAATAACAAGGACTATAGATGTGTGCCCCCTGGCTAATTTTTTTCTTCAATTTTTGGTGGAGACAGGATCTCACTTTGTTGTGCAGTCTGGTCTCGAACTCCTGGCTTCAAGTGATCCTCCTGCCTCAGCCTGCTGAAGTGCTGGGATTACAGGCATGAGCCATCGTGTCCGGCCAAGACCTACCTCTTAACATCACTTTCCCCCCAAAAAATTCTAATAGTAGTTTTAAAAATCTTTTTTTGCCCTCTGAATTCTTCCCTTCCCTTTCTCTGAATTCTTAGGATATCTGCCTTCTATCTTATAAGGATAACTGTTTTTTACTTTGTATTTTTGGTGATATACACCCATTATTTCCTGAACTAAATGATACTTCAAAAGAATCTTCTTTGTACTGAATTAAGAGCCATATAACTTGGCATATGCATGTTATTTCTGTAGATCTCATTTATGTTAAGGTATGATTAGTTTCTCTTGCTTTATTTCCATAGATACCTTTTTAAAAAGTAGTTCTATAGACATGTACAAAGGAAACAATCTAAATGGAATTGCCCCCACTTTTTGGAGAGCAAGCTAATAGAGATAACCTACACAGATAGATGTACTAACCAGGAAATAGGCATATAACAGTTGAAGTACTTTTAGAATGATGGGAGAAGTAAAGATTTCAGGAAGGAGAAAAAATTGAAGAATAATTATTTATATGGTTACATATAATTACAGAAAAGTAGAACAAAGTATAAAGCAGGAAAAAATTTTACCTGTATCTTACCACTTAGAGGCAGCCATTGTTAACCCTTTTGCATATGTATAACCGTATGCATATATATAAAAAAATTTTTTTTCCAGACAGTCTCACTCTTAGGCTGGAGTGCAATGGCATGATTGTGGCTCACTAGCCTTCAACTCCTGGACTGAAGCGATTCTCCTGCCTCAGCCTCCAGAGTAGCTCGAATTACAGGCTCATGCCACCACAGTGGGCTAACTTTTTACATTTTAAAAATATTATATTGTCCAGGCACGGTGGCTCACGCCTGTAATCCTAGCACTTTAGGAGGCTGAGGTGGGCGGATCACCAGGTCAGGAGATCAAGACCATCCTGGCTAACATGGTGAAACCCCATCTCTACTGAAAATAATAAAAAATTAGCCGGTGGCATGTGCCTTTAGTCCCAGCTACTTGGGAGGCTGAGGCAGGAGAATCCCTTGAACCTGGGAGGCGGAGGTTGCAGGGAGCCGAGATTGTGCCACTGCACTCCAGCCTGGGTGACAGAGTAAGACTCTGTCTTAAAAAAAAAAAAAAAATTGCACTGGGTGCCGTGGCTCACTCCTGTAATCCCAGCACTTTGGGAGGCTGAGGTGGGTGGATCACGAGGTCAGGAGTTTGAGACCAGCCTGACCAACATGGTGAAACCCCGTCTCTACTAAAAATACAAAAATTAGCTGGGTGTGGTGGTGCACACCTGTAATCCCAGCTACTCAGGAGGCTGAAGCAGGAGAGTCACTTGAACCTGGGAGGTGGAGGTTGCAGCGAGCTGAGATCGCGCCACTGCACTCCAGCCTGGGTGACAGAGTGGGACTCCACCTAAAAATAAAAAAAAATTATTGCAAAATGATATATGAGTAATGCTAATTTAAAAAATTTAAACAGGGCTGAATGCGGCGGCTCATGCCTCTAATCCCAGCACTATGGGAGGCTGAGGTGGTGAATTGCTTGAGGCCAGGAGTTCGAGACCAGCTTGGCCAACATGGTGAAACTCCATCTCTACTAAAAATACAAAAATTAGCCAGGCATAGTGGTATGTGCCTGTAGTCCCAGCTACCTGGGAGGCTGAGGCACAAGAATTGCTGGAACCAGGAAGGCAGAAGTTGCAGTGAGCTAAGATCATGCCACTGCATGCCAGCCTGGGCAACAGAGTGAGATTCTGTCTCAGGAAAGTAAATATATAAATAAAAATAAAAATTCAAACAGGCTGGGCATGGTGGCTCATTCCTGTAATCCTAACACTTTGGGAGGCCAGAGTGGGAAGATCGCTTGAGCCCAGGAGGTTGAGACCATCCTGGGCAACGTAGTGAGACCCCATCTCTACCCCCACAAAAAAAAATTGGTGATTGTCCTAGTGTGCATCTGTAGTCCCATCTACTCAGGAGGCTGAGGCAAGACAGAATGCTTGATCCTAGGTGATTGTACCACTGCCCTCTAGTCTGGACAACAGAGTGAGACTCTCTCAAAAAAGAAAAAAAAAAACAATATAGAATTATTTAGAATCACAAAAAAAGTTTTCCTTTTCCTTCCTTCCCAGTCACCCCTCCTTTCTCCATAGGGAATATCTTTTTACAGTATGTATATAAATACATACATTTTTGTGATTATTACAATTAATGTACATGGGATTGTGTATTCATTGATTTGTGTTTTTCCTACCCATTATGCCTTAGGAATCTTTCTATAATATAGATCTCTTGCATTTTAAAAGAGAGTGGATAGGGCTGGGTGTGGTAGCTTACACCTGTAATCTCAGCACTTTGGGAGGCTGAGGTGGGTGGATCACAAGGTCAAGAGTTTGAGACCAGCCTGGCCAACATGGGGAAACCCATCTGTATTAAGAATATAAAAATTAGCCGAGCACGGACGGGCGTGGTGGCTTATGCCTGTAATCCCAGCACTTTGGGAGGCTAAGGTGGGCAGATCACCTGAGGTCGGGAGTTCAAGACCTGCCCAACATGGAGAAACCCCGTCTCTACTAAAAATACAAAATTAGCCGGGTGTGGTGGCACATGCCTGTAATCCCAGCTACTAGGGAGGCTGAGGCAGGAGAATTCTTGAACCTGGGAGGCGGAGGTTGTGGTGAGCCGAGATCGCGCCATTGCACTCCAGCCTGGGCAGCAAGAGCGAAACTCTGTCTCAAAAAATAAATAAAAAATAAAAAAATAAAAAAATAGCCGAGTGTGGTGGGCTACTCGGAAGGCTGAGGCAGGAGAATCGCTTGAACCTGGAAGGTGGAAGTTGCAGTGAGCTGAGATCCAGCCACTGTACTCCAACATGGGCGACAGAGTTGAGAGTCTGTCTCCAAAAAAAAAAAAAGAGTGGATAGAATTTTTGAAAATAAGTAAATGCACATATTAAGGAATTCCAGCAGAATAGAAGAGCACTGAATAGAATGGTTCCCCAGTTATCCCTCCTGCCTGTTACCTTGAGTTTTGTATGACATTCCAGAAATCTGTGCTTCTGTAGGTACCTTTTATTTTCTTTTTCTTTTTTTTAAACACAAATGAGCTCATCGTATAGTTTCAAGAAAATACAGGATAGATAAAACTGAAAATAGGTATTTTTCTATTAACATTAATGGAAATGTTAATTAAGAACTTTATACTTTTTAATGACTGATTTTTCATTATGTGAAGTACTAGTTTATTTAGCTTTTCTCTTGTTAGCTGCTTAAAGTTTTCAGTTTTTCACTGAAAAACAGATGGAACTCAAAGTCTAGTTTTGACTGATGTGCCTTTAAATTGCAAAATATACATATTTAGTTTAAATATACTTTTTCTTATGTTTGTATTAGTGTTATAAGTTGACCAGTTACCAAACCCTTGAGTTCTGTGAGTCTACATAAAATTTTGCATTAAAGGCACAAAAATAACCTGATAATGCTATCAGTTTTTAATGTAAAATTTGTGAAATGATAGGTAATGGGATTTTTGTTTTTGTTTTTGTTTTTTAATCAGTGACTTTTTTGAACGAACCATTCTGTGCAACAGCCTTGTGTGGAGTTGTGCTGTGACGGGTAGACCTGGACTGACATATCAGGAAGCACTTGAGTCAGAAAAAAAAGCAAGACAGAATCTTCAGAGTTTTCCAGAACCACTAATTATTCCAGTTTTATACTTGACCAGCCTTACCCATCGTTCACGCTTACATGAAATTTGTGATGATATCTTTGCATATGTCAAGGATCGATACTTTGTTGAAGAAACTGTGGAAGTCATTAGGAACAATGGTGCAAGGTAAAGTACTTTTAATTTTTCCTCTTGGTAAGTTTATATTCACATTGCTCAAATTCAAAACACACAAAATGATAACCTAAGAAATCTTCCCTTTTACTATGCTCCAGCTATCCTGTTAACCCACAGATAGCCCTGGTATTAGCTGTTTCTTGTATATCTTTCTAAAGCTAATTTATACATATGCCACCAAAAACATATACATGCATACGTCTGTATGTATATATATAATATGTCTTATGTAACAGATATGTATGCACAAATTCCTTCTCTTTTTAATGCAAAAGAACATGTATACTCTAGATCCCTTTTCACTAAAAAGATCTTGAAGGTTAGTCTACTGTTACATAAGCCGCCTTCCTTCTCTTTAATTTACTGTATAATAAAGTTCCATTATATGGAAGTTCCATCTTTAAGAGTAGAACTCTTTAGCTAATGGTATCTACTGTGTCCTCATTATGTCACCTAATAGTTTAAATATGCCAGTATTTATTGATTGGTTTTAGTATCTTATTTAACAAAACCAGGATTGAGTTTTATATACTCCACTAAGTTATCTTTCTTTCATACTTTCTCACACTGCTTTATTGAGCTATAACTCACATACAATACACTTCTCCTTTCTATAGTATACAAATGCAGTGTTAGTGCTTTTTCTTTTTACCGAGCTCTTCAGAAATAAAGTGGATTTTTATATGAACATTGAAAATGACATAATCTATGGCAATAAATTAAAAATTATCAGTGTTTTCCTGAAGTCTTAAGCTTTGTGATTGACTAGTCACTGACATTTATAATAATAAACTTTATATGCATTAAAACCTTTTGTAGCCTCTTGACTTTTAGGATATTAACTGTTTTGGATGCCCTGAATACAAATTTTTTTTTCTGGATTTGAAACTTTAGAAGCCAAAAGTTATTTACGTTGTTACTATTATCTTATTTGGAGAATCATTATAAGTTTATATGTAATGTTAGAATTAATGTCTTAACAAATTAATATAATCCATTTTAATTGTTAGGTGCTACCCTACTTGAATCTTACAAAGCCAAGCAACCAAATGTGTTTATATTAAGAACTAACTTATTTGGGTTTGATTTTTGGGAAGTAATTAAGTCCTTTTTTTTTTTTTTTGAGACGGAGTTTCGCTCTTGTTGCCCAGGCTGGAGTGCAATGGCAAGATCTCGGTTCACTGTAACCTCTGCCTCCCGGGTTCAAGTGATTCTCATGCCTCAGCCTCCTGAGTAGCTGGGATTACAGGCACCTACCACCACGCCCAGCTAATTTTTGTATTTTTAGTAGAGACGGAACTTTATCAGGCTGGTCTTGAACTCTTGACC
Organism: Papio anubis; assembly: GCF_008728515.1. Lineage (NCBI taxonomy): Eukaryota > Metazoa > Chordata > Mammalia > Primates > Cercopithecidae > Papio > Papio anubis. The sequence continues at coordinate 71,668,979 of NC_044982.1, forward strand.
TCAGGTGATCCACCCACCTCAGCCTCCCAAAGTGCTGGGATTACAGATGTAAGCCATTGTGCCTGGCCTAAGGCTTAATTTCTTAATATATTGGCTATTCTTTTTGTTGTTGTTTGAGACAAGGTCTGGCTCTGTGGTGGTGGTGGTTGTTGTTTTTAAACTTTTGGTGTAGATGAGGTCTGGCTCTGTTGCCCAGGCTAGAGTGCCATGGCTCCATCTCAGCTCACTACAACTTCTACCTCCCAGGCTCAAGCCATCCTCCTACTTCAGCCTCCTGAGTAGCTGGGACTATGGGTGCATTCCACCATGTCCAACCAATTTTTGTATTTTTTGTAGAGGTGGGGTTTCACCGTGTTGCCCCAGCAGCTCTCAAACTCAGGAACTCAAGTAATCCACCTGCCTTGGCCTCCCAAAGTGCTGGGATTACAGGCTGAGCTACTGAGCCTCACCTATATTGGCCATTCGTAATTGGCGATTGTGCCTGAAGTTTTCCTCCCTTAAGTACAACATTCTGAATGTACTCTGTTTTTTTTTTTTTTAAAAAGTATGGAACTCTTGTTCTAATACATTTAAATAATTAAGCATAGAATTGGGTTAATTTGAAATGTGCTTGTAAGAACAAGAGAACAGGCCGGGCGCGGTGGCTCAAGCCTGTAATCCCAGCACTTTGGGAGGCCGAGACGGGCGGATCATGAGGTCAGGAGATCGAGACTATCCTGGCTAACACGGTGAAACCCCATCTCTACTAAAAAATACAAAAAACTAGCCGGGCGAAGTGGCGGGCGCCTGTGGTCCCAGCATCTCGGGAGGCTGAGGCAGGAGAATGGCGTAAACCCGGGAGGCGGAGCTTGCAGTGAGCTGAGATCCGGCCACTGCACTCCAGCCTGGGCGACAGAGCCAGACTCAGTCTCCAAAAAAAAAAAAAAAGAACAAGAGAACAGTACTTTAGTTATTTTTATCTAAAAACTAAGAATGGTTACAGTTATTAGATCCACTCCTTAGGTCCTTTGTTCCCATGATCACTTAGATTATAAGTACCATAGGTTGGGGCTTTTGGGGAGGGTGGAGTTTGTGGAACTTGAGACTAGAGACTCCCCAATTCCTCAACTCCTCCAAAGACTAGAGACAGCGGGCCGGGCGCGGTGGCTCAAGCCTGTAATCCCAGCGCTTTGGGAGGCCAAGACGGGAGGATCACGGGGTCGGGAGATCGAGACCATCCTGGCTAACACGGTGAAACCCCGTCTCTACTAAAAAAACCAAAAAACTAGCCGGGCGACGTGGTGGGCGCCTGTAGTCCCAGCTACTCGGGAGGCTGAGGCAGGAGAATGGCGTAAACCCGGGAGGCGGAGCTTGCAGTGAGCTGAGATCCGGCCACTGCACTCCAGACTGGGCAGCAGAGCGAGACTCCGTCTCAAAAAAAAAAAAGACTAGAGACAGCACTAATTAAGAGTTCATATGTATATTTTACTAATATATCCTTAAGGTTGGCATCTTTTACATAGCTATTTTGTCTTCTCTGTACCTTGCTGTGAGCACTATTGACAAGGGAGTAATAGGTAAGGTAAGAATAGTAAAAACAAAATACTAAGAGGTGGCATATGAAAAAGGAGATTAATTGGGGATGATGAATTATAGGGAAATCATGATTTAAAGGAGGCTCAGTTAAGAGTTAAGTAGAAAAGGGGACTCAAGATGCCAGTGGATAATCTAGTAAGTTTTTTAGCTAAGTAATTAAATTTTTTCAACCAATAGCAAGAAATCATCAGGAAAAGTATTTAGAAATAACTGAAAACTTCTTTCCCTTTTAAGATTAAGTTATACTGTTGTTTTTCTGTGGATTTTTTTTTTTTTTTTTTTTTTTTTTGACAGGTTCTGGCTCTGTTGGCCAGACTGGAGTGTAGTGGTACAATCAGAACTCACTGCAGCCTCAATCTGTCAGGCTCAGGCAATCATCCTGCCCCAGCCTCCTGAATAGCTGGGACTATAGGCATGTGTGATGACACCTGGCTGATTTATTTATTTTTTTAACTTTTAGTATAGATGAGGTCTGGCTATGTTGCTCAGGCTGCTCTCAAACTCCTGAGCTCAAACAGTAATTCCACCTTGGCTTCCCAAAGGGCTAGGGTTATAGATGTGAGCCACTGCACCTGACCTTTTCTGTGGGTCTTATAAATCAACTACACTGTCCTATGAAGTGTGAAATAACAACATAATTTACCTTTTAAAGGGATGTACCTATACCAATCTTGCTGCTATACGATAGTCATATATTTGAGTTCCTTTTTTATACCAGACACTGATTTAGGTGCTATGGATTAATGGCTCCCCAACTCACAAAGCCAAACATACTTGCTGCTTCTCAAATATGCCAGGCATGATCCTGCCTCAGGGCCTTTGCATTACTCTTCTCTTTGCCTGGAATTTTTTTCCCCAGATATCAACATGGTGAGTTCTTTTACTTCATGTCTTCTTATATATCACTTTCATTGAAGCCTTCTGTCCTATGGGAAATTTAGCATTTTCTTGCCCCAACTTTTATTTATTTTATTCTAAAATTTATTTATTTTTTGCCTCCCCACCCTTGCTCCAACTTTTAAAACATTTTTATTAAAAAATTTTTAAATTGTAGACCAGTTGTAGTGGCTCAAGCCTGTAATCCCAGCACTTTGGGAGGCTGAGGCAGGTGGATCACCCGAGGTCAGGAGTTCGAGACCAGCCTGGCCAACGTGGCAAAACCCCATCTCTACAGAAAATATAAAAATTAGCTGGGTGTTTTGTCTTCTCTGTAACTTGCCGTGAGCACTATTGACAAGGGAGTAGTCAATGGTCAACTGTAGGCATGCGCCTGTAATTCCAGCTACTCGGGAGGCTGAGGCAGAATTGCTTGAACCCAGGAGGTGGAGGTTGCAGTGAACCGAGATCACACCACTGCACTGCAGTCTGGGCAACAAAGCGAGAGTCTGTCTCAAAAAAAAAAAAATTTTTTTTTTTTAGTTGTGGAAAAATACACAACATAAAATTAGTCATCTTAACCATTTTTAAGAATACAGTTCAGTCCTCGCCCCAACATTTTATATTTATCTTCCTTGCTTTGTTTTTTGTTCACCTTGGCACTATATTTTCTTTATTTTGTTTGTTGGTGGTTTCCTCCAGCAGAATGTAAGCTCCATGAGCTCAGGAATTTTTGTTCACTGTGTTGCTAGCACTTAAAATGGCATATAGTATGTGAGCAGAGCAGGTATTTGTTGAAGTATAAATAATGCAAAACAAATTTCAAATAGAAGTACTTTGAAGGCAGTGGTATGGTAGAGAGTGAGAGGAGGAAGTGGTTGGCACTTGAGCTAGGGTGGTCAGAGAATGTTGCTGTGGAGGAAGTGACATTAACTCAGAACAGAATGAAGGAGAAGGAACCAAACATGTGAAGAACTCTCTAGACAGAGGGAAAGGCCTGAAGTGGAAATAATTTAAAATAATGCTCTGACTGCTGTTTGGTGAAATGATTGAAAGGAGGTCAAGCATGGAAATCCAGGAACCAGTTTGGAGGCTACTACAACAGGCTTTCTAGTGCAGATAAGAACTTTGAATCAGATGGCAGCAGTACAAATGGAGAAAATTGGATGGATTCAGGATATTTTGGATGGAGAACTAACACATTTTATTAATGGATGGGATGGATGCTGGGTTGGGCAGGGGAATGTGTGGGGAAAGGAGAAATCATGGATGATGAAATCATGGATGATCTCAATTTTTTGCCTTTAGTGGATGATGGTAAAATGGAGAAACTTAGCTCATGCCTATAGTCTCAACTACTTGGGAGACTGAGTCAGGAGGATCAGTTGAGCCCAGGAATGCAAGGTTACAGTGAGCCAACTACATGATCATGCCAACTACACTCCAGCTTGAGTGACAGAGCGAGACCCTGTCTCTAAAATGAAGAAAAGGCCAGGCGCACGGTGGCTCATGCCTGTAATCCCAGCACTTTGGGAGGCCGAAGCGGGCAGATCATAAGGTTAGGAGATGGAGACCATCCTGGCTAACATGGTGAAACCCCATCTCTACTAAAAATACAAAAAATTAGCCGGGCGTAGTGGCAGGCACCTATAGCCCCAGCTACTCAGGAGGCTGAGGCAGGAGAATGGTGTGACCCCCGGAGGTGGAGCTTGCTGTGAGCTGAGATCGCGCCACTGCACTCCAGCCTGGGCAACAGAAAAAGATGCGGAAGCCTCAGGAAGTAATGTATCAGTTTAGCCATCTTTGCACTCAAATCAGGCCCCGTTATTTTCTGATTACTCTGATTTTGTTTTTCATGGACATGTTTATGTTACTCATAAGTGACTTTTTTTTTCTTTTTGTGACGGAGTTTTGTTCTCATTGCCCAGGCTAGAGTGCAATGGTGCAGTCTCGGCTCCCTGCAACCTCTGCCTCTGGAGTTCAAGCGATTCTCCTGCCTCAGCCTCCCGAGTAGCTGGGATTACAGGTGACCGCCACCACACCCAGCTAATTTTTGTATTTTTTAGTAGAGACGGGGTTTCACTATGTTGACCAGGCTGGTCTTGAACTCCTGACCTCAGGTGATCCACCCATCCCAGTGCTGGGATTACAGGATTACCGCGCCCGGCCTCATAAGTGCCTCTTACAGGCTAGATACTGGGCTGGGTATATCGGGGTTTTGGAAAGAATTAAGATGCTCCAAGAAGCCTATGCAACATAGTGAGACCCTGTCTCTACAAAAATTTAAAAAAAAAAAAAAAAAGAAAAAGCCAGGCATGGTGGCATGTGCCTGTAGTCCTAGCTACGCAGGAGGCTGAAGCAGGAGGATCACTTGAGCCCAGGAATTCTAGGCTGCAGCGAGTTATGATTGTGCCACTGTGCTGCAGCCTGGGTGACAGTAAGATGTGGTCTCTAAAAAAATAAAAATAAAAATAAATACATTAAAAAAAGATGCTCTTGAGTTCAGTTAGGAGAGAGACAAACATGCGGACTTGCTAAATATTAAAGTTATGAATAAGGTAACTCAAGAGCATCGAAATTCAGTGTGGCATTGAGGCTAGGCCTAGCTTCCCCACACTCACCTAACACTGAATAAGTCTTTTAACCTTTGCCACATTGGATGGTATCTCAGTGTTTAGCTTGCTTGTTCCAGTCCTTTGCTCATTTTTCTTTTGGCTTGTTTGTTATCAGTATATTTGTGGGAGATTTATATTAAATACTAGGCATATTAAGCTCTTTGTTATACTGCTAAAGTATGTTTCTGTTTCATTTTTTGTTCTTTTTCTTAAGTGTGCAATAAGGGTAAAAAAAACCTTTATTTATTTATTTATTTATTTATTTATTTATTTATTTTTTGAGATAGTTTCTCACTCCTATCACTCAGGCTGGAGTGCAGTGGTGTGATCACGGTTGATCTCCTGGGCTTGGGTGATCCTCCCACCTTAGCCTCCTGAGTAACTGGGACCACAGATGTGTGCCACCACGCCCAGCTACCTTTTTATTTTTCTGTATTTTGTAGAGATAGGGTTTTGCTGTGTTGCCCAGGCTGGTCTCGAACTCCTGGGCTTAAGCAGTCTGCTAGCCTTGGTTTTCCAAAATGTTGGGATTACAGGTGTGAACCACTATGCCTGGCCTAAGACCTTTTAAATATATGTAACAAATAATTAAGAAATAAAGAATAAAAATACAATAAACATCCATGCATTCTCCACATGTGTTAAAAACTTAAGACAAATTAAATTTAACAGAGCTTAATTGACCAAAAAACGATTTGCAAATCAGGCAGCCCCCTGAACCAGAAATAGGTTCAGAGTGACTCTGGTGCTGCTGTGTGGTTGAAGAGGATTTATGAACAGAAAAAGGAAAGAGACATACAGAAAATGGAAGTGAGGTACAGAAATAGCCAGATAGCAATTGGTTGCAGCTTGTTGTTTGCCTTATTTGAACACGGTTTGAACAGTTTGCTCCCTGTGAGTGGTTGAAGTATGGCTGCTGTGACTTAGCTACTTGTTACAAGAGTCGGTTATAGGTTATAGTCTGTTTAAACACCCAGTTAGATTATAGTTAACCATATACAGAGAAACTTTTAGGCTGAACTTAAAATATATAGGGAAGCAGCATTAGGCTAAACTTAACACTTGGTATTATTATTATTATTATTATTTGAGACATAGTTTCACTTTGTCGCCCAGGCTGGAGTGCAGTGGCGCAATCTCAGCTCACTGCAACCTCCACCTACTGGGTTTGAGCGATACTTGTGCTGCAGCCTCTTGAGTAGCTGCAATTACAGGCCCACACCACCAAGCCCGGCTAATTTTGTATTATTAGTAGAGATGGGGTTTTGCCATCTTGGCAGGGCTAGTCTCGAACTCCTGACCTAAGGTGATCCGCCAACCTCAGCCTCCCAAAGTGCTGGGATTATAGGCATGAGCCACTGTGCCTAGCCATACTTGGTTTTAATAGGATACCTTTATCTTTGCTTTTTGTTTATAGTTTGAGAAAAGTTTTATGGGAGGCAGGTAGTGATAGTGAAGGGCAGACTTTGGAGTTAGACTTTGTTGGACAAATGATATCCTTTTGAGTTATTGCGAGATTAAAATGAAAATGTATATATATGTATGTGTGTATTGTACACATTTTGAATTGCTGTAGAATATGGTAGCATTTTATTGGGGGAATAATACTGCTGTTGACTTGAGGCTTATATGGTAGTTAATTTTTTTTTCTTTTGACTAATTTTCTATTGAAAATTAAATTTTATAATTAAACTTCAAAGATGACTTGTAATTTTAACATTTTATCTTATTTTATTTTTTATTTACTTTATTTTGTTTTATTTTATTTTATTTTATTTTATTTTAATTTCGAGATGGAGTCTCGCTCTGTCACCCAGGCTGGAGTGCAGTGGCGTGACCTCGGCTCACTGCAACCTCTGCCTCCCAGGTTCAAGCGAATTTCATGCCTTAGCCTCTTGAGTAGCTGGGATTACAGGCGCCTACCACCACGACCAGCTAATTTTTGTATTTTTTAGAGAGACAGGGATTTGCCATGTTGGCCAGGCTGGTCTCCAACTCCCGACCTCAAGTGATCCACCCGCCTTGGCCTCCCAAAGTTCTGGGATTACAGTTGTGAGCCACCACGCCCAGCCACAATTTTAACTTTAGATCCTGAGTTCCTCATCATATATCCTTATCTCTCTCTATCCTTTTCACTTAAATTTCAGTTAAAATAACTTTAAGATATAAACTTGCCTAAAATGACTAGATTTCCTTTGGTTTGAATTGTGCCTTCACCACATACTTACTACCTGTATAACTTTTTGGCAAGTTATTTAACATCACTTATCTCCTAGATTTCCAGTAAAAGGCATGCAGAATTATAAAGAAATGAGATAGAGACCATTCTTTTGTTAAATTAGTTGGTATAGGTACTCAGATCTGCTTGCTTCAGTATTCTTTTCTTATTGTTTCATTGACTTTTAACTATCTCCGTTTGTCTTTTGTCTTTGAGATGGGGTTTTGCTCTGTCACCCAGGCTGGAGTGCAGTGGCACAATCTTGGCTCACTGCAATCTCTGCCTCCTGGGTTCACGCCATTCTCTTGCCTCAGCCTCCCGAATAGCTGGGACTACAGGCGCCCGCCACCACGCCCGACTAATTTTTTGTATTTTTAGTAGAGACAGGGTTTCACCATGTTAGCCAGGATGGTCTCGATCTCCTGACCTTGTGATCTGCCCGCCCCAGCCTCCCAAAGTGCTGGGATTACAGGCGTGAGCCACCGCGCCCGGCCTATGTGGTCTTCTAAGAATGCCATGCAAACAGACTTTAAGGCATCTAAGTATTATTTCTTTATTTTTATTTTTATTTTTTAAATTTATTTATTTATTTTTACTTCACTATGTTGCCCAGATGGCCTCTTGGGCTCAAGGGATCCTCCCTCCCACCTTAGCCTCCTGAGTAGCTTGGAGTATAGGCACGGGCCACTGTGCCTGGTCCTCACTGTCTTTTTTTTTTTTTTTTTTTTTTTGGAGCAAACACAATCATTGTTTAATGAAACGTTGGAAGGATGGTGAGCTGAAACTCAAATACTTGGGTGATTCACCTATCTTCTGTCCCCTCCCCTGGAACTAGAGAATTAAATCAGGAAAAAAGATGTGGAAATCATACAACCAAGAAACATTTTGGACTTACTGTGTAGTCATCATTCAGTCCAAAGATAGAATTAGAGTTTGAGAGAATCTGAAAAATTGAGTCAAAATATAATCATAAATTTGGTAATTTTTAAAATTAAAGTGGGCTTTGGGTAACCCATTTTCAAACTTTTTTTTTTTTTTTTTTTTTTTTTGAGATAGGGTCCCACTCTGTTGCCCAGGGTAGATTGTGGTGGTATAATCATACCTCACCGCAACCACAACCTCCACCTCCTGGGTTTAAGCAATTATTGTGCCTCAGCTTCCCGAGTAGCTGGGACTACAGGTGCCTGCCACCACGCCCGGCTAATTTTTATATTTTTAGTAGAGATGGGGTTTTGCCATGTTGGCCAGGCTGGTCTTGAACTCCTGGCCTCAAGTTTCTACCAGCCTCAGCCTCTCAAGGTGCTGGGATTTACAGGCGTGAGCCACTGTACCTAGCCATTTTCAAACCTTTTTACAAGCATCTCTTTTTAAATAAGAATTGGCATGTTGATGTAGTCTTTGAAATAGATACTGAAAACAGTTAATTTCTGGATAGGTAGCTGTTTTTCTGCATAATTTCCACCTTTAACCTCTTCTACTTCACCAGTTCTACCTACTGTTCTTTGGGTCTGGAAGGAATCTACATATCTGTCAAATAGATATCTTCAGGGTCTGTGAAAGTCTACATTTTGCAACCACAGAATGGCTCTACTAATTCCATTTGGGAGAAAGTTGAGTGTGTGCAAGAGAAAAGATACTTGATACAGAGAAGTGGCAGAGATTCTAAAATTTTGCCTACTTGGAGAGTCAGCACTACCCTTAAGGAACCTCTGTAATATTGTAGTACATAATCTTCTATTTAGCTAGTGTACAGACTACTTAATAGTTGCAATTCTTTGGAATACAACTTCAGACATCAAGTAAGCTGAAAATCTAAAACTGGGTAGGAAAGTAACTGCCACAGGGTTCATCCATGTGCTTGACCTCTGACTAGACTATAAAAGCTATTCAAGAGCCAAAATTAAAACATTGGTGTTAAACTGTCCCAAGTTATTTTGGGATCCTCTTTGAACTTTTTGTTCGTTTGTTTTTGAGACAGAGTCTTGCCCTGTTGCCCAGGCTGGAGTGCAGTGGTGGGATCTCAGGTCACTGCAATTTCTATTTCCCGGGCTCAGGCAATTCTCCCACCTCAGCCTCCCAAGTAGCTGGAACTACAGGCCCATTCCACCACACCTAGATAATTTTTGTATCTTTTATAGAGGTGGGGTATCACCATGTCACCCAGGCTGGTCTCAAACTACTGGGCTAAAGCAATCTGTCTGCCTCGACCTCCCAAAGTGCTGGGATTATAGGCGTGAGCCACTATGCCTGGCGTAAACTTCTTTTTTAGTCACAGGGATAGCTTTTGTCTATTTGTGCATACAGATATTTGAGTGACTGCCACAGTAGGGCTCTGATGGGGGATACAAAAATGAATACAAGTCTCTTTCTGTGTAGACACTCGAAGTTTGAAGGAGCTAATGAAAGTTTATGAATAACTGAAAGAGAATAAGTTGCTATAAAGGAGGCACAGTTAAGATATTCTGGAAGCTGAAAGACTTTGTGGCAGATTTGAAGCAATATGTGCTAGAAGGTACTTCTAAAGGTGGGTGTCCTGACAGCAGCAAGAAGTGGGACCTAATAGCAAAGGAGAAGCTGGAATAAGCAGCAGTTAAAAAAACTATACTGGTGGGTCGGTATAAAACTTGGTTGCATTAGAAGACATTGCAGAACTGGAAGTACACTAACATTTATTGAACTTTTCCTGTATGCTAGGCAGTGGGCTAGATGCTTTCATTTCAGTCCTCATAATCAATGAGTGACCCAGAACTTTCAAATGTGATTTGCTCCACTTATCAGAAGTAAAGTTTATAAATTTTTTAAAATCTGGTTTTTTTCTATTAAAGTAAAAGATTCATATATCAGAGAAAAATGCAAAAGATGAAAGCCTGGAGTTCATTTTCCAAATACTCCCTTCAGAGATAACCACTATCAGAAATTTAGTGCATATTTCTCGACCATTTTTTCTGTACTATACTAACATAAAAAATTAGCAAGCAGCTTTTTCACTTAGTAATGGTTTGGATGTCTTCTCATATCAGAACACACAGATGTGTTCCTTTTTTTCTTTTCTTTTTCCCTACTTTTGAGAGATAGTCTCACTCTGTCACCTAGTCTGGAATGCAGCGATCATAGCTCGCTGCGGCTTTGAACTTCTAGGCTCAAGCAATCCTTCTGCTTCAGCGTCCCAAGTAGCTGGGACTATAGGCATGTGCCACCACACCTGGCTAATTTTAAAAATTTTTTATAGTCTCCCTATGTTTCTGAGGCTGGTCTTCAACTGGCCTTGTGCGATCTGCCTCAGCCTCCTGAAGTGCTGGAATTATAAGTGTGAGCCCCCACACCTAGCCACATGTACTGTTTCTGATTGGTTTTACATGAACTGGTTAAACTGTTCCTAAAAAGCTTACTTGTAATATTGCCTTTTTCTGAGGACAGATAGAGTTTCTTTTGCTAGCCTGGTGTGAGTTCTCTCTTTGAAGATAATAAGCTGCCTTTTCTTTCAGCTTTGACTAACAGACCTTTTCCCTGATAGAGGTTAAATCAGTAAAATGGCCGAATTGGATTTGCACCAGAGTTTCCTTTATAGCTACGTTTCCCCAAATATCCCTGTAGTATTTGGATTTAAAATTTATAAAATGTTATCAAGTCAAGAAACGTAAGAGACTGTTGTTCAGTATATGTGCTGCCGAAGTGAGCACAGGACTATGATTCAGTACTGTTTTTAGAACTGCCTTGTAAAATGAAAATTATATAATTTTTTTTTTTGAGACAGAGTCCTGCTCTGTTGCCCAGGCTGGAGTGGCACGATTTCGGCTCACTGCAAACTCCGCCTCCTGGGTTGAAGTGATTCTCCTGCCTCAGCCTCCTGAGTAGCTGGGATTACAGGTGTCCACCACCATGCCCGGCTAATTCTTGTATTAGTACAGATGAGGTTTCACCATGTTGGTCAGGCTGGTCTCGAATTCCTGACCTCAGGTGGTCCCTCCTGCCTTGACCTCCCAAAGTGCTGGGATTACAGGCATGAGCCACCGCACCTGGCCTTAATTATTTTTAATATTATAAGCTGATATCAGTTTAGACATCAGGTGGTAATAAACCAATTAGAGCTCTTAACTATTCAACCATTAAAGTATATTCCCTGTGGACTTTCTGTGTTGCATTGGTAGATTGCTTTAAGCAATTTAGATGAAGTAAAAGAAAATTAGCTGGGTGCAATGGCTCACACCTGTAATCCTAGCACTTTGGGAGGCCAAGGTGGGTGGATGGCTTGAGCTCAGGAGTTCAAGACCAGTCTGAGCAACATGGCAAAACCCCGTCTCTATAAAAACAATACAAAAATTAGCTGGGCTTGGTAGTGCGTGCCTGTAGTGCCAGGTACTTGGGAGACTGAGGTGGGAAGATTGCTAGAGCCCAGGAAGCAGAGGTTGCAGTGAGCCAAGATTGTGCCACTGCACTCCAGCCTGAGTGACACAGCCAGATGCTATCTCAAAAAAGAGAGAGAAAATTTGCACAAAAACCTGTGATACAGAGTGTTAAGTACTCAGGGTATATTAGAATTAAAAATGAGAAAATTGACTTTATCTTTGGGTTCTTTTGTATTGCTAGCCTAAATGCTGTCAGTGAATCATAAAATGCGTTAATGTTCAGGACAAAAGAGAGCTGCTAAATATATTGATGCAGTAAGATGAACATAAAAGATTCAAGCGAAAAACAAATATAGTTATTTTGATTTAAATATGCATGCTTGGATGCCAGTGATTGGGTACATGTGGGATTAATCAAGTAGAAGTTTTTGAGAAAGGGTTGAGTAGAAATATGAAGAAAAAAATACAGGTTAGCTGAAAGGATTACAGGAGGGAGACTTCTTATTTAGGCTCAAAGATAGTATAGATTTTTAGCAACACATTAAATTTATTGTAGTTCTTTTTCAGAAAGAAAGCTTTCATTTGGTCAGCTTACACTGCCTTTTTTTTTTTTTCTCAATCCTGCTCCTTCTGTATATACTACTGAATTTGTAAGATCAAAATTGCTAGTTCCAGGACAAAAAAGTCCTAAGCAACATCTCAGCATTGTTTTCAGTAAACTCTGATGACCCTAATATGTTAATATGATGTTTTTGTTTTTTTTTTTTTTGAGACTGAGTCTCGCTCTGTCACCCAGTCTAGATCTCGGCTCACTGCAAACCTCTAACTCCTGGGTTCAAGGCATTCTCATGCCTCAGCCTCCCAAATAGCTGGGATTACAGGCATGCGCCACTGCATCCAGCCAATTTTTGTATTTTTAGTAGAGACAGGATTTCACCATGTTGGCCAGGCTGGTCTTGAACTCCTGACCTTAGGTGATCCACCCACCTTGGCCTCCCAAAGTGCTGGGATTACAGGTGTGAGCCACCATGCCCAGCCAATGATACAATTTTTAATTTCTTAAAGAAGGGTTATTTGGGATAACTGTTCTTTTTTAAAAATTATTTTATTTTTAAATATATTTATTTTTTTAAGTTCCGAGGTACATGTGAAGGATGTGCAGATTTGTTACCTAGGGTAGGGATAACTGTTGGCTCCTGGATTGTCATTGCAAATTACAGTTAACATTTAGAACCCTTATGCATAATAGTATAAATTGGGAAGTCATTTCTGGGAAACCTTTTTTTAATACGCTAAAAATTCATACATAGTCACAAAAACAAATGAAAATAGAAAATGAATCTCTTTCTAAACATTTAATTCAAATAGCATATAAAGCTATGTTGTGTTTTTGCATGGACATAACTGCTTTATGCTTCACAAAATATTTCAATGAAGCCGGGCACGGTGGCTCACGCCTGTAATCCCAGCACTTTGGGAGGCTGAGGCGGGCAGATCACAAGGTCGGGAGATCGAGACCACAGTGAAACCCCGTCTCTACTAAAAATACAAAAAATTAGCTGGGCCTGGTGGCAGGCGCCTGTAGTCCCAGCTACTCAGGAGGCTGAGGCAGGAGAATGGTGTGAACCCTGGAGGCGGAACTTGCAGTGAGCCAAAATTGCGCCACTGCACTCCAGCCTGGGCGACAGAGCGAGACTCCGTCTCAAAAAAAAAAAAAAAATTTTTTTCAATGAAGTTTAGACTTACCATACAAATTTCTTCAGTGTTCTAAGGGCTTCCAAATTGTAGTGGCTATTAGGAGCATCTGTGTAATGCCTCATAAGAAAGTCATTGGTGAATGCTGGGGTGAGAGTGGTTAGTTTTTATGGCAATTTCTTTATTCTTTACACTGATGCCACATGCAGTCAGCTGAGTCTCCACCAGGACTTACGGTCATTACTGTGGGGATCTTATTTATTGTAAGAAAGATGATAAAAATGGGGAATGGCAAGTAAATTGAGGTTCACCTCCTTTCTAATGTGAAAGGATATTCAGTGTTGGCTTCATTTTGTGTCTTTCTGAATTGATTAGCAGCAGGGTGGTGAAGTAGAATAGTAGTGGTTCTGAAGTTCTTAGTTATCAGTGGCAGGCAAATATTATAATAGGCTCATCACACCAAAGAGGTGAGACTGAATAGCTAATTCTGACCTTAAATCCTCATTGGGGATTTCATATCTACATGGTTATTACAGTTTCAGATCTGAGGAATTAGAGGCTCTTCTGGATAAAATAATATCTTCCACATCTTTTTCTGCCTCCATCATAATCCATTCCAATTGGCCCATATAAGATCACAGTTTTCTTTTTTTTGAGACAGAGTCTTGCTCTGTCGCCAGGCTGGAGCATAGTGGCACAATCTCGGTTCACTGCAACCCCCGTCTCCTGGGTTCAAGGAATTCTCCTGCCTCAGCCTCCCAAGTAGCTGGGACTACAGGCACCTGCCACCACGCCCAGCTAATTTTTTTATTTTTAGTAGAGATGGGGTTTCACCATGTTAGCCAGGATGGTCTCGATCTCTTGACATCGTGATCCGTCCACCTCGGCCTTCCAAAGTGCTGGGATTATAGGCGTGAGCCACCGTACTCAGCCAAGATCACAGTTTTTAACAAAAAACTTTTCTCATAGATAAACTTGAAATAATTTTGAGGACAAGGTAAAATTATCATTTGTTTTCCATGCTGCCTGGGAGGCTTGTAGTATTTGTTGCATGCAAGTGGAATTCATTTGACCTGTGCGTCTGAACTAGTTTTAAAATTGGGGTTGTCTTTCTTAGACAAATTCAGAGGTCATCCAAAGATAAAAGTTAAAGGAGGGAAGTGTTACAGCTCTTTTAGAATTTGTCTAGCAGGCTTTCCAGTTTTTGCTGGAAAGCCCCCTTCCCCTCCAAAAAAAAAAGGTTAAAGGATAATTAAAATAAATAATGTGTAAAATAATTTTAAATAAAATGAAGAGAGTAGTAAAAGTATGAAAAAATACAAAACTACTCATCACTAAAGGCTGAGCAAAACCTTTTAAAATTAAAAACATATGCTGTGAATAATTCCAAGCAGGAGCTGGCACATTTTAAAAACACAAAGATTCAAATAGTAAATATCATAGGCTTTGTGGTCCATATGGTCTTTGTCACAACTAACCAACTCTGCTATTATAATGCAAAAGTAGTCATATATAATAGATAAATGAATGAGTATGGCTGTATTCCAAAAATATTTTATTAAGGAACACTAAAATTTGTTTCATATTATTTTACATATCACAAAATAGTCTCCTGATTTTTATTTTGAACCATTTAAAATGTTTTAACCATAGGAATTTTAGGATTATGTTTCTATTTTTATGAAAAATAATGTTGGAATTTTTTTTTTTTTTTTTTTTTTTTTTGAGACAGGGTCACGCTCTGTTGCCCAGGCTAGAGTGTAGTAGCTCTCTGTAACCTTGAACTTCTGGGCTCAGGTTATCCTCCCGAGTAGCTGGGACTGTAGGCACATGCCACCACACCTGCCTAATTAAAAATTTTTTTTTGTAGAAACAGAGTCTCCCTATGTTGCCCAGGCTGGTCTCAAACCCCTGGGCTCACGTGATCCTCCTGTCTCAGCCTCCCAAAATGCTGAGATTACAGGCTTGAGCCACTGCGCCCAGCCAGTGTTGGAATTTTGATAGGGATTGCATTGAATCTGTAAGTTGTTTTGGGTAGGATGGACATTTTAACAATATTAACTCTTCGAGTTATTTATTTGTCTTCAATTTCTTTCATCAATGTTTTAATAGTTTTCAGTATACAAGTCTTTCACCTCTTTGGTTAAATTTATTCCTAAGTATTTTATATTTTTATAGCTATTGTTCTCTTGATTTCTTTTTCAGATAATAAGTGTTTAAACCATTCTTAGCTTGCAAAGGTGATGAATTGGATTTGGCCATGAGTTAATTAGGCAGGTGTGGTGGCATGTGCCTACAGTCCCAGCTACTCGGGAGGATAACCTGAGCCCAGAAGTTCAAGGTTACAGAGAGCTACTACACTCTAGTCTGGGCAACAGAGCGTGACCCTGTCTCCAAAAAAAAAAAAAAAATCCAACATTATTTTTCATAAAAATAGAAACATAATCCTAAAATTCCTATGGTTAAAACATTTTAAATGGTTCAAAATAAAAATCAGGAGACTATTTTGTGATATGTAAAATAATATGAAACAAATTTTAGTGTTCCTTAATAAAATATTTTTGGAATACAGCCATACTCATTCATTTATCTATTATATATGACTACTTTTGCATTATAATAGCAGAGTTGGGTAGTTGTGACAAAGGTGATGAGTTGGACCATAGTATACTGTCTCCTGGTACAAAGGAAAGGGTTAAATAAGGGTTGTAGGGTAAAACCACCAGAGCCTAAAACCTCAGAGTGTGGCATGCAAAGATGGCTTGATATAGCAGAAAGAGTCTTTGGGGCCAAACTGACTTGCTAATTTTAGGAATCCTCTTTCCTGATCTGTTTAAAACTGGAAAAAAATAGCTATATTTATATGGTGGTTGTAGTAGTTACCTTTGCTGTATAACAAACCACCCCTAAAAGTTAGTGGCCTAAATCAGTAAACATTACTCTTACAATTCTGTGGTTGGCTGGAATGTTCTTAGAGTCTGGGCTGACCTAGATAGGACTAGATTGTCTAGGTCCTAGAATCTAGGATAGCCTTACATGTCTGGGGCCTCAGACTGAGGTGCCTAAAGTCCATTTCCATGTGACCTATTATTCTACAGGGGACTAGACCTAACTTGTTCACAAGATGGTAGAAAGATCCCAGCAGTAAGAGAGAGCAAGCCCCAAAGTGCAAGAAAGTACAAGCCTCAGCATGCTGTATTTTTGTTACATTGGCCAAAGGAAGTCACATGAGTAAATCCAGAGTTAATGTGGGAAGGAATCAGAAAGGTGTGATTCAGTTCAGTAATTGCAACAGTCTGCCACAGTGCTTAGCACCTAAAGAACTCAGTAAATGTTAGATCCTCCTTTTATTTGTCAGACAAGTGAAGAATCTGCCAGCTGTAATGACTCATCTTTTTTTTAGCCAGTCCCTAGTTTTCTTACATTATAGTCACTGTTCTTGAAAGCTTGCTATATGTCATTTTAGGGAGATGAAGACAATACTAGTAAACCTTTGAGAGCTGACCATGTGCAGGAACTATTCTAGGTTTTTGACATATATCCTTTTTTTTCCCCCCATAAATTCAGTGAGTGGGTATCCCTCAAATGTGAATGGGCCCTAGTGCCTTGGGAGAGCATGCATGTACTATTATTTAATTCCCAGGATAGCCATGTGATAGTTGCTCATTTGGTCATTTTACAGTTTGAAGAGCCCATACACAGAGGTTAATTAATTAAAATTTGCCCAAGGTCATGAGTGATGACGTTTTTAAGCACAGGCAGTATCAGAACCAGAGCCTTGTTATGTGCTTGTTTGGGAGGAATAAGTGCGTATGACAGCATACTAAAGGATAGCAATTAAGCAGGATTAAAAGATATTACAGTTAAATGCATTTATTGAACACCCACGATTTAGTTTTCACTTTATTTACCTATTTTATAATTTTTGTCAAAAGTGTGGTCAGATTAAGCTTTTTTTGGTCATTCACTCTTAAGAATGATTCAGGTTAAAAGAATGCTATCTGGTGGCAACAAAAGGTGACAGCAAGCATGGGGGAAGCATATTTCATTTATTTGTTGTCATTCTATCTTTTGACTTGAATTTCCAGGGATGAAAAATGCAATTGTTTGTGCCTTTTTTTTTCTTTGAAGGTAGTAGGGAGTATTCTGAGTTAGTACTTTAAAGTACACACAGGCAAATTTTATATAATCCATTCGGTAAGTATTGTGTGCTGGCTGCTGTGGTAGGCATTGGGAAAAGGGTTATGAATAAGACAAGGACTTATGACTTAGATTCTAGTGCAAGGGACATAAACACAAAAGGCTAATTTATTGGTATATAAACAAAATAAAACTTTGCATGCCAGACAAATGATTAAAAAGTTAAAAAAACATAAAATTAAAAAAAAAAAAAAACTTGATAGGATGGAGTCTTGAATCATTTTTTTTTTATTTCAGCCATTTAAGTATCTTCTTTGAAAACCGTGGTGCTAGATGCAATAGGATAATTAAATATGAGTAAATGATTAGTACTTAATTGTTCTCAGACATTATATTGATGTTTATATTTGTAGTAGGGATAGAGTTTGCAAGGCAAGGATAAGTGAAATACATGTGAATAACTAATATAGGACTGAATAAGGTAAATGCATTAAGGAAACGTAAATAAGCCTGGGCTTGGTGGCTCACCGCCTGTAATCCCAGCACTTTGCAAGGCAGGTGTGTTGAGGTCAGGAGTTTGAGACCAGCTTGGCCAACATGGTGAAACCTTGTCTCTAAAAATAGAAAAAATTAGCTGGGCATGTTGGCACATGCCTGTAATTCCAGCTACTTGAGAGGCTGAGGTGGGAGAATCGCTTGAACTCAGGAGGCAGAGGTTGCAGTGAGCCGAGATTGTACCATTGCACTCCAGCCTGGGCAACAGAACGAGACTCTGTCTCCAAAAAAAAAAAAAAAATAGGTAAGTCTTATTTGGCTAGTGATTATGTCACCACTATTCAAATAGAATGAATAAAGGGCACTGTAGTGCCAAATAATTTAGCCCTGCATTAACAATTTGCCATGATTGGCAACTAGAATGGGCTGATATTTACGTTTTAGTTTTCTCTCCAAAGATATGCTTGCAATTTTCTTCATCTCCTTCCAGTCAGTGAGTCAGTTAACAATATTGATTTTGAGGAGTTTGAGACCAGCCTGACTATCTTGGTGAAACCCCATCTCTACCCAAAACACAAAATTAGCAGGGCATGATGGTGGGTGCCTATAATCCCACTTACTTGGGAGGCTGAGACAGGAGAATCGCTTGAACTCGGGAGGCAGAGGTTGCAGTGAACCAAGATTGTGCCATTGCACTCCAGTCTGGGCAACAAGAGCGAAACTCCATCTCAAAAAAAAAAAAAAAAATACTGATTTTGTTGTTATAAATGTACCCTAATGATGGTTAAACAAAGAAAAAAGGTTATTATGTTTGAGCTCCCCAAGAGGGATCTACAAGTAGGTGGTCTAGCTAGAAAATACCAGCTAGAAGAATTTGAGAAGGGAGTAATAATTTTTTGTTTTGTGTTTTTTTTTTTTTGGACACAGAGTCTCACTTTGTCGTCCAGGCTGGAGTGCAGTGGTGTGATCTTGGCTCACCACAACTTCTGCCTCCCAGGTTCAAGCAATTCTCCAGCCGCAGCCTCCCGAGTAGCTGGGATTACAGGGGCCCACCACCATGCCCAACTAATTTTTGTATTTTTAGTAGAAACGAGGTTTCACTGTGTTGGTCAGGCTAGTCATGAATTTCTGACCTCAGGTGATCCACCCGCCCTGGCCTCCCAAAGTGCTGGGATAACAGGTGGGAGCCACTTCGCCCAGCCTAATTTTATTATCTTAAGTAGTTGTATATATAATAATTTCATTGTAAATTCTTTCAGTTGTTTTTATGTACTTTATTTTGATATATATAAATCACCTGACTTTGATTTGACTAACTCAGGTTTTAAGAGAGAACACACCAGTGTGTTCTTTAAGAGAGAAGCACACCAGTGTGCTTCTTTCTGAAAAAATAGGGATTTTTAAGATTGATTTTTATATGCTTATGGTTGAGATGGAGACAAGCTTTAGGACTCACTTTGCATATTTTCTGCATTACACACAACTCTCTGGCTTTTCTTCTGATAAGAATAGGCAGTACCAGTGTATACTTCAATGAGATCTAACAAGTAGACCTACCTCAGTTAGCTATGTTTTTAGAAAAGCAGTAATTGTTTTTCTTTTAAGTTAAAGAATAATTTAAATCAAATAATAACTTGTATTCAGATAAGCTTTTATTCTAAGTAGTTTAAACTAATAAAACTCTGCTAAATGTATTACTTTCAGTCTTATTTTAAAAATCAGATTTATAGAATTTGCCTAAGCTAAAATTCACCCTTTTCAATAGAGTTCTGACTTAAAAACATTTTTTTAATTGTTCTTTTCTTTTTTAAAAAATTAATTTTAAAACTAGGAAATGTTCATTTTTACTTTTTTTTTTTTTTTTTTGAGATGGAGTCTCGCTGTGTCACTCAGGCTGGAGTGCAGTGGTGCAATCTCGGCTCACTGCAAGCTCCGCCTCCCAGGTTCACGCCATCCTCCTGCCTCAGCCTCCCGAATAGCTGGGACTACAGGCACCTACCACCACGCCTGGCTAATTTTTCGTATTTTTAGTAGAGACGGGGTTTCACTGTGTTAGCAAGGATAGTCTTGATCTCCTGACCTCGTGATCTGCCCGCCTCGGCCTCCCAAAGTGCTGGGATTACAGGCGTGAGCCACCGCACCCGGCCTTTTTTTTTTTTTTTTTAAAGATAGGTTCTGGCTCAGTCGTCCAGGCTGCAGTGTGGTGGTGTGATCTCAGCTTACTTCAACCTTCTGGGCTAAAGTCATCCTCTCGCCTCAGCCTCCTAAGTAACTGGGACTACAGGCGCACACTACCACGCTGGCTAAATTCTGTATTTTTTGTAGACATAGAGTTTCACCATGTTGCTGATCTCGAACTCCTGATCCTCAAGCGATCCACCTGCCTCAGCCTCCCAAAGTGCTGGGATTAGAGGCGTGCACCACCACGCCCAGCCAAGTTCTGAAATTTGACACAGTCGTATAATTCACCACAGTCAGGACATAGAGCTTTTCTATGAACCTCCACAAAATTCATTTGTGCCCCCTTTGTAGTCAACCCTTGCTTCACCTTCTAGCCTTTGACAAACCACTGATCTGTTTTCTGTCCTCAAAATTTTGCCTTTTCCAAAATAAAATATAAATGGAATTATAGACTATTTCTGGACTTGATTCTCTTCCATTGATCTATTTGGCAATCCTTTCACCAATACTACAGTGTCATCATTACTATAGCTTTATGTAGTATTTATTACTTTCATCATGTATTTATTTCTCTTATGGAATGAATACTTTGAGTTAATATTTTGTTAATGTTTATCATTAATATTTTAAAATTAAACTTTTTTTTGCGACTACTGTAGGCTCACATGTAGTTGTAAAATAATTGTTTCCTGGCGGGGAATGGTGGCTCATGCCTGTAATCCCAGCACTTTGGGAGGCCGAGGTGGGTGGATCATCTGAGATCAGGAGTTCGAGACCAGCTTGGTTAACATGGTGAAACCCTGTCTTTACTAAAAATACAAAAATTAGCCAGGCATGGTGGTGGGTGCCTGTAATTCCAGCTACTTGGGAGTCTGAGGCAGGAGAATCACTTAAACCTGGGAGGTGGAGGAGATTGCAGTGAGCCAAGATCTTGCCACTGAACTCCAGCCTGGATAGCAGGGAGACTCTGTCTCAAAAAAAAAGAAAAAAATAGTTTCCCCCATGATGTTATCTTGCAAAATTATAGTACAGTACCACAACCAGAATATTGACATTGATATAGCTATAATACAGAACATTTCTGTCACTGCAGGGCTCCCTCACATTGCTGTTTCTCTTCAGATTTTCAATTTTCTGAAACACATATGACTTGAAATCTGTATTGCCAGTAACTTTCAAATTTAAAAACCTTATTCAGGTTCTGTGATTCATGAAGTGAATTTAACATACACAAATGTTTATAAAGTGATCAGTGTTTAATAAATATCTAGCACACCTAATAGTAGATTGCCTTTCCTTATCAGTGGGATTTGCTTTGGATGCATATAATTGAAGTGTTTAATGGCATAAACAAAATAGGAGTTTTTCTCTTGTGTAAAATGAGTCCAGAAGTGTGTAGTGTAGGGCTGGTGTGATAGGTCCACAGAGTTGTCAGGAACTCAGGGTTTTACTTGTTTTCTGCTTCATCATCCTGATGTTATAACAGTCGTTTTCAGTGTTCAGGATGGCTCAAAAGAGAGGACAGACAAGAAGCCTTTTCCTATGCCTTTTTCACAGTGAGGCCAGTTAGTTTGAAAATACTGTTACTGTGTTGAAACAAAAGATCACTTGTCAAATCTGTGGTGGCTTTTCATATTTAATGTGTTGTTATCTCTGATCATAAAATGTTAACCTTGCTGTAAGGAGGCAAGACTGTCTTACATGTTTGTGCCAATGTGCTGGCTGACATAAAGCTGAGTCCACAAACAATTGAATACCTATTTATTCGAATATACTAGTTGGAATTTTAAAGTTTTTGGTAGTTTTAATTAATTGGGTTGATTCTGTAGCCACACTAATTAATAAGGCTTTAATAAGATACTTTTGAATACTAAGGAGGTTAAGCAGCATATTAATAAGATCCAGATATTTGGAAACTAATTAGAAATATGTAGGGTTTAATCCATGGATTTTGTGTGTAGAATTTTCTTTCTAAAGATTTTTGTGACTGGGCTTAGTGGCTCATGCCTGTAATCCCAGCACTTGGAGAGACTGAGGCAGGAGGATTGTTTGAGGCCAGGAGTTCAAAACAAGCCCGAGCAACATGGCAAAAACCCATCTCTACAAAAAAAAAAAAAAAATTAGCTGGGGATGGTGGTATTCACCTGTAGTCTCAGCTACTTAGGAGGCTGAGGTTAGAGGATTGCTTGAGACTGGGAGGCAGAAATGGCAGTGAACCAAGATCACACCACCACACTCCAGCCTGAGCAACAAAGACCCTGTCTCAAAAAGAAAAAAAAAGACTTATTTGTATTAAATATATCTTTAATAATGGATTTAGTCTTCAGTAAGAATCTAGTGATTATTATCTCGTGATATTTAGACTTATAATAGGTCATGCCAGTTGGAGAAATAATAAGGTCTGGTTCTGTAGTCCATAAAGGGTCTCAGAACAGTTAAAAATGAAACATTCTTTTAGGCCAGGCATGGTTGCTCATGCCTGTAATCCTAGCACTTTGGGAGGCCGAGGTGGAAGGATTGCTTGAACCCAGGAGTTTGAGGCCAGCCTGGGCAACATAGCAAGACCCTGTGTCTACTAAAAATAATAAATTTTTAAAAAGAAACATTCTTTGAGCTACATTGATGTATTTCTCTAAAAAAGTGAGGAATTATAAACAAAGCAATCTTTTCCTGACTTCTTTTTTCTCATTGACAAGTAATCAACATAATTCATAGTCTGTGTGTGTGAGTAGCTGACTCGCTTGAATGCTGTGGTTTCTTCCACTTAAAATGAGGTATCACATAACCTTAATTTAAGGTTTTCGTTTTTTAACTCTAAACTTCAAATTAATCAGTTCACTGTTAGAAAATATCGACTTAATTGTCCAAGCATAGTATTTTTTATAAATATTCTTGCACTTGTATTACTGGAAAATAAAGGTTAATGAGGCAGAATGGGGAGCAGATGTGAAGTATGCTATAGATTCAGCGTATTCCATTTTTGGAGACCCAAACAGAGGGTCAGTGTCTTATTTCAAGTAGGTCTTCCCAGGCTTCTAGATCTCCTTTCCCTTTGCTGTTAACTATTTACCTTCTACCTCAAATACCTTGTAGAAATTCTGCATATGTCTCAGCTATAGAAAGTTTTATAATTTGCTTTTGTTTCATTGAATTTTTGAGATATAAATTTAAATTGCTACTAAAAATAGCTTTTTACAGGAAGGTATATACATTCCAGACTATCCTCATAAAAAGCTATTTCCAGCTGGGCGCAGTGGCTCACGCCTGTAATCCCAACACTTTGGGAGGCTGAGGTGGGCAGATCACCTGAGGTCGGGAGTTTGAGACCAGCCTGACCAACATGGAGAAACCCCATCTCTACTAAACATACAAAATTAGCTGGGCATGGTGGCACATGCTGGTAATCCCAGCTACTTGGGAAGCTGAGGCAGGAGAATTGCTTGAACCCAAGAGGCAGAGGTTGCAGTCAGCTGAGATCGCGCCATTGCATCCCAGGCTGGCAACAAGAGTGAAACTCCATCTCAAAGGAAAAAAAAAGCTATTTCCACGTTCAGCTTATTACAGATTTATGACTAATTAATGTTGTGCCCTTATACTGTACTTACTCCCATTCCACAGTCTTGCTTTCACTCTGAAATGTTTAAGTTGTTAGCACTTTAAGGAGCCTCACATTGCCTGGGCTTAAAGTTGTGAAATACCCTTGGGTCAACATTATCCTTCCATTCCCTTCAACTCTAGTAGTAGAGTGGAAAATTAGAAAGTGTATGGGCTTGAGAGTCACACGGTTAAAGTTTTGGCTGTACCATTACTGGTTGTGTGACTGAGATCAAATTATTTAAAGCTGACCCTGGGCAGGACGCAGTGGCTCATGTCTGTAATCCTAGCACTTTGGGAAGCAAAGGCGGGTGGATCACAAGGTCAGGAGATCGAGACTATCCTGGCTAACACCGTGAAACCCTGTCTTTACTAAAAATACAACAATTAGCTGGGCATGGTGGTGCATGCCTGTAATCCCAGCTACCGGGGAGGCTGAGGCAGGAGAATGGCATGAACTCAGGAGGTGGAGGTTGCAGTGAGCTGAGATGGTGCCACCGCACTCCAGCCTGGGCAACAGAGCGAGACTCCATCTCAAAAAAGAAAAAAAAAAGAAAAAAAAATCTGAGCCGAAATTTCATCTTCTAGAAAATGTATAATTTATGGAGTTGACTGATATATGAGGAGAGACATATATGTAGATTACATATTTAATCTGGCGCACATGAATGCTAATAATAAGGACTCTTAATCATTCTTCCACTGTATTTTCAAATAATGGAGCATAACTTTAATTCAAATAGTTTCTATGCTCTTGAAGATCCTCTAGCTGGGTCTTAATTCATGATTCTCTGTTTTTTACATACACTCCTATAAACCTGTTTGGACTCCCTAGAATCAATAAATGGTAACAAGTAGCTATGAAAGACATAGACTAAGTCTCTGGAAATCTATTAGATGTTGACTTGACATCTTGAGGTAACGTAAGTTTACCTAAGTACCTATGGGAAGGGCTAGCCTTGATTAGATTGGCAAGGAATGCTACCAGTGGTTTGGGTGTGCTACAAAGTTAATAGTAGCATTGACAATAACTATTGCAATTTATATAATTTACTTCTGGGCAATGTCCCTGTGTTGCACTGGTTTCCTTCTCCGTAATTCCAGTGTCAGGGAATTGCATTTCTTTCTGTTGGTTTTAAATATATTAGTCCTCAAATTATTGTAGCCCTGTGGGACCTACTGTGGTCAGTTGTTCCCACTGATGACTGTCAGGCCTCACATCAACTGTACTTGGGTTCCAAGTGGACTCATTTACCCTGTATTTGCCTCATGACCACCACTACTGTTACCACTTAAGGGGCATTCATCGGGGCTCTGCCAGCAAAGATCATCTCTGTTTCTAACTTGAGAAACCTTGTCATAGGGTCCCTGAAAAGCTTCCTTCATTACTTCCCAGAAGCCTTAGTAATATTATGAGCCCTGATAGATCTGATATCTAAGCCCTTCAAAGGCAGATCCATTTGATATCTTTCATATTTTTGTACAGCTCATGTTACAAAAGTACAGAACCTTTTTATCAATAGGCTACATAATTACCTAACAGGTTTTGATATGATTTCCTGTAGTTGTTCCTCTTGAGAAACACTGGTTTATTTCTATCAGTCAGTGGTGAAAGTCAGCCTGTAGTTCTGTAGACATCATTTCTGTTTGCTACCAATGTAGGATTGGTAATTGAGCCTCTTCTCAAGCTTTTCTCTTAGAATAAAAAAAGTTTTTTTTTTTCATTTTAGTAAAATAAACATAAAAATTTTATTATTTTAGTCATTTTAAGTGTGCAGTTCAGTGGCATTAAGTACATTCACAGTGTACTTAATGTTGTACACAGTATTGTGTAAATATCACCACTATTTCCAGAACTTTTTCATCATCCCAAACAGAAACTCTGCACCTATTAAGCAATAACTCCCCATTGTATCCTTCCCCCAGCTTCTGGTAACCTTTATTCTATGTTCTTTCTCTATGAATTTGCCTATTCCAGATACTTCATATAAGTGGAATCATATATTTGTCCTTTTGGGGCTTATTTCACTAAACAGAATGTTTACTTTTTTGTTTGCTTGGGAGTTTTGTATTGCTTTGTTTTTTGAGATGGAGTCTCATTCTGTCACCCAGGCTAGAGTGCAGTGGCGCAATGTCTGCTCACTGCAACCTCCGCCTCCCAGGTTCAAGTGATTCTCCTGTCTCAGCCTCCCAAGTAGCTGGGATTTTAGGCGCGCACCACCACGTCCAGCTAATTTTTGTATTTTTAGTAGAGACGAGGTTTCACTATGTTTGGTCAGGCTGGTCTCAAACTCCTGACCTCACGATCCGCCCACCTCAGCCTCCCAGAGTGCCGGGATTACAGGCCTGAGCCACCATGCCTGGCCAAGCTTGGGGGTTTTTTTGAGACAGCATCTCACACTGTTGCCCAGGCTGAAGTGTAGTGGTATAATCACAGCTCACTGCATCCTCAACTTCCCAGGCTCAAGCGATCTTCCCACCACAGCCTCCCTAGTGGGACCACTGGTGTGCAACACCACACCTGGCTAATTTTTATTTTTACTTTTATTTATTTATTTTTTTTGAGACAGAGTCTCGCTCTGTCACACAGGCTGGAGTGCAGTGGCGCAATCTTGGCTCACTGCAAGCTCTGGCTCCTGGGTTCACGCCATTCTCCTGCCTCAGCCTCCCAAGTAGCTGGGACTACAGGCGCCCGCCACCATGTCCGGCTAATTTTTTGTATTTTTTATTAGAGATGGGGTTTTACCGTGTTAGCCAGGATGGTGTTGATCTCCTGACCTTGTGATCGGCCCGCCTCGGCCTCCCAAAGTGCTGGGATTACAGGCATGATGAGCCACTGCGTCCGGTCACCTGGCTAATTTTTAAATTTTTTTTTTGTAGAGTTGGGGGTCTCACTCTATTGCCCAGCCTATGAACATGTTTTCAAGGTTCATCCACATTGTAGCATGTATCAGAATTTTATTCCTTTTTATTTCTGAATGTTCCATTATATGTACATACCATATTTTGCTTATCCATTCATCTGTTGATGGACACTTGGGTTGATTCCACCTTTTAGCTATTGTGAATAATACTGCTATGAGCATTGGTGTATGAGTATCTGAGTTCTTGTTTTCAATTCTTTTGGATATATACCTGGAAGTGGAATTGCTGGGCTATATAGTAATTATATGTTTAACTTTTTGAGGAATTTGCAAACTGTTCTCTACAGCAGTTGTACCATTTTATATTGCCACCAGCAATGCACTGGGGTTCCAATTTCTTTACATTCTCATTAACACTTGTTAATTTCTGTGTTTTAAAAAAAGAAAAAATACATAACCATCTTAGTGTGAAGTGGTATCTCATTGTGGTTTTGATTTTGTATTTTCCTTATGACAAATGATGCTGAGCGTCTTTCATGTGCTTATTGCTGTTTGTATCTTCTTGGAGAAATGTCTATTCAAGTCTTTTGCCCATCTTTGAATTGAGTGGTTTGGGGTTGGTTTTTTTTTTTTTTTTTTTTTGGAGTTGTAAGAGTTCTTCATATATTCTGCCACCTCTTTGTCTGCCTGGGTATCAGGGTAATGCTGGCCTTATAGAATGAATTAGGAAGTATTCCCTCTTCTTTAGTTTTTTGGAGATTTTGAGATAATGTATGTTAATGCTTCTGTAAGTGTTGAATAGAATTCCCCAGTGAAGCCATCTGTTCTTGGGCTTTTCTTTGTTAGGAAATATACATACCTACATATATACATATGTATATGTATACATACATACATACATATATATATTTTCTGAGACAGCCTCTACCTCCTGGACTCAATGATCCTCCAACCTCAGCCTCCCAGGTAGCTGGGACTGCAAGTGCATACCACTATGCCTGGCTAATTTTTGTATTTTTGTAGAGGCAGGGTTTCTCCATGTTACCCAAGCTGATCTTGAACTCGTGGGCTCAAGCCATCTCCCCTCCTCAGCCTGCCAAAGTGCTGGGATTAGGTGTGAGCTATCCCACCCAGCCAGTGTTCTCTTATAACCTTTTTTATTTCTGTAAAATCAGCAATAATATTCTTACTTTCACTTCTGATTTTAGTGAGTCTTTTTTTTTTTTTTTCAATTTTTTAAAAAGAGCAGCTTGAAAAGGACCAAGACTAGGATGTTTAAATTTAATTGAACTTACATAAATCTCAGTGAGGGCAAATGAGTAGAAGGTAGAAGGTCAGATGCTTTGAGGACTTTGGGTTGACCCATATAGTATACATTTTGTTGATTCTTAAGCTTTAGGGTGCCATGGAACCAATTATGTTTTCTTTTGTTTGAGTGTAGAATTCTTCGTTTGTTAAATGGAAGGAAAGATTAAACAGCTAAGCCTGGAATGGGCAAGGTGCAGCTAAATCTGAGGAAGAACAGGAATAAAAGAACTAATTGCCTCTAGTACCCTTGCCATCTCTTCTGTCTTATAGATTTTACCACCTCTCACTGCACACTGTCTCCTCCATGATATATGACTGCCGACAGCACCAGAATTTTGTCTTACAACTTTCATGATGGGAGACAAGGACTGATTTTTACCTTCTAGATTCCAAGTTTAAAAATCTTAGAAAAGATATACGAGCTCAGCAAAGTAGAGCCTACCCTGTATCAACTAACTCTGGCCACTAGTTTGGGAGAACATGGCAGCTCTATTAGCCATTTGGAAGAGGGTAGAACATGGGAAGAATAAAGTTCCTAGGAGAATAGAGTTGGTAAATGAGACAGGATGCCCACAGTATATCAAAATTTGTTAATGGTATGGGATAACCAAATGAATGATACAGACAGCAGAGTATCTAATCTTGAACCACTTTTTCTCAGAGAATAGAGATTTAGCCCAACGGTAGGTATTTATGTGCTTAGAATATTTGTAGTTAATAAAACTTTCCCCAGGATTACATAAGAGTTATAGCAGCTCCAGCCTGGCCAACATGGAGAAACCCCATCTCTACTAAAAATACAAAATATTAGCTGGGCATGGTGGCGCGTGCCTGTAGTCCCAGCTACTTGGGATGCTGAGGTGGGAGAATCAGTTGAACCCTGGAGGCAGCGGTTGCAGTGAGCTGAGATTGCACGTTGCCTGGGGGACAGAGAGAGACTCAAAAAAAAAAGGAGTTTAGAGATACCATAAATATAATCCCAGCAATGCTCTCTCTCCTTTATATTTACTCCCTACTATATTTTGCAACTATTTTTTAATGACTTCATTGAGATATATTTCACATACCATAAAATTCACCCATTTAAAATGTAGTTTTAATTTTCAAACATTTTCAAAATCTCAGAAAGAAAGCTTTGCCCATTAGCAGTCACTGTCTATGGCCCTCCTGTCCCCTTACACTGCCCGCCCCACCCCCTGCCACCAAGTTTCTGGTACCTACTTTGTCTATCTTCTCTCTAGAGATTTGCCTTTCTGGATATTTCATATAAATGGATTCCTACGATAGGTGGTCTTTTGTGTCTGGCCCCTTTCATTAGCATAATGTTTTCAAGATTCATAAATATTGTACCATGTATCAGTACTTCATTCCTGTTTATTTTTTTGCTGGATAGTATTTTATTGTATGGTATATAACACATTTTAATGATCAGTTGATGGATATTTGGATTGTTTATAATTTTTGGCTCTTAGGAGTAATGCTGTTTTGAACATTTATGTTCAAGTTTGTGTGGACATGTGTTTCATGTCTCTCAGGTATATAGCTAAAAGTGGAATTACAGGGTCATATGGTAAATCTTTGAGGAGCTGTCATACTGTTTTTCTTTTTTTTTTTTTTTTTTTTTTTGAGACGGAGTCTCGCTCTGTTGCCCAGGCTGGAGTGCAGTGGCCGGATCTCAGCTCACTGCAAGCTCCGCCTCCCGGGTTCACGCCATTCTCCTGCCTCAGCCTCCCGAGTAGCTGGGACTACAGGCGCCCGCCACCTCGCCCGGCTAGTTTTTTTTGTATTTTTTTAGTAGAGACGGGGTTTCACCGTGTCAGCCAGGATGGTCTCGATCTCCTGACCTCGTGATCCGCCCGTCTCGGCCTCCCAAAGTGCTGGGATTACAGGCTTGAGCCACTGCGCCCGGCTGTCATACTGTTTTTCAAGGTGGTTCTACATCCTCACCAACACTATTATTGTGACTCTCTTAATAGAGATGAAACCTCATTGGTTACATAAACTCCCTCTGGAGAAGAAATGGATTTTTTTGACCACATTTCTAGAAGTTGAGAGTCAGACAATCAGTTATCTAGAGCTGAGATGAATCACCAAGGGAAAGTATATACCAACCAAGAGATACACAGTAGCACTTTGGGGAAATCAGTGTATATTTTGGTAGTATGAGGAGATAAAGAAGCAGGCAAAGACAGAAAAAAATATAGTCAGGGAGGTAGGTTAGATGATGAATAGGGAAGATTTTGTACCATAAAAATAGAGGTGGAATTTTTTAGTAAGGGGGTGGATAATGGTTTACAGAAGATTAAGACAACTAAGACAAGACTTTGGATTTGTTGACCAATAGTTAGATTACTGTGACTTTCTTGGGATAAGTTTTTTACATGATGACCAAAATTGTAAGAAGGGTAGGGAAGTGGAGAGACAATCTAAGTCACACTTTTGAACCACATGACAGTAAATGGAAGGAGAGAAGACTTCACTGATGGGTGAATAAGTGCTGGGAGAAGAGGGTACATTAAAGAGCAGATTATAAATTGATAGGAAGTTGCTATTAATTTATTTTTTAGCCAATGAAATGGGTTTTTTTTTGTTTTTTTGTTTTGTTTTGTTTTGTTTTTTTGATAGTCTCCCTCTGTCACCCAAGCTGGGGTGCATGCAGTTGCAGGATCTGAATAGCCGGTATTACCGGTGTGTAGCACCACCACGCCTGGCTTTTTAAAAATTTTTTTAAGACAGAGTCTCACTCTGTTGCCCAGGCTGGAGTGCAGTGGCATGATCTCGGCTCACTGCAACCTCTGCCTCCCGGGTTCAAGCACTTCTTGTGCCTCAGCCTCCCAAGTAGATGGGATTACAGGTGCGTGCCACCACACCCAGCTAATTTTTGTATTTTTAGTAGAGGACGGGGTTTTGCCATGTTGGCCAAGCTGGTCTTGAAATCCTGGCCTCAAGCAATTGATCTGCCTTTCTCACCGTCTCCAAGTGCTGGGATTACAGGCGTGTAAATGGTCTTTACAAGAAGCAAAATGTCTACAGAACAGGTACAGATGCAGATTATCTTTGCTTGGCCTTCCCCTTGCTTTGGCAATCACTATGCTTCCATATAAGGGGATATTTATAAAAATTGGATTGTTTTTGTTCTTGGAATCTACTTGGGCTTCAGCAATGCCAGGTCCCTCTAGGGAGTGAGAAGAGACCATACCCTGGAGTCTCTAGAAAGCTAGAGATGTAAACTTTCTGGGATATTGAAGAGTATGTTTCTTAGCAGAGGAAAACTGAAGATACACAGGAGGAGAAACAATGCAGCGGGATAAGAGAAGAGGTTACAGGCTGGAACAGTTATAAAGGATATGGACATTTGATGTTGAGAAGGAAGTCAAAGAGCCTAAGTCAAGATCTCTTCTTTCATTTTCTAATGTTAAAGCACCGAGACTGGGACTTGAGGAAAGGAGAAAGTTTTGGAAATCTGTTTTGAGAACGAACAAAAGTTATCTCAACCATAACAGTGAGATCCTAACCTTGAATTCATAGGAGACTCATGATTTCAAGGCAGGAAGTAAAGAATTTGAAACAAGAGTGAGTGTGGAGAGAAAACAGGTGCTGTCTTTTCTAGCATTGAAAATTGGCACAATAGAGATGGGATTAAGGAATATTTTAATTGTGGTTGAATGAGTCTAAAATCATGGCCCATAAAATCCAGATATAGTATGCAGAGTAAAGGAAGCCAGAATAGGGGTGATAGAGTTAGTGAATAGGAAGCTTTCCAGAGATCAGAAGTCACAACAAAATTCGTGAGAATAAAAAGGTTATAGTCTGAAGAATTTTAGAATTTAAAATATTGGATACTTTCAAAAATTATAAGGCCCCAAATCTGTAAAATAAGATACTGTGCCAATATATGACTTTCTAAACAGTTAACTTTAGTTAGGAATATAACTGCTAAGAGAAACAGACATTTTCACAATAATAGCTAGAGACTTCAGTACTCTACCTTCCATAATGGATGGAACAACCTGGCAGAAGTTAAGAAATAGAGGATCTGAACAATGCAATAAATCAACTAGATGTAACAGACATAAACAGAACACTCAACCCAACAACAATACGCATTCTTCTCAAGTGCACATGGCATATTCTCCAGGATAAACCTTATGCTAGGTCACAAATTTAGTCTCGTTGGATTTTAGAAGGTATGTATCTGTGTTAGACAGAGTTTTCCAGAGAGACAGAACCAACAGGAGATACATATCGAGAGAGAGAGATAGGAGAAGGGATGGGGAGAGAGTATGGAGGAGGGGACACTGGTACAAGTTCCAAAATCCAAAGGCTGGAGGACCTGGAGTTGCTGATGTCCAAAGGCAGGAGAAGAGAGATGTCCCAGCTCCAGGAATCAGAATGAACTTGTCTTTTCTCTGCCTTTTTGTTCTGTCTGGGCCCCCGGTTCATTGGATGGTGCCTGCTCACATTGAGGGAGAATCTTCCCCGACTCAGTCCACTGACTCACACACCACTGTTCTCTGGAAACGCCCTCATAGACACACTCAGCAATAATACTTTAGCGACTATCTGCTTTTGCAGTCAAGTTGACACCTAAAATTAAGCATCACAAGCTCATGCAAAGTATCTTCTCTGACCACAACAACATGAACGTAGCAATCATTAACAAAAGAAAACTGGGAAATTCACAAATTTATGAAAATTTAAAACACGCTCTTAAACAACCAGTGGAGCAAAGAAGAAATCCTAAGGAAAATTAGAAAATAACTTAGAGATGAATGAAAACAAAAATATACCAAAATTTATGGGATACAGCAAAAGCAGTGCTAAGGGGGGAGTTTTTAGCTGTAAATCCTTATATTAAAATACAAGAAAGATCTCACATCAGCAACCTAACTTTACAACCTAAGGAACTAGAAGAAGAACAAACAATCCAGAGCTAGCAGAAGGAAGGAAATCAGATAATTTTGTATAATCTTGATAAATTGTGTTTTAAAATAGTTTTACAGCTTTAAATTATGTCTAATATTTGCTTAAATTAAATGTTACAGATTTTCTTTCTTTCTTTTTTTTTTTTTTTTGAGATGGAGTCTCGCTCTGTCTCCCAGACTGGAGTGCAGTGGCGTGATCTCGGCTCACTGCAGGCCCCGCCTACCGGGTTCACACCATTCTCCTGCCTCAGCCTCCCAAGTAACTGGGATTACAGGTGCCCGCCACAACGCCTGGCTAATTTTTTGTCTTTTTAGTAGAGAAGGGGTTTCACCGTGTTAGCCAGGATGGTCTCGATCTCTTGACCTCGTGATCCGCCCGCCTCAGCCTCCCAAAGTGCTGGGATTACAGGCATGAGCCACCGAGCCTGGCCCCACAGATTTTCAATTAAATTGTTTAAATCACTCAGCTAATAGACTCTGCAAAACAAAATAACTGGTTCAAAACAAATCGGTTGCTCTGAAATGTTTGGCTGTAAAATATCAAATGATTTGCATTTTTAAATGTATCATTTTATTTCAGGTTGCAGTGTAGGATTTTGGAAGTCCTCCCTCCATCACATCAAAATGGTTTTGCTAATGGACATGTTAACAGTGTGGATGGAGAAACTATTATCATCAGTGATAGTGATGATTCGGAAACACAAAGCTGTTCTTTTCAAAATGGGTAAGTGATTTTTATTAATTTTTAAATTATTTGGCAAATTGCCCACTGATATTCCATTGAAACAACTTTTTTTTTTTTTTTGAGATGGAGTTTCGCTCTCTTGCCCAGGCTGGAGTTCAGTGGCTCGATCTCAGCTCACTGCAACCTCCACCTCCCATGTTCAAGCGATTCTCCTGCCTCAGCCTCCTGAGTAGCTGGGATTACAGGCGCCCACCACCATGCCTAGCTAATTTTTATGTCTTTGGTAGAGACAGGGTTTCACCATGTTGGCCAGGCTGGTCTTGAACTCCTGACCTCAGGTGATCTGCCTGCCCTAGCCCCTCAAAGTGCTGGAATTACAGGCATGAGCCACCACGCCTGGCTGAAATAACTTTTCTTTCATCCTTTTTTCCTTCTAGTCATACTGTGGTATAGTACTCATCTAAACAATCTAGTTCAACAATGATGTTAGAATTTTCAAAACTGAAATTTACCTAGTTAACACTATGCAGCTGCTGAAGAGCAATGGATGCTAACTCTCATTCAGTCATTTATACATCCCCCCCCGCCCCCTGCCTCTTTTTTTTTTTTTTTTTTTTTTTTTTTTTGAGACGAAGTTTCCCTCTTGTTGCCCAGGCTGCAGTGCAATGGTGCGATCTCAGCTCACTGAAGTCTCCCAGGTTCAAGTGATTCTCCTGCCTCAGCCTCCCAAGTAGCTGGGATTACAGGCATGCGCCACCACGCCTGGCTAATTTTGTATTTTTAGTAGTGACGGGGTTTCACCATGTTGTTCAGGCTGGTCTCGAACTCCTGACCTCAGGTGATCGACCCGTCTCAGCCTCCCAAAGTGTTGGGATTACAGGCGTGAGCCACCGCATCTGGTCCCTACTTTTGTTTACTTGGAAAAATCCATTCTGTACTTTAACAGTCATTCCCTTTGGCACACACAATAAAGAAACGCTGTAACCACCTAAAATTCAGACAGTTGATGATCTGTGTCAGCTGGGTGCTGTTGGAGAAAAATCACACAAACATGTAGCTAGGAATTTAAAATCTCAGCTGAGTTTGCAACCGATTAAAAGTTCTTTTACATGTTTTAGCTCAGCAACCTCTTCTGTTCTCCACAATGACTATTCTAAATCATTATTTCTCCATTCTGGTCCCTTTTAGGCATCTCAGACTTCAAAATGTTTTCTCCCGCCTGTCTTGTGTCTTCCTTGGTTTCCTATTTTTAGTGAACAGTACCATAATGTTAAAAAAAGAAATCTGAGATCACTCTTACCTACTTCTTTTACTTTGCTCCTGAAACACCAGTGTCGATAAGTTCTTTCAGAAACTTTTTGTTCAAGGTCTCATTTTACCTGACATTAACTATTATAGCTATAACTAGCATTTGAGAATTGACTATGATCAGGCACTGTGCTAAGTGCTTTATATGCATTTTGGTCAGTTCTGGAAGAGTGTTGTAATTCTAATTTAACAAGGAAAAGCCTGAGACTCAGGAAGGTTAATTGGCTTTGTACAAGGTCATCTAACTAGCACATTGTCTGACAGAGTAATTTTTAAGTGAGTGAATGAAGCATGACATGCTCCTGTATAAGTCTTTTGATACATCTCTCAATTTTTTTTTTTTTTTTTAAAGAGATGGAATCGGCCGGGCGCGGTGGCTCAAGCCTGTAATCCCAGCACTTTGGGAGGCCGAGACGGGCGGATCACAAGGTCAGGAGATCGAGACCATCCTGGCTAACACGGCGAAACCCCGTCTCTACTAAAAACACAAAAAATTAGCCGGGCGAGGTGGCGGCGCCTGTGGTCCCAGCTACTCGGGAGGCTAAGGCAGGAGAATGGCGGGAACCTGGGAGGCGGAGCTTGCAGTGAGCTGAGATCTGGCCACCGCACTCCAGCCTGGGCGACAGAGCGAGACTCCGTCTCAAAAAAAAAAAAAAAAAAAAGAGATGGAATCTTGTTCTGTTGCCTAGGCTGGAGTGCAGTGGTGAGATCGTAGCTCACTGTAGCTTCAAACTCCTGGGTTCAAGCAGTCTTCCTGCTTCATCCTCCGGAGTACCTAGGACTACAGGCGCATGCTACCATGCCCTAATTTTTAATTTAAAATTTTTTTTTTTTTTTTTTTAAGTAGAGACAGGATCTTGCTATATTGCTTATGCTGGTGTCAAACTCCTGGCTTCAAGCGCTCCTCCCACTTCAGTCTCTTGAAGTGCTGGGATTACAGACAGGAGCCACTGTGCCTGGCCAACTTGCTACTATTAACCAGAAAAATAAATTACTATATTACTTGTTCATGTCTTCCGTTAAGTATAGGGTTTGGGATGCAAAATTTGTGGGAATTATAGTAGTAAATGTATGTCCTTGAGCATGTTTTCATGTGTTTTGTTTGGACTATGTCAAAGATTGTAACCTTTAAATGGAGTTAGTTATAAATCAGATGAGTATATGCATAGGTACAAATATAAGTAAACATGTAAGTATTCATTAACAATAAGTACAAATAAAGTCTCTAATTTTTTGGAATGCCTCTTGAAAATTTTAATTCAAGGTATAAAAACTAAGCCCAGTCTTAAAGGATTAAACACAGATTTTTGTATATGCAAGGTATTTTTAAAATTCATGTTTAAATATGGTAAGCATTTATTTATCTGAATTTTTTTTCGAGACAGTTTCGTTCTTGTTGCCCAGGCTGGAGTGCAGTGGCACGATCTTGGCTCACTGGAACCCCCTGTCTCTCGGGTTCAAGTGATTCTCCTGCTTCAGCCCCTCTAGTAGCTGGGATTAAAGGCATGTGCCACCACTCCCAGGTAATTTTAGTGTTTTTAGTAGAGACGGGGTTTCTCCAGTTTGGCCAGGCTGGTCTCAAACTCCTGACCTCAAGTGATCCGCCCACCTCGGCCTCCCAAAGTGCTGGGATTACGGATGTGAACCGCTGCACCCGACCCATGTTTTTTTTTTTTGAGATGCAGTCTCAGTCTGTCGCCCAGGCTGGAGTACAGTGGCACAGTCTCGGCCCACTGCAACCTTCCTGGATTCAAGTAATCTCCTGCCTTAGCCTCCTGAGTAGCTGGGACTACAGGCGCGTGCCACCACGCCTGGCTAGATTTTGTATTTTTTAGTGGAGACTGGGTTTCACCATGTTGGCCAGGCTGGTCTTGAACTCCTAACCTCAGTTAATCTGCCTATGTCGGCCTCCCAAAGTGCTGGGATTATAGGCGTGAGCCACCATGCCCGGCCCCATGTAGTAACTTTTCCTATACTTTTTTAATTCTTTTAGGTGCTGTGAGGTGATTTGAGATGAGGACTATGTAGATTCTGGGGGTCAGCATGCTGTTATTCAGCTCATGAATGTCCCTTTTTCAGATTTGAACATGAGCTACCTGCATATTTTCTGGCTAATTTGTAACTTTGAATACAAAGCACATTAATTCAAAATTTCAATTAGTAAATATTTTGCCTGTTATAACGTAGCATTTTGAAGAAGACTTCCATTGATGAATCCTACTTGTGACATTTGTAGGAAGTTTACTACAAAGTATGATTGAATTTGGCCATAGGAGCGATCAGTCATAATTTCCTGACTAAATAGACTGTGCCATATCCCTTGTATACAGTTAACTTGGAATAGACCCTTGATATGAGAAAAGTGAATAAGCTGATCAATTATTTTTTGTTTTTTTGATTTTGTTTTTGAGACAGGATCTCACCCTGTCACCCAGGCTGGAGTGTGCAATGGCGTGATCTCAGCTCACTGCAACCTTGACCTCTTGGGTTCAAGCCAGCTTTCCTAGTAACTGGGACTACAGGTGCACACCACCCATGCCCAGCTAATTTTTTGTATTTTTTGTAGAGATGGCGTTTCATCATGTTGCTCAGGCTGGTCTGGTATTCCTAAGATCAAGCAATTCACCCACCTCAACCTCCTAAAGTGTTGGGATTACAGGCGTGAGCCCACACGCCTGGCCTAATCAGTTATTTATTCACAGGATTTTTTTGTTTTGTTTGTTTTTTGAGACAGAGTCTCACTCTGTCGCCCAGGCTGGAGTGCAGTGGTGCAATCTCAGCTCACTGCAGACTCCATCTCCCTGGTTCAAGTGATTCTCCCACCTCAGCCTCCCAAGTAGCTGGGATTACAGGTGCATGCCACCACACCCAGCTAACTTTTGTATTTTTAGTAGAGATGGGATTTTGCCATGTTGGCCAGGCTGGTCTCAAACTCCTGACCTCAGGTGATCCACCTGCCTTGGCCTCCCAAAGTGCTGGGATTACAGAATGTGAGCCACCACACCTGGCCTATTCACAGGTATTTTTATTTTTATTTTTATTTATTTTTGTTTTGAAATGGAGTCTTGCTCTTGTTGGGCAGGCTGGAGTGCAATGGTGCAATCTCGGCTAACCACAACCTCTGCCTCCCGGGTTTAAGTGATTGTCCTGCCTCAGCCTCCCGAGTAGCTGGGATTACAGGGATGTGCCACCACACCTGGGTGATCTTGTATTTTTAGTAGAAACAGGGTTTCTCCATGTTGGTCAGGCTGGTCGCGAACTCCCAACCTCAGGTGATCCTCCCGCCTTGGCTTCCCAAAGTTCTGGGATTACAGGCGTGAGCTACCCCGCCTGGCTCACAGTTATTTTTAACTAATTTGTCTATGTTAAAGAATCTCAGCCTTCACTATACATCAATATCATAAAATACCTGTTTGTTTGTGGATTGCTACTGCTCTATGTAGACATCATCACATACCACAGGAAGGGTGAAACATAGCTGTCTTTGGACCTTATTATTTCTAAATTAATTCCCTAATTTTTAAAAATTCTCTAATTTGAGTAATTGACTTCCAGGTAATTTTCCCTGCCATCAAAACATAATGTGGATTTTCTCATGTTTCTGTAGGTTGTTCAAAGAAAAGGGAAGGGAACAAGTACTTATTCATTTATTTTTATTCATTTATTCATTAACATTTTTTCATTTAGGCTTATAACAACACATAAATTGTTTTGTTTCTTAGAATCATTCTGTAATGGTAGATGGACGTATCCTCTATCACTTAGTAGAAATGGAAGTTCAGAGTTAGGAAATTTGCCCAGCATCACATAG
Source organism: Papio anubis (assembly GCF_008728515.1). Taxonomy (NCBI): domain Eukaryota; kingdom Metazoa; phylum Chordata; class Mammalia; order Primates; family Cercopithecidae; genus Papio; species Papio anubis. The sequence continues at coordinate 71,707,615 of NC_044982.1, forward strand.
CTCATTATGTCTACAAGATATACGCAGTGTTGTCAAGATGTCAGTTCTTCCCATCTTGATCTGTAGGCTTATCCCTACTTAATATGTAGGTTCAATGCATTCCCAATCAAAATCCCAGCAAGTTATTTTGTGGATATCAGTAAACTGATTATAAAGTTTATATGGAAAGACGGGAGACCTAGAATAGCCAACACTATTGAAAAACTAAGTCAGAGAACTGACACCACCCAGCTTCAAGACTTACTGTGAAACTACAGTAATCCATAAAGTGTGGTATTGGTGAAAGTGTAGACAGATCGATCAATGAATCAGAATAAACGCTTCTGAAATAGACCCACATAAATGTAATCAAGTGACCTTTGACAAAGCAACAAAGGCAAAACAGTAGAAAAAAGTCTTTTCAATCAATAATGCTAGAAAAACCTGGATATACACATGTAAAAAAAAAATCTAGACATAGACTTTACACTTTTTACAAAAATTAACTCAAAATGGATTGTAGACCTAAATGTAAAACTCCTAGAAAACACAGAAGAAAACCCAGATGACCTTGGATATGGTGATAATTTTTTAGATATGACACAAAAGGCATAACCCATGAAAGAAGTAATTGATAAACTGGACTTCATTAAAATTATGAACACTTTTACTCTGCAAAAGACATTGTCAAGAGAATGAGAAGTCAAGCCACAGAGTGTTTTGCAAAAGATAATCTGATGAAGGATTGTTATCCAAAATATACAAATAACTCTTAAATCTCAATATTAAGAAAATGAGGGCTGGGGACCATGGCTCATGCCTGTAATCCCAACACTTTGGGAGGCCAACGGGGGTGGACTCCTTGAGCTCAGGAGTTCGAGACCAGCCTGGGCAGCATAGTGAAACCCCCATCTCTACAAAAAAAAAAAAAAAAAAACCACAAAAAATTTAGCCGGGCATTGTGGTGCGTGCCTGTGGTCCCGGCTACTCAGGAGGCTGAGGTGGGAGGATGGCCTGAACACAGGAGGTGGAGGTTGCAGTGAGCTGATTGAGCCACTGCCCTCCAGCCTGGGTGACAGAGCCAGACCCTGTCTCAAAAAACACAAAAAAACGAGCAACCCAATTAAAAAATGGCAAAAGATCTGAACAGGTACCTCACCAAAGAAGCCATATAGATGGCAAGTAAGCATATGAAAAGATGTTCAACATCATATATCATTAGGGAATTGTAAATTAAAACAACAATGAGATATGACTGTGTACTTACTAGAATGACCGAAATCCAGAACACTGACAACACCAAATGCTAGTGAGCGTGTGGAGCACCAGGAACTCCATTTATTGCTGGTGGAAATGAAAAATGGCATAGCCACTTAGGAGCTCAGTTTGGCAGTTTCTTATACTACCAAACATACTTTTATATGATGTAGCAATTGCATGCTTTGGTATTTACTCAAATGAACTGGAAACTTACATTCACACAAAAACCTGCACATGGATGTTTATAGTAGTGTTATCTGGAACCTCCAAAACATTGAAGCAACTAAGATGTCCTTCAGTAGGTGAGTGGATAAACTGTGGTACATAAAGACAATGGAATATTACTCAGCACTAAAAAGAAATTAGCTATTAAACCATGAAAAAACAGAGGAAATTTAAATGCATATATACTAACTGAAATTTAAATGCATATGTACTAACTGAAAGAAATGTACTATATATTTAAACTCATGTGGGTGTATGCCTATATACGTTATACAGTCCGAAAAGGCTACATGCTGTATGATTCCAACTGTGACATTCTGGAAAAGGCAAAGCTATAGAGACAGTAAAAGAATAAGTGGTTGCCAGGGGTTTTCAGAAGGGAGGGATGAATAGTCAGAGCACAGAGGGTTTCTGGGGCATTGAGACTATTGTGTACAATACAGTAGTGCTCCCATATCCATGGGGGATATGTTCCAAGACATTCAGTGGATTCTTGAAACCACAGATAGTACCAAACTATATACACTATGCACAAATTTCAGTTTTCTTCTTCACAATTTCATGAATAGAAGATTCATTCGTATCATAGATTAACTTAGGAAGCTTAGCATACGATTTTTTATTCCTTATTAAGTCCAGAAATTTTACCTTTTCACTTAAAGGAAGCACTTTATGGCTTCTCTTTGGTATATACACAGTGTATACAGTGTGGATATGTAGGACAAATGGAAGATTCGTGTCCTGGGTGGGATGGGGCAGGACAGCATGCAATTTAAAACTTATGAATTATTTATTTCTGGAATTTTTTTCTTTAATGTTTTCAAACCACAAGAGGATACCTGTCATTATCTACATTTGTGAAAACTCATGTGTAACACTGAGAGTGAACACTAATGTAAACTGTTGACTTTGGGTGATAGTTATGTATCAATAAAGTTTAGTAATTTAAAAAAATGTATATTTAATGCCCTTTGACTTTTTAAATTTTAAATTTTTAAAAATTAAATTTAAAAATAGTTAAAAGGGCATCAGTTACATTCACAGTGTTGTACAGCTATCACCACTGTTTACTTTGAAATAGAAATTTTTTATCCATTAAGCTATAACTTTTTCTCCCTCCTCCCAGCCCCTAGGAACCTCTGATCTACTTTGTCTCTTTGAATTTTCCTATTTTAGATATTTTGTATAGATAGATAGGTTATGTTTGCCCTTTTGCATCCGGCTCATCCCTTTTGCATCTGGCTCATTTCACTTAGCATGTTTTCAGGGTTCATCCATGTTGTAGCACAATTAGGAACTTCATTCCTTTTTATGGCTGAATAATCCATTGTATGTGTATATCACATTTTGTTTATCCATTCATCTATTGATAGGTATTTGGATTGTTTCCACCTTTTGGTTACTGTAAATAATGCTGCATTGAATATTGGCATCTAGGATCTGCTTGAGTCCTTGTTTGAAATTCATGCGGTTATATGCCTAGGAGTGGATTGCTGGGTTGTATAGTAATCTATGCTTAACTTTTTGAGGAACTGCCAAACTGCTGTTCCCAGCAGCTGTGCCACTTTACATTCTCATTTGCATTATCAGAGGGTTCCAATTTCACCATACATTTGCCATGAGTTGTTATACTGTGGTTTTTAAAAATTATAGTCATCCTATCGGGTGTAAAATGGTATCTCATAGTTTTGATTTACATTTCCCTGATGACTAATGATGTTGAGTATCATTTCATGTGCTTATTGGTCATTTGTATATTTTTTTGGAGAAATACCCATTCAAGTTCTTTGCCTGTTTTTAAATTGGGTTGTTTGTCTTTTTGTTGTTGAGTTATAGAGTTGTGTTTTTTTGTTGTTGTTTTGTTTTGTGTTGAGACAGACTCTTGCCTCTGTTGCCATGCTGTAATGCAACGGCACAATCTCGGCTCACTGCACCCTCCGCCTCCCAGGCACAAGAGATTGTTATGCCTCAGCCTCCTGAGTAGCTGGGATTACAGGTGTGCGCCAACACCCTCAGCTAATTTTTGTATTTTTAGTAGAGATGGAGTTTTGCCATGTTGGCCAGGCTGGTTTCGAACTCCTGGTCCCAAGTAATCGCCTGCCTCAAGTAATCTGCCCACCTCAGCCTCTCAAAGTGCTGAGATTATAGACGTGAGCCACTGTGCCCAGCCTAAGTTACAGAGTTTTTAAATAATATGTTCTAACTACCAGAGTTTTAAAAATATCTTTATATATTTGGGGGTGCATATTTATATTTATATTTAAAAGTAAAAGTAAATTTTATTTAAAAATTGACTTCTTGGCTATTATTTAATAGGACTAGATGAGAGTTTGGACTGCATTTTAGAAACAATATTTTGTTATATAAGATTGAGGTAAAGAGGATTAGGGTTTTATCTCCTAGTATTTCTCTCTGAAATTTTACATATGTATTGTGTCTGCTTTCAATAATTTTTTTTTACTCTTAATGTTTGCTGTTCAAGAATTGGCCCACTAATGTTGTATTGTCTGCTATTGTTCCTTTCACTCAAAAATTACTAATAGATTTTTAAATAAAATTTACATGTGAATATCCTTACAACTTGGTGAGACCACACTGTGTGTAATTACTTGATACAGGTTTCCCCTGTTAACAGCCAAATAATGAAGTTCATCTGCAATCACAAATTCTCTGGAATCTGAACTAAATTGATAGACAGTCCTGACTCAGTCACTAGTTTACCATCTGATTTCAGTAGCCAGATGTGCCAGGTATAGGTGAGTTTGTGTAGTTGCTTTTAGAATTTGTAAAAGAAACCAAATATGGTATTTGTAGCAGCTCAGATTAGTATGTGAATGATGCTTTCTAATAATATAGTCTGTTATTGTGATTTAAAGCTATCAGGCTGCTGCCTATTTTTTACAATGGATCAAGTTTTATGGAACCATCTCTAAACACATACCAAAAGTTGAAGTACATTATAAAAAATCCTTTAGCCTGACCTGAAAATAGTGCATGAATACATGAGTACGCTTTTGGTTACCTATCCTGTCCTAGTGGTGATTTGCAGGAGCACAAGGGCAAACTGTTTTAGAAACGTCTGGGGCTGAGCGTGATGGCTCACGCCTGTAATCTTAACACTTTGGGAGGCTGAGGCGGGTGGATCATGAGGTCAGGAGATGGAGCCCATCCTGTCTAACATGGTGAAACCCCGTCTCTACTAAAAATACAAAAAATTAGCCAGGTGTGGTAGCGGGCGCCTGTAGTCCCAGCTACTTGGGAGGCTGAGGCAGGAGAATGGCATGAACCCAGGAGGCAGAGCTTGCAGTGAGCAGAGATCATGCCACTGCACTCCAGCCTGGGCGACAGAGCGAGACTCCGTCTCAAAAAAAAAAAAAAAATACAAAAAATACAAAAAATTAGCCAGTTGTGGTGCCACGTACCTGTAGTCCCAGCTACTTGGGAGGCTGAGGCAGGAGAGTTGCTTGAACCCAGGAGTTGAAGGTTGCAGTGAGCCAAGATTGCGCCACTGCACTCCAGCCTGGGCGACAGAGCGAGACATTGTCTCAACAACAACAACAAAAATCTGGAATAATATGTATCTAGCTTCAAAATATTATATGTACTTCCATGCAATATAGTCTAGCTATCATTATAACTTGACTAATTGTTAGTAAGATAATGGAATCTGAGTGTTATTTTTAAAGAAGCAGACCTAATTGTTTTGCTATTTGTAGTTCCATGGATGGAAACTTAATGTGTGAGAAATAACCTTAGCATTTTAAATATATATATTTTTATATATATATATAAATTATATATCTCTCACCATAAGTAACCACTGGTGCCTAATCAGTTAGTGAGTTGTCATTGTAGAATAATTATGAATACAATTTGATGATTTCTCTTAAAAGAAACCTTTATGTTGAAAGTATAGGAGTTTTTTTGGTCATTTCTGTTGAGCTGATATAGAAAATTATTTAATTTTTTTATAACTTTATTGTCAAATGTTCATAATATATTAGGAAAAACAACTTCTATTATGGTAAAATCAAAGTAGAATTAAAATTTACATATATAACTAGGCATATTGAAATAAACATTTGTGAAATTTTGTTGTAAATAAATAATAGGAATGGTGTTCTGATTTTATAAGTACAATATTTGATGTTTGCTTGTTGTAGAACTAAACACAGGTCTACACTTGTTGGTAATAAAATGGTGAGTCACCATCATGATTGAGATCACTAAATTCAACTTGATTCAACCATTTAGGCCAAGGCTTTGGGTAGTAAGAAAAAAGATTAAAATGTAAGTTCTTTTTAATATTATCCTTGTAGTTTCTATCTTGTAGGTGAATTCATATTATAAGAAGCAGTTTTTTCTTGGTCTCCAGTAATTGTGCTTCTTTGGGAAGAATGCAATTAGGATTTTATTTTATATAGAATTTTGCATAAGTATTATAGATAGCAAAGCCCCAGTAAGAATATTTTCACTGATTAGAAAAAATTTTCTATTTATCTTCACAAATGAATTTCATGGTACAGCAAGAACAGTAAAAAATCATTCTTTGCACATATAAACTTGCACATTTTACAGCCTTAAATCCATGAAGATATAGTCTGGGGCCAGGTGCAGTGGCTTATGCCTGTAATCCCAGCACTTTGGGAGGCCGAGGTGAGTGGATTGCCTGAGGTCAGGAGTTCGAGACCAGCCTGGCCAACATGGTGAAACCCTGTCTCTACTAAAAATACCAAAAATTAGCTGGGCATGGTGGCGGGCACCTGTAATCCCAGCTACTCGGGAGGCTGAGGCAAGAGAATTGCTTGAACCCGGGAAGCAGAGGTTGCAGTGAGCCGAGATTTGTGCCATTGCACTGCATCCTGGGCAACAAGAACAAAACTCTGTCTCAAAAAGAAAAAAAGATAAGCTCTGGTACGGTGTCTCACACCTGTAATCCCAGCACTTTGGGAGGCTGAGGTGGGGCCATTGCTTGAGCCCTGGAGTTATACATCAGCCTGGGCAATGTGGAGAAACCCTGTCTCTACAAAAAATACAAAAAATTAGCCGGGCATGGGTGGCACATGCCTGCAGTCCCAGCTACCCAGGAGATTGAGATAGGAGGATCACTTGAGCCTGGGAGGTTGAGGCAGCAGTGAGCCATGATCGCGCAATTGTATTCCAGCCTGGACAACTGAGTGAGACCCTGTCTCCCCCAAAAAGGTCCATATATAAGTTTTCTAGACTCTATACCAATATCTGAATACTTAGTTAGAATCTAAATTTTTAGGAATTACTGCTCACATCTTGGTTTTCTCTCCTGTTAGTATATTAATTATTTTATAATTTACTAAAATGTGGGGGAACTAATATTTTTTGTGTATTGGTTATATAAAATATGTTCATATATATTTAATGCATAGTAAAATATATATTTACAACATTTGTAATTAGATATTGCCACTGGTAATAATTTTAAGTGCAACTTAATATACTTGATCAATCTCTTATGTATAAAATAGTGGTGGTTAGTTGCTAAGTTGATATCTATTCAAAAAGTATTAAGATAACTTAATTCTCTTGTTCTTAAACTGCTACTAATTCATTAAAACTCATTTGTTTTTCCTTTATTTCAAGAAATTTTCTCTCTCTCTTTTTTTTTTTTTTTTTGAGACGGAGTCTTGCTCTGTTGCCCAGGCTGGGGTGCAGTGGTGCAATCTCAGCTCACTGCAACCTCTGCCTTCCAGGTTCAAGCAATTCTCCTGCCTCAGCCTCCTAAGTAGCTGGGGCTACAGGCACAGGCCACCAAGGCCAGCTAATTTTTGTATTTTCAGTAGAGACAAAGTTTCACCATATTGGCCAGGCTAGTTGCAAACTAATGACCTCATGATCTGCCTGCCTCGGCCTCCCAAAGTGCTGAGATTGCAGGTGTGAGCCACTACACCTGGCTGAAATTTTCTTATTGAGAACTCCTCTCATTGCTTCATTTGTTTTTTATTTTATATTATTATTATTTTTATTTTGAAGATGGAGTTTCGCTCTTGTTGCCCAAACTGGAATGCAATGGCATGATCTCGACTTACTGCAGTCTCTGCCTCCTGGTTCAGGCGATTCTCCTGCCTCAGCCTCCTGAGTAACTTGGATTACAGGCACACACCACCACACCTGGCTAATTTTTTGTATTTTTAGTAGAAATGGAGTTTCACCGTGTTAGCCAGGCTGGTCTCCAACTCCTGACCTCAGGTGATCCACCTGCCTCAGACTCCCAAAATGCTGGGATTACAGGCATGAGCCACTGCGTCCAGCCTGTTTGTTTTTTGAGACAGGGTCTTGCTCTGTCACCCAGGCTGGAGTACAGTGGCACAGTCACAACTCACTGAAGCCTCCAGTCAGGCTCAAGTGGTCCTCCCATCTCAGCCTCCAAAGTAGCTGGGACCACATACGCATGCCACCATATCCAACTCAGTTTTGTGTGTGTGTGTGTGTGTGTGTGTGTTTTGTAGGTTTCCTCATGTTGCCCAGGTTGGTCTCAAACTCCTCAGCTCAAGTGATCCACCAGCCTTGGCCTCACAAAGTGCTGCGATTACAGGTGTGAGCCATCACACCCGGCCAGCAGTGCTGCTTTCTTTACATTTAGAATTCTTTCTTTGATCTGTTCTCTTGGAACAGTGCTTTTCATACCACAGGTTGTTATGGCCCCATGTAGGTTGTGAAATTAACTTGGTAATGAACTTTAATAGAATAGAAAATACTAGATATATTTAAATACATCTACTGATTTATGTATATACTGAGTCTTAGTGTAAAGATACTTGGCCTTCCAACTTAGAATGTAATGCTATTGTAGGTAAATAGTTTTACTTATTTAATTGTGTCATATCCCTTTTGTGTTAAACACTTCCCCTGCTTTGTGTGTGCTATATTTATGTAACTTTAAATCTGATTCTTATTGTCAGTGCTTTTCTTAATCATCTTACCATATCATTTTCTGCTCTTCTCTATAACCCCCACTTACATCCTCTTTACATTCACAGAGGTGGCATTTTCAGAATCCTACCTCTTCTCTCTATTGCTGCTACTTCCATTTAAGTCCATGCTGCAATCAGTTCTCAGTAGCTTTCCAACTGGTATTCCTGTTTACACTCTTGCCCCAGATTGTCTTTTCCACATAGCAGCCAGAGTGATCCTTCTGAAGTGTAAGTTATTATCACCTTATTATTAAAAATCCTCTAGTGACTTTACTCAGAGTTAATATCCAAAGCCTTGTAATCTGGCACTGCTGCTACATCTCTGAATCTTTTTTCATTTTCCTAATTCATTTTGCTACTTGTGTAAATTGTGCATGCCTCCTCCCACCTCAGGGTTTTTACTTCTTTTCTCTTTTTTTAGAAATTCATTTCCCCAAGATTTTTCATGAGTTGCTCTCTTGGTCGTTTTTTTTTTTCCCCCCTCCAGATCTCTGCTTAAATATCAACCTCTTTGAAGGCATACTCGGTCAACTTATCAGAGATCACTCTATAAAACAGTGGCTCCCCCACCCTGTACTCTGTTCTCGTCATAGAACTTATCACTTCTGTTGTATATGTTTTTGTTTGCTTGTATCTCCTCACTGTTTCTATTTTGTTGACTACTGAATCTTCACTATTTAGAGTAGTTTCTGGCACATTGCAGGCTCGTAACTATTGAATAAATGAATGAATACACCCTCAAAGGGAAGAAAAGATGTGAAGTTGGTGGGGGGTAGGGATTAAATGTGTAGTCTCTTGGCCAATTTAAACTACATTGTCTCCATTTTTATTCTTGGATTATATAGCTGTAAAGAAAGTTTAAAAGCAAATCCAAGAACTTTTTTTTTTTTTAATTTTTTACTCTTTAAACTGGGTACTCTATGCTTCATCTCTAGTTACTTTCTTCACCCAAGGAAAATGTATTGAATGAGTAGCTAAAATACCTACCTAAAATAAAATAGTGCTTTTTTCTGTTTTGGCTAATAGAATGGTGGAGGCAGGGATCAGTAACTTATAAAACCTTAGTTAAAGTAAAAATGCACGGCCACATACAGTGGCTCATGCCTATAATGCCAACACTTTGGGATGCCAAGGTAGGAGGATCTCTGGGGGCCAGGAGTTTGAGGCTGCACTCAGCTTTGATGATGCCATTGCACTCCAGCCTGGGTGACAAGGCGAGACGCTGTCTCTAAAAGACAATAAAAATTTTAAATTTTGATATATGTGGCCAAGCACAGTGTCTCATGCCTGTAATCCCTGCACTTTGGGAGGCCGAGGGGGGAGGATCACCTGAGGTCAGGAGTTCGAGACCAGCCTGACCAATGGTGAAACCCTGCCTCTGCCAAAAATACAGAATTAACTGGTAGTGTATGCCTGTATCCCAGCTACTTAAGAGGCTGAGGCAGGAGAATAGTTTGAACCCAAGAGGTGGAGGTTGCAGTGAGCCAAGATGTGCCATTGCACTCCAGCCTGAGCAACAAGAGCAAGACTCCAACTCAAAAACAAACAAAATGTTTGAAATATGTGATTTTGTTATAGTGTATTCTTACTAGGTTTCCATTTAAAATTTCATTTTCCAAATTATTAACTGATATTTCTTTTCCCTCCTCTTTTTAGGAAGAAAAAAGATGCAATTGATCCCTTACTATTCAAGTATAAAGTGCAACCCACTAAAAAAGAATTATATGAGTCTGCTATTGTTAAAGCAACACAAATCAGGTAAAACTCACTATCTTCTCAATAGTAGTTTAAAGTAGAATAATTATGTAAGATTAAGAAGGTCTGATATAGAATAGGAAGTACTGTGATTGCTTTCCTTTTAAAAAATAAATGTACATTTATATGTTCATAGACTGATTAAAATAAATCCTAAGAATCTTGATGAAGGCCAGGTGCAGTAGCTCACGTCTGTAATCCTAGCACTTTGACAGGCCAAGCCAGGAGGATCGCTTGAGGCCAGGAGTTCAAGACCAGCCTGGACTATGTGGCAAGACCCTGTCTCTATTAAAAAAAAAAATCCTAATGGACTGATGGAGCCCTTTGTTTAGATGACTAACCCCAAATAGTCTTCTATCTAAAGAATTTAAAAGGGTCCTATTTATGAAGTACTTTTCATGAGATAACTCAATTTTTAATATTAATGAAGGTACTTATAAACGTTAACGTTTGTAGTATTCATTAGACAAACATTTGATCAGTTTTTTCCTATTCATCAAGAAAGCTAAAATATAAAAAATGAGTATCTTTAAAAAGTTCCTGTTTGAGGCCTAATCAGAGGAGACAGAAGTTAATATAAGAAGTTGCTTTAGTGAGTAGTTAATACATAAAATAGGCCGGGCGCGGTGGCTCAAGCCTGTAATCCCAGCACTTTGGGAGGCCGAGGCGGGTGGATCACAAGGTCAGGAGATCGAGACTATCCTGGCTAACATGGTGAAACCCCGTCTCTACTAAAAATACAAAAAAAAACTAGCCGGGCGCGGTAGCGGGCGCCTGTAGTCCCAGCTACTTGGGAGGCTGAGGCGGGAGAATGGCGTGAACCCGGGGGGCGGAGCTTGCAGTGAGCCGAGATCGCGCCACTGCACTCCAGCCTGGGAGACACAGTGAGACTCCGTCTCAAAAAAAAAAAAAAAAAAAATACATAAAATAACTGGCTTTAGGTTATACAGATATATTTTAGGAAAATCCCTATTGTTGCCTGTTGGGTTTAGACTCTTAGTCATCTGAAAGTAAGATGATATCAGCCAACTATCAACCTGCCACCTAGGAGTCAGTCTTGTATTTCATTTAATGTAAAATAATTTTTGCTTGTGTTCTCATCCCTTTTGTTCCATATATATTCATGTGTCCAAACAAAAGTGGTAATAATATAAGTATTAAGAGAATCCTGAGATAGATATATCACTTTCTGTGGCTGTATTGAGGTATGTGTAGTTTGTTGCTTTGTTGGTTTTGGGGGGCTCGTCATTAGTTTAAGATCTCTAGAGCATTCTACATTTTACTGTATATTCAAAAATAATATTCCAAAACTAATGTTTGATTATTCAAACTTTTAAAAATTTGTTTAGTTTATGGGCTCATGAGTAGCACTGTTGAGACTACAGATATTTTCCTTATTCACAGTTGAGTTTTTTTCTTTTGCATTTAGTTCAGGATGTTATTTATATAATGTAATTCCTTATTTAATATTTTTCATTTTTCTATTTACTTTTTGACTTATACTTTAATTATTCTGCTAGACCATGGTTACAGTCTTGGTTAGCTCATTTTTTTCCTAATTTGTAAGCCAAAGAATTACAAGGTGAGAAAGTTATACTTCATAATAAAAGACTTAAATGACTTATAGGTCTTTGTTAGCATCAAAAAATAGTACGATGCTATTTTTTTAATAAAGAGATGGTAATATTCCTCTAATAAAGAAGAAGACTTGATATGCTAGAGTAGCATTGACATGTAGAACTTTCCTTTTTTTTTTTTTTTTTTTTGAGATGGAGTCTTGCTCTGTTGCCCAGGCTGGAGTGCCATGGCGCATTCTCGGCTCACTGCAAGCTCTGGTTCCCGGATTCACACCATTCTCCTGCCTCAGCCTCCCAAGAAGCTGGGACTACAGGCGCCCGCCACCATGCCCGGCTAATTTTTTGTATTTTTTTTTAGTAGAGACAGGATATCACCATGTTAGCCAGGATGGTCTCGATCTCCTGACCTCGTGATCCACCCGCCTCGGCATCCCAAAGTGCTGGCGTGAGCCACCGCGCCCAGCAGAACTTTCTTTTATAATGGAAATGTTATATGTATGCTATCCAACAGCCATGTGTCGCTATTGAGTATTTGAAATGTAGCTAGAAAGAATGAGGGAACTGAGTTTTAAATTTTATTTATAAATAAACAATATGTGGCTAGTAGCTACCATGTAAACTAATGTAGTCCTTGAGGACTAGTTTCTTCAGCAGTGAACGAGTAATTACCTTCTCTTTACCAGCTACTGTATGGTGCAGAGATATAGCGGAGTCCTTGTTCTCATGGAGCTTTAAATCTAGGAAAAGAATATGGTTATCCTTGTTTATCTGTGTGGGAGGGAAATCTTTGGATGTTCAAATTTCATAAAATGGTGTAGTATTTGCATCTAACCTACACACATCTTCCCATATGCTTTAAATCATCTCCAGATTATGTATAATACCTAATACAATATAAATGAAGTATAATTCATTGTTATACTGTATTGTTTAGGGAATACTGACCAACAAAAAAAGTCTGTACATGTTTAGTACAGATGCAGTTTTTATTTTCTCCAAATACTTTTGATCTACAGATATGGAGGGCTAACTATACATTTTTGGGAAGGCCACTACTTAAAAATCATATATTGTTTATTCACTTACTGGGCTTTTAACTTGGCTTTTTCTTGAAAGGAATACATTGAACTCAAAACATTTACTTTTTTCCAGAAATACTTCTATTTCTTTTCTATTGGTTTTGTTTTGTTTGTGGTGGTGGTTGTTACTCTTGTGGTTGTTTTTAATTGGGGGGCAAGGGAGAATAAAAAACAGTATGTTTTAGAATATTAATTTTAAGCCTCTTTTAATTTGCATCCCACTAATTTGTTGGTTGTCATGAGATTTAAATACAAAATGTTTTAAAATTTGATATAAGCTATGTTCAACTTTGTTTACAATATCCACTTGAATGTTGATTTGCAGCACTTAATATGATTTCTGGGAGTCTACTGATTTTAATTTTTTTGTTTTGTTTTGTTTTGCTTTGTTTTTTTGAGACAGGGTCTCACTCTGTCTCCCAGACTAGAGTGCAGCAGTGCAATCTCAGCTCACTGCACCCTCCGCCTCCCAGGCTCAAGCGATTCTCCAGCCTAAGCCTCCCGAGTAGCTGGGATTGCAGTCATGTGCCACTACCGCCCAGCTAATTCTTGTTGTATTTTTAGTAGAGATGGGGTTTCACCATGTTGGCCAGGCTGGTCTCGAACTCCTGACCTCAAGTGATCCACCCTCAGTCTCCCAAAGTGCTGGGATTACAGGCCTGAGCCACTGTGCCTGACCTGATTTTAATTTTTAAGAGAATTTTAATGATTATACTTGTAGGGGTAATAATCTAATGTTATAAAATTTGATTTACTCTCTATAGCATATTTTCCTTAAAGTTTGTTTTCTTTTTTGTTTACTTTTTTCTTTTTTTTTGAGACGGAGTCTTGCTCTGTTGCCCAGGCTGGAGTGCAGTGGTGTGATCTCGGCTCACTGCCTCCTAGATTCATGCCATTCTCCTGCCTCAGCCTCCCGAGTAGTTGGGACTACAGGCGCCCACCACCACCACTAATTTTTTGTAGTTTTAGTAGAGGCAGGGTTTCACCATGTTAGCCAGGATGGTCTCAATCTCCTGACCTCGTGATCCACCCACCTCGGCCTCCCAAAGTGCTGGAATTACAGACGTGAGCCACCGCGTCTGGCTCTTGAAGTTTGTTTTCCCAGTGGCCCCTAAACAACAAATGCATATGCTGTTTTTGTAATAGACTTTTTATAATAGATTCACTCATGTAGATCTTATAACTTCCTACATAAATACCTCTAAAAGTTTCTTGTAACTTCTACATAAATACTGTTAGAAGATGAAGTATCCTTTGATTCCTAGGCTTGAAATTCAGGTTATAAATTTACAGAAATTACGGAGTTTGGGTTGAACTCTTTGATGCTAACACTACCCTCTTTGACTTCCTTCCTTCCTGTAGCCGGAGAAAACACCTGTTTTCTCGTGATAAACTAAAGCTTTTTCTGAAGCAACACTGTGAACCACAAGATGGAATCATTAAAATAAAGGTAATCAAATAATGAAATTATTTGTTGGAAGACAGAAAACAAAATGGGTAGTGTTATAAAGTTACAACATTGCTGAAATGTTATTTCAAAGATGATTAAAGATTGCTCTTTTTAAATCTGGAGCCAATTTTTAGTACTTCTGAAAAATATTTATTAGATTAATTACTATTTTTAAAATTGCTAGAATTGCTAGGTGGTTCAGTTACTACCACTTATAAAAAAGATCAACAAGGACAGGTGAAAATAGAAAATTTGGAAAAAGAAAAGTTATCAAGTGGGGCAGCTATAGCTTCCTAATACCTGTAGTGTGGTTCTGGCTTATGAAGAATAGACAGATTCAAAGAACAATGCTAAACAGAGCCTACTAGATGAAGGAACAATGTATAATAAAAAGAGCATTGGCTGGGCACCATGGCTTACTCCTGTAATCCTTGCACTTTAGGAGGCCAAAGTGTACATATTGCTTGAGCCCAGGAGACCAGCCTGGGAAACATGGTGAACCCTGTATCTACAGAAATTACAAAAATTACCTGGGTGTGGTGGTGGTAACTGTAGTCCCAGCTACTTAGGAAGCTGAAGTAAAAGGATCACCAAGGCTGCTGTGAGCTGTGATTGTACCACTGCACTCCAGCGTGGACAACAGAGTGAGACCCTGTCTCAAAATAATAATAATAATAATAATAATAATAATAATAATAATAATAATAATAATAATGTATCATGCTAATACTAAGCAGACAGATTATATTTTGTTAATAACCATTTAGAGAGGAAAAAGTCAAGTTTCAGAGATTTCACATTGCACACCAAGTAAAAAGTTAAATGGTAAAACTTAAAGTAATTTTTTAAAATACAAAATATTCAACTTTTATTGGGATAAAGACACACCAAGTAAAAAAAGCAATAGAATGGAGCCTCATGCCTGTAGTCCCAGCTACTCCTAAAGCTGAGGTGGGAAGATCATGTGAGGCTGGGATTTCAAGTCCAGCCTGGGGAATGTAGCAAGACCCTGTCTCTTAAAAAAAAAAAAAAAAAAAAAGCAGAAACAGCACGTACCTGGGGCCTGTCAGAAGGTGGGAGGAGGGAGAGGATGGGGAAAAATAACTAATTGGTACTTGCTTAAAACCTGGGTGATAAAGTAATCTGCACAACAAAACCCCCATGACACATGTTACCTATGTAACAAACCTGTAAATGCACCCCTGAACTTAAAAGTTTAAAAAGGCAGTAGAATGGGTTAGAGAGATGTATGCATTTGTCACAAATCATCTCCTGCATGTGTAAGATTTGTGCATTTCACTATATATACATGTTTAAAAAGAAGAGAAACTTTAAAAAAAGAATGAGTTTATGCGAAAAGTTAACATTTCAGGTCTCTAGAGACAAGATTGATTTAAAAAATGGACACTTGGTTAACTATTGGAATAATAAAGTTAAATCTAACTCAAAAGAAATGAAACAAATTTTAATGTTAAATATGACAAGGTACTTAGAAGAAATAGAAAAAAAATACCAAGGATGAGATTGAGCATAAACATAAGTTTTAAAATGTCATGCATAAGTGAGCCAAGATCGCGCCACTGCACTCCAGCCTGAGCAACAGGAGACTCCGTGTCAGGCAAAAAAAAAAAAAAAAAAGTCATGCATAGATTTCAAGGGCAAGCACTGGGGGAAAAATACCTTGAGTAAATACAATGAAGAACACAAATTAACTAGAAAAACATATGCACCCCAGTAGGAAAATGGTCAAATAGATATGATTAAAATTCACAGTGGAAGAAATATAAAAACTTGAAAATGTAAGATAGCATCATCTGAAAAATAATTTTTTTAAAATGTGAGCATATTTATGTATCTGCCTTGATAAGATTCAATTATGCTTTATCTATAGCATTATCAGGTAGCCATATTAAATGATGCTTACAAAAAGTTTAATGATTTAAAACTTTTTTAATGATTAAAACTTACAAAAAGTTTTAATGATCTAACCAATAAATGGTTAGAACAGTGCCTGACACTTGGTAGGCAATCGATATATGTGAATAGTTGCATATGTGTATTGTAAACACCAGTTGGCCAATTTCTCTAATTTATAAAGATTTCTTACACATCAGTGAGCAAAGATGACCCAATTGGAAAATGGTGATAAAAGAAATCAGCAAATATTTCACCAAGGAAAAAGTCAATGAACATGGAAAGAAGATCAACTTTACTCAAATAAATGGGAATTAAGGTCACAATAAACATTTTTCACTTAGAGTGTAATAGAAGATTATTAATGGATATGCTGGTGTATTAATCCATTCTCACACTGCTATAAAGACATACCTGAGACTGAGTAATTTATAAAGAAATGAGGTTTAATCAGCTCATAGTTTTGTGGGCTGTACATGCTTCTGCTTCTGGGGAGGCCTTTGGAAGCCTACAATCTTGGCAGAAAGCAAAGGGAAAGCAAGCACATCTTCACATGGCTGGCAGGAGAGAGCGTGAAGTGGGAGGTGCTACGTACTTTCAAACAACCAGATCTCATGAACAGCAAGGGGGAATTCCACTCCATGATTCAGTCACCTCCTACCAGGCCTGTTCTTTAACACTGGGGAGTACAATTCCACATGAGATCTGGGTGGGGACACAGAGCCAAATTATATCAGCACAGCACTTTGTGAGCAAGCACACGAAGTTTGATAACCAGTTTTGGTGAGCATAGACTGCTGTTAGGAGTACCTACAAGTACACAAAAATGTGGGTCTTGTGTATTGTGTGTATGAATAAGGAACTTTGGCAATTAATGTACTAAAACGTATTTTGGCCTTTATGAGTGTATATATATTTGAGACGCAACCACCCATGTGCTTTATATTCATATTTAAGGTGCAATTCTGTAGACAATTACATAATTCTATTCCATAGATAATCCTGTTATCCCACATAATTCAGAGATTATGTGGGATGGAATATGATCATTTTAATGAAATCGTCTTTAATGTGAAATTTTGATAGATTCTTGATTTATTACATGGCCAGAACTGGTTGAATTCTAGGTGTTTAAAGCTGTGCTCTACCCACAAAAATAATTATACACAAAATACCCTTTTCTGTTTTGTTAACTTTTTGTATTTTGTATCATCATTTTCTCACACATTTCCTGAAAGGTATTTCTGTAAATGGCACTTGTTTTCATTTGCTTGAGAGGAAGAATGATGATCTTGGCCATTAGGTCAAAAATAACAAAAAGTCTAGGGTTGCACATGGATAAAGGTAAGCAAGACTGGGCACAGTGGCTTATGCCTGTAATCCCAGCACTTTGGGAGGCCAAGGCGGGCAGATCACTTGAGGTCAGGAGTTCAAGACCAGCCTGGCCAACATGGTGAGACACTGTCTCTACTAAAAATACAAAAATTAGTCGGATGTGGTGGCACACACCTGTAATCTCAGCTACTCAGGAGACTGAGGCAGGAGAATCACTTGAACCTAGGAGGCAGAGGTTGCAGTGAGCCGAGATCACATCACTACACTCCAGCCTGGGTGACAGAGCAAGATTCTGTCTCAAAATAAATAAATAGATAAATAAAATTAAAATAAAATACTTTAAAAGGCAAACAAATTCTAGATACAAGGTAAAAGGAGATAAACTCTTGGATTTAGTAATTATTCTAGAACCACACCATTTCTGGCAAGAATAAGGTTGACTTCTGAACTTAAATTCTTTGTTTAAACTTTATAGGAATTTGCAAGTATTTCTGCTTTTATCAGGACTAGAGGGATGTAATGGGAAATTTGATACATTAAGTATTTAAATTATTACTCTACCCTGGGAGGAAAATCTGAATAAATGTTCAGCAGTTGGCAAATGGTTACAAAAAATTTATCGGGTTAATACAGTGAATTTTTAATGTTAAATATATGGATTGATTATTCATTTACATAGAAAATCTCACAAAATTTGTCAAAGCAAAATAAAGTATTGTATAATATATAATTTTGAAATACAAGAAACTGTACAACCATTCTTGAGGTATTTTATTGTAATGTAATCTTTGAATTGTGGTTTTCTTTCTGGTAAGGCTAATTATATAGTGGAAAAAGGATTGGTTAAACCAATTAAAACGTATTTTACTACACAATAATGCATAAAATTCTAATGTTTTTATCCTTATTTATTTTTTTCTTTTTTTTTTTCTGAGATGGGGTCCAGGCTGGAGTGCAGTGGCGTGATCTCTGCTCACTGCAACCTCCACCTCCCAGGTTTAAGCAGTTCTCCTGCCTCAGCCTCCCAAGTACCTGGGACTACAGACATGCACCACCACGCCCAGCTAATTTTCGTATTTTTAGTAGAGATGGGGTTTCATCATGTTGGGCAGGATGGTCTCGATCTCTTGACATCATGATCTGCCCGCCTTGGCCTCCCAAAGTGCTGGGATTACAGGTGTGAGCCACTGTGCCCAGCCTATTCTGGTCTTTTAACAGCATTAATAGTGGCCATATGACATGTTAGGGCATATCTGTATATTGTTTACTAATGTGTTATTACTGTACCCTA
The DNA here is from genome assembly GCF_008728515.1 of Papio anubis. Classification (NCBI taxonomy): domain Eukaryota; kingdom Metazoa; phylum Chordata; class Mammalia; order Primates; family Cercopithecidae; genus Papio; species Papio anubis. Next base: position 71,726,427 of record NC_044982.1, read on the forward strand.
TGTCTTTGTGTTAAGGCATCATCTCTTTCAACGTATAAAATAGCAGAACAAGATTTTTCTTATTTCTTTCCTGATGATCCGCCCACATTTATCTTCAGTCCTGCTAACAGACGAAGAGGGAGACCTCCCAAACGAATACCTATTAGTCAGGTAAGTAGAGAATTGATTAAAACTACATTTTCACTGTTAGTAGAACAGTATTCAGAATCAAGAAGTATGTTTGTCTCCCCTCACATCCATAGCCTAGAGGAAGAAACTCATTACCTCACCAAAAAATATGTGAGTATGTACTATATGTTGATAACTGCTCAGCAATGAGGCTTGTAGAAGTTTCAGGTGTGAATTAGATATGACTTTCATACCACAAGGATTTTATACCAAAGTGGAAGCAAGCACATAAGCAATCACTGAAATGTAAAGCAGGGAGTAAACTATGGGATTGAAGTGTAAAATAGGAATAAATTCTGACAGGAGGAAGTTATAGGGGGTTTTTAAAAAGCAATAATGCAGCCGGGCACAGTGGCTCTTGCCTGTAATCCCAGTACTTTGGGAGGCTGAGGTGGGTAGACATTTGAGTCCAGGAGTTCTAGACTAGCCTGGCCAACATGGCAAAACTCTGTCTCTACTAAAAATACAGGAGCCTGAGGCACGAGAATTGCTCAAACCGGGAAGGCAGACAGAGGCCGAGGTTGCTGTGAGCCGAGATCATGCCACATTGCACTTTAGCCTGGACAACAAAGCCAAGACTCTGTCTTAAAAAACAAAACAAAAAAAACCTACACAAGTTAATTAGGTTAGAGACATTATTCTTAGAAGAAATAAAATAAAAATAAAATTTGACATTGGCCACAAGAATGTTTCTGGTATGTCTTTTTTCTGCATCTTTCATATTTGATATTTACACCATCTAGTTTATAAAGTAAGCTGAAAGTTTATAAAGCATTTTTAAGGCTCTTTCTATGTATTACCAATTTTTCCTGAGATATTCTTGTAATAATTTATAGAGCTACAGAGTTAACTCATGTTCTGTGTATTACTAAGATTAGAGTTATTAACAATTCAGTTGCACTTTTTTTTTTTTTTTTTTTTTTGAGATGGAGTCTCACCCTGTCACCCATACTGGAGTACCGTGGCACAATCTTGGCTCACTGCAACCTCCACCTCCTGGGTTCAAGCAGTTCTCCTCCCTCAGCCTCCTGAGTAGCTGGGGCTGCAAGTGCATGTCACCACTCCCAGCTAATTTTTGCATTTTTAGTAGAGATGGGGTTTCATCATGTTGGCCAGGCTGCTCTCGAATGCCTGACCTCAAGTATTCTATCTGCCTTGCCTTCCCAAAATGCTACGATTACAGGCATGAGCCACTGTGCCCGGCCCAATTATACTTTAGAATAAAAACTCATTTTAGACTGGGCATGGTGGCTCACACCTGTAATCCCAGCACTTTGGGAGGCAGAGGTGAGTAGCCCACTCGAGGTCAGGAGTTCAAGACCAGCCTGGCCAATATGGCAGAACCCCATATCTACTAAAAATACAAAAAAAAAACTTAGCCGGGTGTGGTGGCACATGCCTGTAATCCTAGCTACTCAGGAGGCTGAGGGAGAAGAATCACTTGAGCCCTGGAAGCAGAGGTTGCAGTGAGCCGAGATCACACCACTGCACTCCAGCCTGAGGGATAGAGCGAGACTTTGTCTCAAAAAAAAGAAAAGAAAAGAAAAAAAATCATTTTAGTATAAAGAAAGTGTAATTGGTGAAAGTTTTAATTTTTTTGCTTTTTATTCTTACTATAAGAACCAGGCATACTGGTGTGGTTTGTTTTTTTAGGAGGACAATGTTGCTAATAAACAGACTCTTGCAAGTTATAGGAACAAAGCTACTAAAGAAAGAGATAAACTTTTGAAACAAGAAGAAATGAAGTCACTGGGTGAGTTTTAACATTCTTTCCAAAAGCTGATTAGGAATAAGAAAGAATATTTCTCTGTGCCTGAGTGGGGGATATTTCTGAAATGGCATGTTTCTGGTTAATTGTTTTGAAGTGCAGTTATTTTTTCTATCAGATAACTATTCTTTATTTGTTTGTTTGTTTTATTTTTTTTATTTTTTTTTATTTTTTTTTTGAGACGGAGTCTCGCTGTGCCGCCCAGGCTGGAGTGCAGTGGCCGGATCTCAGCTCACTGCAAGCTCCGCCTCCCGGGTTCACGCCATTCTCCTGCCTCAGCCTCCCGAGTAGCTGGGACTACAGGCGCCCGCCACCTCGCCCGGCTAGTTTTCTGTATTTTCTAGTAGAGGCGGGGTTTCACCGTGTCGGCCAGGATGGTCTCGATCTCCTGACCTCGTGATCCGCCCGTCTCGGCCTCCCAAAGTGCTGGGATTACAGGCTTGAGCCACCGCGCCCGGCCTGTTTGTTTGTTTTATATAAGACCACTTCATCTCTTAAAATTTCATGGTCTTGCATATGCCCTATTAAATTGCTTAGTGCTAGATTAAGCAGAAGTTTGAGTTTCCGGGGCTTACAAACTGGGGCTATTTTGTTTGATTCACAGAGCCTTTTAAAACATTGCTTCCCAAACTTGAATATACATATGAATCACTTGGGGATCTTGTTAAAATGAAGATTCTAAATTAGTAGGTCTGGTTGGGGAATGAGATTCTGCATTTTTTAACAAGGTGATGATAACTTTGCTGCTGGTCTTCAGATAACACTTTGGGTATTAGGGCTTCCAAAGGCACATATATGTTTGTCCCAATACTGTAGTTTGTCATAAACTTAGCCAATTTGCTTTTCCTATTTTAATCACCTGCTGGTTCCCTCTAGGAATTTTGAGAGTCTCTACTAATCTCATTTATTTCAAGGATTCTGTCGTTATATCAAAAAAAAATTGCCAAGTGTTATTTTTTGTCTATATATAGTTCTAAGTTTGATTTTTCTCCACAGCTTTTGAAAAGGCTAAATTAAAAAGAGAAAAAGCAGATGCCCTAGAAGCGAAGAAAAAAGAAAAAGAAGATAAAGAGAAAAAGAGGGAAGAACTGAAAAAAATTGTTGAAGAGGAGAGACTAAAGAAAAAAGAAGAAAAAGAGAGGCTTAAAGTAGAAAGAGAGAAGGTATTCATTTGAGTATATTAGCTATACTCTCTACATATAGTACTGCTACTTTACATATCTACCTCCATGGTTGATTTTCAAATGCTTTTACTACTTTCTTTCACATTTATGAATGTGCATAGAAAGCTGATTGTTTTATCTCCCTTTTGCTTTGGAAAATTTAACATGACTTTACAAATCACTTAAAACCTCTTTTAGAATGCAGTTCTAAATGATTTCATTGTTTAGACTTCCAAATTTAGGGAAGATTATATATGTAAAAGTTTATATGTAAAACTTTAAGAGGTAAAATACACAGTTTGAAAAATAAAATAGGCCGGGCGCAGTGGCTCACACCTGTAATCCCAGCACTTTGGGAGGCCAAGGCAGGCAGATCATGAGGTCAAGAGTTCGAGACCAACCTGGCCAGCATGGTGAAACTCCATCTCTACTAAAAATACAAAAATTAGCTGGGCATGGTAGTACGCACCTGTAATCCCAACTACTAAGGAGACTGAGGCAGGAGAATTGCTTGAACATGGGTGGAGGTTACAGTGAGCCAAGATCATGCCACTGCACACCAGCCTGGGTGACAGAACAAGACTCTGTCTCAAAAAAAAAAAAAAAAAAAAAGAATGTAGTACTGTGTTCTTATCCTATTTGAAAAATAAGGTGTAATAATAGTGTTTCATCAAATCTTTGATTGTGGTCTTGAGTGGTACATATTCCTTAGAGAATTCTATAGCTGGTTTCCTCCAAAGTCAGTCATTTTCAGAGATTTCTCGGGATATTCACAAGTAGCCTTAGAGGATCATGTTACATGCTCCGTGCTCATTTTAGTTGTCTGTAGTCTCCCTTGAATTTTTTTTTTTTTTTAAATGTCTAGGGTACATGTGCACAATGTGCAGGTTTGTTACATACGTATACATGTGCCATGTTGGTTTGCTGTACCCATTAACTCGTCATTTACATTAGGTATTTTTCCTAATGCTATCCCTCCTCCTGCTGCCCACCCCACAACAGGCCCCTGTGTGTGATGTTCCCCACCCTGTGCCCAAGTGTTCTCATTGTTCAGTTCCCACCTATGAGTGAGAACATGCGGTGTTTGGTTTTCTGTTCTTGTGATAGTTTGCTCAGAATGATGGTTTCCAGCTTCATCCATGTCCCTGCAAAGGACATGAACTCATCCTTTTTTATGGCTGCATAGTATTCCATGGTGCATATGTGCCACATTTTCTTAATCCAGTCTATCATTGATGGACATTTGGGTTGGTTCCTAGTCTTTGCTATTGTGAATAGTGCAGCAATAAACATACATGTGCATGTGTCTTTATAGCAGCATGATTTATAATCCTTTGGGTGTGTACCTAGTAATGGGATGGCTGGGTCAAATGGTATTTCTGGTTCTAGATCCTTGAGGAATCGCCACACTGTCTTCCACAATGACTGAACTAGTTTACAGTCCCACCGACAGTGTAAAAGCATTCCTATTTCTCCACATCCTCTCCAGCATCTGTTGTTTCCTGACTTTTTAATGATTGCCATTCTAACTGGTGTGAGATGGTATCTCGTTGTGATTTTTATTTGCATTTCTCTGATGGCCAGTGATGATGAGCATTTTTTCATGTGTCTGTTGACTGCATAAATGTCTTCTTTTGAGAAGTGTCTGTTCATATTCTTTGCCCACTTTTTGATGGGGTTGTTATGTTGTTTTCTTGTAAATTTAAGTTCTTTGTAGATTCTGGATATTAGCCCTTTGTCAGATGGGTAGTCTGCAAAAATTTTCTCCCATTCTGTAGGTTGCCTGTTCACTCTGATGGTAGTTTCTTTTGCTGTGCAGAAGCTCTTTAGTTTAATTAGATCCCATTTGTCAATTTTGGCTTTTGTTGCCATTGCTTTTGGTGTTTTAGTCTTGAAGTCTTTGCCCATACCTATGTCCTGAATGGTATTGCCTGGGTTTTCTTCTAGGGTTTTTATGGTTTTAGGTCTAATATTTAAGTCTCTAATCCGTCTTGAATTAATTTTTGTATAAGGTATACGGAAGGGATCCAGTTTCAGCTATCTTACATATGGCTAGCCAGCTTTCCCAGCACCATTTATTAAATAGGGAATCCTTTCCCCATTTCTTGTTTTTGTCAGGTTTGTCAAAGATCAGATTGTTGTAGATGCGTGGTGTTATTTCTGAGGCCTCTGTCCTGTTCCTTTGGTCTATATATCTGTTTTGGTACTAGTACAATGCTGTTTTGGTTACTGTAGCCTTGTAGTATAGTTTGAAGTCAGGTAGCATGATGCCTCCAGCTTTCTTTTTTTTACTTAGGATTGTCTTGGCAATACGGGCTCTTTTTTGGTTCCATATGAACTTTAAAGTAGTTTTTTCCAATTCTGTGAAGAAAGTCATTGGTAGCTTGATGGGGATGGCATTGAATCTATAAATAACTTGGGCAATATGGCCATTTTTCACGATATTGATTCTTCCTATCCATGAGCATGGAATGTTCTTCCATTTGTTTGTGTCCTCTTTTATTTCGTTGAGCAGTGGTTTGTAGTTCTCCTTGAAGAGGTCCTTCACATCCCTTGTAAGTTGGATTCCTAGGTATTTTATTCTCTTTGAAGCAATTGTGAATGGGAGTTTGCTCATGATTTGGCTCTCTGTTTTTCTGTTAATGGTGTATAGGAATGATTGTGATTTTTGCACATTGATTTTGTATCCTGAGACTTTGCTGAAGTTGCTTATCAGCTTAAGGAGATTTGGGGCTGAGATGATAGGGTTTTCTAAATATACAATCATGTCATCTGCAAACAGAGACAATTTGACTTCCTCATTTCCTAACTGAATACCTTTTATTTCTTTATCTTGCCTGATTGCACTGGCCAGAACTTCCAATACTATGTTGAATAGGAGTGGTGAGAGAGGGCATCCTTGTTTTGTGCTGGTTTTCAAAAGGAATCCTTCCAGTTTTTGCCCATTCAGTATGATATTGGCTGTGGGTTTGTCATAAATAGCTCTAATTATTTTAAGATACGTTCCATCAGTACCTAGTTTATTGAGCATTTTTAGCATGAAGGGATGTTGAATTTTGTTGAAGGTCTTTTCTGCATGTATTGAGATAATCATGTGGTTTTTGTCATTGATTCTGTTTATGTGATGGATTACGTTTATTGATTTGCATATGTTGAACCAGCCTTGCATCCCAGGGATGAAACCCACTTGATCATGGTGGATAAGCTTTTTGATGTGCTGCTGGATTCGGTTTGTGAGTATTTTATTGAGGATTTTCACATCGATGTTCATCAGGGATATTGGTCTAAAATTCTCTTTTTTTGTTGTGTCTCTGCCAGGCTTTGGTATCAGGATGATGCTGGCCTCATAAAATGAGTTAGGGAGGAGTCCCTCTTTTTCTGTTGATTGGAATAGTTTCAGAAGGAATGGTACCAGCTCCTCTTTGTACCTCTGATAGAATTCGGCTGTGAATCCGTCTGGTCCTGGACTTTTTTTGGTTTGTAGGCTATTAATTATTGCCTCAATTTCAGAACCTGTTATTGGTCTATTCAGAGATTCAACTTCTTCCTGGTTTAGTCTTGGGAGGGTGTATGTGTCCAGGAATTTATCCATTTCTTCTAGATTTTCTAGTTTATTTGTGTAGAGGTGTTTATAGTATTCTCTGATGGTACTTTGTATTTCTGTGGGATCGGTGGTGATATCCCCTTTGTTGTTTTTTATTATGTCTATTTGATTCTTCTCTCTTTTCTTCTTTGTCTTGCTAGCGGTCTATCAATTTTGTTGATCTTTTCAAAAAACCAGCTCCCGGATTCACTGATTTTTTTTTAAAGGGTTTTTTGTGTCTCTATCCCCTTCAGTTCTGCTCTGATCTTAGTTGTTTCTTGCCTTCTGCTAGCTTTTGAATTTGTTTCCTCTTGCTTCTCTAGTTCTTTTAATTGTGATGTTAGGGTGTCAATTTTAGAACTTTCCTTCTTTCTCTTGTGGGCATTTAGTGCTATAAATTTCCCTCTACACACTGCTTTAAATGTGTCCCAGAGATTCTGGTACATTGTGTCTTTGTTCTCATTGGTTTCAAAGAACATCTCTATTTCTGCCTTAATTTCGTTATGTACCCAGTAGTCATTGAGGAGCAGGTTGTTCAGTTTCCATGTAGTTGTGCAGTTTGGAATGAGTTTCTTAATCCTGAGTTCTAATTTGATTGCACTGTGGTCTGAAAGACAGTTTGTTGTGATTTCTGTTCTTTTACATTTGCTGAGGAGTGCTTTACTTCCAACTATGTGGTCAGTTTTGGAATAAGTGTGATGTGGTGCTGAGAAGAATGTATATTCTGTTGATTTGGGGTGGAGAGTTCTGTAGATATCTGTTAGATCCGCTTGGTGCAGAGCTGAGTTCAAGTCCTGGATATCCTTGTTAACCTTCTGTCTCGTCGATCTGTCTAATATTGACAGTAGGAGTTAAAGTCTCCCATTGTTATTGTGTGGGAGTCTAAGTCTCTTTGTAAGTCTCTAAGGACTTGCTTTATGAATCTGGGTGCTCCTGTATTAGGTGCATATATATTTGGGATAATTAGCTCTTCTTTTTGAATTGATCCCTTTACCATTATGTAATGGCTTTCTTTGTCTCTTTTGGTCTTTGTTGGTTTAAAGTCTGTTTTATCATAGACTAGGGTTGTAACCCCTGCTTTATTTTGCTTTCAATTTGCTTGGTAGATCTTCCTCCATCCGTTTATTTTGAGCGTATATGTGTCTCTGCATGTGAGATAGGTCTCCTGAATATAGCACACTGATGGGTCTTGACTCTTTATCCAATTTGCCAGTCTGTGTCTTTTACTTGGGGCATTTAGCCCATTTATATTTAAGGTTAATATTGTTATGTGTGAATTTGATCCTGTCGTTATGATGTTAGCTGGTTATTTTGCCCGTTAGTTGATGCAGTTTCTTCCTAGCATCAATAGTCTTTACAATTTGGCATGTTTTTGCAGTGGCTGGTACCAGTTGTTCCTTTCCATGTTTAGTGCTTCCTTCAGGAGCTTTTGTAAGGTGGGCCTGGTGGTGACAAAATCTCTCAGCATTTGCTTGTCTGGAAAAGATTTTATTTCTCCTTCACTTATGAAGCTTAGTTTGGCTGGATATGAGATTCTGGGTTGAAATTCTTTTCTTTAAGAATGTTGAATATTGGCCCCCACTCTCTTCTGGCTTGTAGCATTTCTGCTGAGAGATCCGCTGTTAGTCTTATGGGCTTCCCTTTGTGGGTAACCCGACCTTTCTCTCTGGCTGCCCTTAATATTTTTTCCTTCATTTCAGCCTTGGCGAATCTGACATTTATGTGTCTTGGGGTTGCTCTTCTCGAGGAGTGTCTTTGTGGTGTTCTCTGTATTTCCTGCATTTGAATGTTGGCCTGCCTTGCTAGGCTGGGGAAGTTCTCCTGGATAATATCCTGAAGAGTGTTTTCCAACTTGGTTCCATTCTCCCCATCACTTTCAGGTACACCAATCAGACATAGATTTGGTCTTTTCACATAGTCCCATATTTCTTGGAGACTTTGTTTATTTCTTTTTACTCTTTTTTCTCTAAACTTCTCCTCTTGCTTTATTTCATTAATTTGATCTTCAATCACTGATACCCTTTCTTCCACTTGATTGAATTGTCTATTGAAGCTTGTGTATGTGTCACATAGTTCTCGTGCCATGGTTTTCAGCTCCATCTGGTCATTTAAGGTCTTCTCTACACTGTTTATTCTAGTTAGCCATTCGTCTAGTCTTTTTTCAAGGTTTTTAAGCTTCCTTGGTGATGGCTTTGAACATCCTCCTTTAGCTTGGAGAAGTTTGTTATTACTGACTTTTCGAAGCCTATTTCTGTCAGCTCGTCAAAGTCATTCTCCATCCCTCTTTGTTTTGTTGCTGGCAAGGAGCTGTGATCCTTTGGAGAAGAGGAGGCACTCCGGTTTCTAGAATTTTCAGCTTTTCTGCTCTGGTTTCTCCCTATTTTTGTGGTCTTTATCTACCTTTGGTCTTTGATGCTGGTGACCTACAGGTGGGGTTTTGGTGTGGATGTCCTTTTTGTTGATGTTGATGCTATTCCTTTCTGTTCGTTAGTTTTCCTTCTGAGAATGAGGTCCCTCAGCTGCAGGTCTGTTGGAGTTTGCTAGAGGTCCACCCCAGACCCTGCTTGCCTGGGTATCACCAGCGGAGCCTGCAGAACAGCAAATATTGCTGCTTGATCCTTCCTCTGGAAGCTTCATCCCAGAGGGGCACCTACCTGTATGAGGTGTCATTTAGGCTACACAGGGGTCAGGGACCCACTTGAGGAGACAGTCTGTCTGTTCTCAGAGCTCAAAAACCGTGCTGGGAGAAACACTGCTCTCTTCAGAGCTGCCAGGCAGGGACGTTTAAGTCTGTAGCAGTTTCTCCTGCCTTTTGTTCAGCTATGCCCTGCCCCCAGAGGCAGCAGGCTTTGCAGAGCTGCAGTGGACTCTGCCCAGTTTGAGCTTCCCCAGCCGCTTTGTTTACCTACTCAAGCCTCAGCAATGGGGGACACCCCTCCCCTTAGCCAGGCTACTGCCTTGCAAGTCAATCTCAGACTGCTGCGCTAGCAGTGAGCAAGGCTCTGTGGGTGTGGGACCCGCTGAGCCAGGCACAGGATATAATCTCCTGGTGTGCTGTTTGCTAAGACCGTTGGAAAAGCGCAGTATTTGGGCAGGAGTGTCCCAGTTTTCCAGGTGCAGTCTGTCACGGCGTGCCTTGGCTAGGAAAGGGAAATCCCCTGACCCCTTGCGCTTCCCGGGTGAGGCGATGCCCCACCCTGCTTCAGCTTGCCCTCCATGGTCTGCACCCACTGTCCAACCAGTCCCAATGAGATGAACCAGGTAACTCAGTTGGAAATGCAGAAATCACCATCTTCTGCGTCGATCACACTGGGAGCTGCAGACCGGAGCTGTTCCTATTCGGCCATCTTGGAATGGAAACCAAATGTTTGTCAAATAGACCATTGAGTTGGTGTAGAAGATCTAATATAAGTTTACGCCAGAAAACATAGAGAACAGAAAAATCACCAGAAATCTGATGGTAACATTTAGAGATAGAATTAACACTTTTTTTTTTTTTTTGAGACTGAGTGTTACTCTCTTGCTCAGGCTGAAGTTCAGTGGTTTGATCTGGGCTCACTGCAACCTCTGCCTCCCAGATTCAAGCAGTTCTTCTGCCTCAGCTTCCCGAGTGGCTGGGATTAGAAGTGCCCACCACCATGCCTGGCTAATTTTTGTATTTTTACTAGGGATGGGGTTTCACCATGTTGGCCGGGCTGGTCTGAAACTCCTGACCTCAAGTGATCTGCCCACCTCAACCTCCCAAAGTGCTAGGATTACAGGCATGAGCCACCGCACCTGGCCAGAGATAGAATTAACACTTTGATTTGTTTATTTCTAGTCTTTATCCTGTGCCTTAAAAAAACAGATCACTCACCATTTAAAGTTTTATATGCTTTTTTTAATCTAACATGATCATAAACATTCTTTCATGTTATTAAATAATCTTAAGTGGAATTTTTAATGACTGCATAACTCATTAAATAGTCCAAGTGCTTTAAATAATACTGCTATGTTCAAATTTCTGAATAAAGTCTTCTTTTTTTTGGACTATGTCCCAGGATAAATTTGTAGAAGTAGAATAAATCAAAGGGTAAGAATATTTTCAAAACTTTCTATACATATACATCACTAAATATTTCCCAAGCATGTGCTTATTTACACTGTTCACAACAATGAATTAGAATGCTAACCTTATTTGATCCTATAAGAATTATTTCTGAGGTTGGGGGTGGATAATTTATTTAAGCAGACTATTCAAGTTACAGCAAGTTCCGTAACTATCTAGGCCATTTTACGTTGAAAATTTGATGTGTACATCTGTTTACCTCTGTTGTTCCTAAATTTCAAAGAAGAGAATAATATAATAACATATTAAATATACTTACTGGAAAAAATAGTAAAATATTTTATTTACACTGCTTTATTAGAGACATTTAGCAGTTAATATTTATCTTGCAATTTCAAACACCAGAATCAAAAAGTAAGAGTTTCAAAAGACCAAGTGAGTAAGAGAAATAGCCTAAATTACAAGAAAGAAGTCCATCTATTCTAATATTGTTGCTTTTAATTATTGTTCCCTCTTTGTGTCTCTAGGCTGTTATCAGATTCAAATGACTCTTGAAAATAACAAATGTATTACAAATATAAGGGGAAGTTTCATTTTAGGCAGTCTAATAATTTATTTTGCTAGGATCTTATTGATAGGAAGTAGAGGGAAAGCTATAGATCAAGTCAGATTAAATTAATATTTATTCAAGAGCTGCCCAGGCTGGAGTGCAGTGGTGTGATCTCAGCTCACTGCAACCCTCTCCTCCCAGGTACAAGTGCTTCTTCTGCCTCAGCCTCCCGAGTAGCTGGAATGACAGGCACGTGCTACCATGCCCAGCTTATTTTTATATACATATATAAAATAAGTCTATATTATAGACTTATTTTTAAAAAATTTAAAAAAATAAATGTATTTGTATTTTTTAAAATATATTTTTATATAAATATATTTGTATCATATAAAAATATATATATATATTTGTATTTTTAGTAGAGATGGAGTTTCGCCATTTTGGCCAGGCTGGTCTCAAACTTCTGACCTCAAGTGATCCACCTGACTCTGACTCCCAAAGTGCTGGAATTACATGTGTGAGCCACTGCACTCGGCCCATTTTCAGTCTTTATAGCATTATTTTGATAGGTATTATTTTGATCAGTGGTTCTAAAACTTTAGCATGTATTAAAAACCACCAGGAGGGCTTGCTAGAACACCAATTGCTAAGTTCTAACCTCAGAGTTACTGCTTCAGTAGGTGTGGGGTAAGGTCCAACTATTTGCATTTCTAACAAGTTCTCAGGACATGCCAATGTTGCCATGTAAATTTCTTACTTGAATTGTTACTAACTTTTAAAAATTTTTAGGAAAGAGAGAAGTTACGTGAAGAAAAGCGAAAATATGTGGAATACTTAAAACAGTGGAGTAAACCTAGAGAAGATATGGAATGTGATGACCTTAAGGTATAAACATGTTATGTGATGTTTGGCACACATAGGTTTTACATGCCTTATGTGGCTTTGCTGATGAAATCATTCTTTTATTTAATAGCAGCCTCTTTTCTTTATATTTAACCGAGAGAAAATAGCTAGTTAAGCAAATGTTCACACTTAGAATTCCAAGGTAGTATTGTTAGTGTTTCATAATCAGCTTTGATAATGGATCTTATTCTGTAGAAATAATAGGTCAGTTTGTGTAATCCTTAATCCAAAAACCACTGTAGCCAGGCATGCATTTAGCTTGATTGCTAGGTAAGGATTCTGCCTGTTTCCAGAAATGGCCAAAGTGTCCAAATCAAACTCATTCAACTTGGCTTATAAAGAACAATTTCTAAATCAGTGGATGGTAGATTAATTATGTTCCAAATCATAAGGAGATAGTACATTGAAGGTAGTATTTCACAGCTGATTTGACTTCAAAATGTGGGTTAAGAGACTCTTACCAGGAAATATAGTCAGAAATACACTCAGCCTAAAGTTATGTTCTTAGTAAAAGGAAGGAAAATGTTCCTTTATCCCAGTCCCTTCTCAGGAACTGTGATTTAGTAAAGTTGGAACAAGTTCAGGACATCTATAATTTTAGAAGTTTCAAAGGTGATTGTGATAAACAGCCAGGGTTGAGAACCAGTAGCTTACAAAGAGTAATGCTTAATAGTTAGGTAAAAAGTATGTCATCTCTACCTTTTAAGTTTTCCTTTTCTTGGTTTACATAGTTATATAAATTGTTTAATCTTTCAGGAACTTCCAGAACCAACACCAGTGAAAACTAGACTACCTCCTGAAATCTTTGGTGATGCTCTGATGGTTTTGGAGTTCCTTAATGCATTTGGGGAACTTTTTGATCTTCAAGATGAGTTTCCTGATGGAGTAACCCTAGGCAAGTGCTCTAGTTATCTATTGCTACATTATAGTTCATCCTAAACTTAGTGCCTTTAAAATCACAAGCCATCTCGTAAAGTTCTGTGGGGGCACTGGAGTTGGGATCTCTCTGGTCTAGCTAGATGTTCAAAATGGCTTCTTCTCACACAGGTTCTGGTGCCTTGGTCCTCTTCATGTGGCCTTTCATCTCATCAGAGTATCTCATACTTATTATGTGGCACCTGGGGACTCTAAGAAGCAGGAAGCAGAAACTGCTAGCCCTCTTAAAGCCTAGGCCTGGAATTGGCACAGCCTTACTTCTGCCACATTCCATTGGTCAGAGCAGTGAGAGGCCACCTTGGGATTCAACAGGATGGTGGAATAGACTCCACTTCTTGAGCAGGGAGTGGTATATGGGTGTTTGCAGACAGGCTATTGCCTACCTTTAATTTGTAATTCTCTTTGGCCTGTGTACTTATATACTTTTACTTTGTATAAACATTTATAATGCGTTTAGTATAAGGAGAGATTTGGATCAGATTTTGAATTTTTGGCTGTCACATGGAAAAATAATTTTCCTAAAATCTGTGTAGAGACTTTGAAATAGAGAATTATAATGCCACTCTTTTTTTTTTTTCTTGAGACAGAGTCTTGCTCTGTCGCCTAGGCTAGAGTGCAGTGGTGAGATCTCAGCTCACTGCAAGCTCCACCTCCAGGGTTCAAGCGATTCTTCTGCCTCAGCCTCCCAAGTAGCTGGGACTACAGGCGCCTGCCACCGGGCCTGGCTAATTTTTTTCTTTTTCTTTTGTATTTATTTATTTATTTATTTATTTATTTTTTGAGACAGAGTCTCGCTCTATCACCCAGGTTGGAGTGTAGTGCGTAATCTTGGCTCACTGCAACCTTCACCTCCTAGGTTCAAGCAATTCTCTGCCTCAGCCTCCCGAGTAGGTGGAATTACAGGCACCCGCCACCATGCCCAGCTAATTTTTGTATTTTTAGTAGAGGCCAAAGGGTTTCACCATTTTGGCCAGGCTAGTCTTGAACTCCTGACCTTGTGATCTGCCCACCTTGGCCTCCCAAAGCGCTGGGATTACAGGCGTGAGCCACTGCGCCCGGCCCAATTTTTTTGTATTTTTAGTAGAGATGAGGTTTCACTGTGTTAGCCAGGATGGTCTCAATCTCCTGACCTCGTGATCCGCCTGCCTCAGCCTCGGCTCATTATAGGCGTGAGCCATTGTGCCCAGCCTATAATGCCACTCTTATTTTAATAAAAGTGTATTCTTTAGGGGGGCTTTCAAATTCTTTTATTTCTCCTTATGAGCCGGATGAGGCAAGAATCACTGTGCCTTATAGATCAAGGAGGTCTAAACAGTGCTGGTTTAGGTGAGATGAATTAGATAAGAAACATTTATTTATGACTTAGACACAATATTAGGATTAAAACCTAATGCGGATAATGACCTCTCCTATTCACTATTTGCACATATATAGCCCTCAAGAACAGTGGCACAATAACAAATATTTGCATTGTTCAGATTAGAATAAAACTATAATTTTTAAAATGTGCCTTAATTCGTGCCTTAAATTTAAATGAAATATGTTGATCTATTGAGGCTATTTTGACCTACTTGAATGAGGTGACTTTGGCTTATGATTTTATTGTATTTTATTGTAATCATTATAAATTGTTTCTTATTTTGGCTTGGATAATACTTGGTTATACTTTCATAAATTGATGCTTAAGAAAATAGGTGCACATACTATTGTTGATTACATGTTTATTCCAGTGGAGTTGTTTTTTCAGTACATGAACAGAACTTTAAATTCATTTTAAACATTTTATTCACAGAAGTATTAGAGGAAGCTCTTGTAGGAAATGACAGTGAAGGCCCACTGTGTGAATTGCTTTTTTTCTTCCTGACTGCAATCTTCCAGGCAATAGCTGAAGAAGAAGAGGAAGTAGCCAAAGAGCAATTAACTGATGCTGACACCAAAGGTCAGAGTTCAACATTATTGCTGATTGAACCATAGTAGTTTTGTAGTGAAACTAATTTTTGAAGGCTAATTTTAAATTAAATTGGCTTTTATGCTTATAAAATATAGTTGTTCAGGTTACCTGATATTGAATCATATGCTAACAACATATGGATTATGTTATAAAAATTTTGTTTTGATATAACCTGTGTCTGACAACCTTAAAGATATTTTCCCTCGATCTATCTTGCTTTTATTCCTTTAGACTTTCCCTATGATTTAGGAGCATTATAGATTTCATTGACCAGTATCTGTAATTCCAAGAGATTCTGCTAACTAGCACTGTAGCACTGTTTCTTTGTTTTTTGGGGGTTTTTTTTGTCCCTAACTAAGGAAATACTTTTTTTTTTTTTTGAGATGGAGTTTCACTCTGTTGCCAGGCTGGAGTGCATTGGCATGATCTTGGCTCACCACAACCTCTGCCTCCCAGGTTCAAGCGATTCTCCTGCCTCAGCCTCCCAAGTAGCTGGGATTACAGACACCCACCACCGCACCCAGCTAATTTTTGTATTGTTTTTAATAGAGACGGGGTTTCACTGTGTTGGCCAGGCCGGTCTCGAACTTCTGACCTCAGGTGATCCACCCGCCTTGGCCTCCCAAAGTGCTGGGATTACAGGCGTGAGCCACTGCGCCTGGCCAGGAAATACTTTAATTGTAATTAATATTTTAAAATGAAAATACTACTACTGATTTCATTTTAGATATGACAGTTTTTACATCAGAGTTAAGTAAAATTTTACTTAATAGTTTGAACTAGGTAATTTGCCCTTTAAGTTCTGTACGCTTAAATATCTAGAGTCAGTTGTATGCTACGTGTTAATGCAGGAATAATTCTTGGGGCAAACCCTTACATATTTTTAAAACAGTATGTTCACTATTTTGTTTAGGATTCACCTCAGTCAGAGGAAATGTTAAGCATTTCTAATAAGAGATTGATTTGGCCTCCTGAATAATACCCTGAACTTTACCATATATGAGATTTAGGACCAGAAACTTGATTAAACAATACTTGAATGTGTTACATAAAAATTCACAGTAAGAAAGAACTGTTAGGAGACATCTTGATATCAGAATATTGGTACAGAAAGATGGGACATTCCTCCAGTCAGATAGTTTTGTTGACCTTAGATAATTCAAGGTCATCTTCCTTTTTGCCTGGTCTCTGAAGCAACAGGATATTGATGAGTATGCACTGATGTTTGTTGCCTTTTGATTTTACAGCCTGAGTTCAAGCAAAAATATATTTATATCTAACTTGAGTGCTAACCACCATAGGTCCCTTATTAAGACCATTTTAAGCAATATATGACCCCTATTGTCATCTCAGATAATTTAGTCAATTAAATGATATTCTTTTAGCTATTATATTTATTAATGGCCAACATTATAGAGTTATTGATCAAATTCTAACAATACAAGACATAAAACTGTATTTAATTCCAGATTTGAATTGTGTAGTTTTGGAAGTCATGGTGGAAAATAAAAGTGTGGTAAAAAGGAAATGGTATGGGAAAATTAGTATTATAAAGGAAAAATATATATAAGCAATGGTTGGTGTTTGAATTGCCATTACACTCTCTTCTCTTCTCTTTTCTTTTTTGAGACGGAGTTTTGCTCTTGATGCCCAGGCTGGAGTGCAATGGCGCAATCTTGGCTCACTGTAACCTCCGCCTCCCGGGTTCAAGCGATTCTCCCGTCTCAGCCTCCTGAGTAGCTGGGATTACAGGTATGCACCACCACACCCGGCTAATATTGTATTTTTAGTAGAGACAGGATTTCTCCATGTTGGTCAGGCTGGTCTTGAACTCCCGACCTCAGGTGATCCACCTGCCTTGGCCTCCCAAAGTGCTGGGATTACAGGCTTGAGCCACTGTGCCCAGCTGCCATTACACTTTCATGATTGATCTGTGAGTTTTTAAAATAACTATTGCCTATATAGGACTGTGTATAAATATAAGGTGTATCTCTCTAAATAATATTGGCCACTAAATAAAAGTTTTAATGCTGTCTTTGAAAATATTTAGCCTGGGTGACATAGTGAGACCCTTGTCTCTACAAAAAATAAAACAAGGCTAGGCGCAGTGGCTCATGCCTGTAATCCCAGCATTTTGGGAAGCTGAGGTGGGCGGATCACTTAAAGTCAGAAGTTCAAGACCAGCCTGACCAACATGGATGGTGAAACCCCATCTCTACTAAAAATGCAAAAATTAGCCAGGCATGGTGGCGCATGCCTGTAATCCCATATAGGCTGAGGCACAATAATCCCTTGAACCCAGGAGGCAGAGGTTGCAGTGATCCGAGATCGCGACACCAGCCTAGGCAATAGAGAGAGACTCTGTCTCAAATAAATAAATTTAATTAAAATTAGCCAGGTGTAGTGGTGCATGCCTATAGCCCCAGCTACTTGGGAGGCTGAGGTGGGAGGATTGTTTGATCCTGGGAGTTTGAGGCTGCAGTGACCTGTGATCATGCCACTGCACGCCATCCTGGGACAGAGTGAGACCCTGTTTCAAAGGAAAAAATATATATATATACACACATATATATATATATATATGTATATATATTTAAATGTTAGGGAGGGAAAAAAAAATAAATCTGGCATTTTTCACTGTTTTCTCACTTCCCTATTATTTATGATTGACCACATTTTACGTGATGTAAAATAAGTGATGTAAGAGACTACACATTGTTTCACTTAATTCTCATACTACTCTTTTGAGGTAGATACTATTTTCTGCATTTTACATATAAAGAAACTGAGGCTTAGTTTGAAGAAACATGGCTAATAAGGAATTGATGGGATACAAGCTCAAGCAGTCTGATCTAGAGACTCATTACAACTGTGCTATGTTGCTTCATAATATGGTAAAGAAGTTGAAATTTTGAATATGTGTTTCCTCTGGCATTGCCTGTAAAATTATCTGTCTTTGAGAAGATCTAATTTCTTTGGCCCTTGGTCTCCCTGTTTTTATATCAAACCTGAGAGATTTTGACTACCAATTTAAAAAATCTTATATTTAATACATCAGTTCCTCTCTTTAGTCTTATGAACTAAAAAGCCCTTCAAAGTATGGGAACAAGAGCATCCTCTTTATATAGAATAGTTTTGTGTATTTGTTGGATCATTGTCTAGTGTTAGAATTGTATGCACCTAATTCTAGATTATGATGACAATAAATATATCTGTTGCAGTTAGTCATAAAATACTGGATATAATTGGCTATATTCTCGTGGTGTGATGTACCCAAGTGACTATCACTAAGCAGATCCTAGAATGATATTTACAGTTTCTTAAGAATGCCATATGATAGATAAAGAGTTAAAGAATATATTTTAGCATATTACTTTATTTAACACAATTAAAAATGCATTTCATTGGTTTTTCATTTCCTAAAGGCCTTTTTATAGCCTTTGTCTTAGGAAATTATAACTTTCTATAGATGGTATAGGTTGAATGTGGTGATTGCTGCAGGATGAGAGCCAACACACTTTTACAGTTTGTATCTAGGACTGTTGTTAATTTTGGAGTGCTCATTAATTAAATTTGTTTGGCTTTATATGTAAAATGAACCTTGAGGAAATTTTAGATATAGTATTTTTCTGCTACAGAAGAATATGATTTCTGTCGTTTGGGCTAGATTAGGTCTGGTAGGAATGACTTTTGGCATATATGCAAATTTTATAGATAGCTTCTCCTGTGTGGCCCTATGTATGCTTGAAATGCCATGAAATTGTCAATGATTGTAATTAGATACGATCCCAGAGCTGCCTTTTTCCTTTAGTAAGGGACTGTTTTCTAAGGTTAATTTTGTCAGGCTTTGGACTTTGGTAGGAGAGTCATATAGTAGAAGGCTAAAGAACCACGGAAGATTAGCCTAGTGATTTTCAAACTCTAATCCAAGGCAATTCATCAGTGCCACTGCAGGAGAGTTGGAAAGATGAAAAGGCAGAATTCTCATCTCCATATCTCACTTTAACAAGAGCATCTTTTATATTGAGTTTTCAAGAAAAAAAAAAAATTTTTTTTTTTTTGGAAGAATTTGAAAATGGCTGATCCAGACTCATTCCTTTAAGAAAGATGGGCCAGGCATGGTGGCTCATACCTGTAATCCCAGCACTTTGGAAAGCCAGGGCAGGCGGATTAGTTGAGCTCAGTAATGTGAGACCAGCCTGGGCAATGTGGCAAAACCCCGCCTCTGCAAAAAATATAAAAACTAGGTGGGCATGGTGGCATGCACCTGTAGTCCCAGCTACTGGGGAGGCCGAGGTGGGAGGATGGCTTGAGCCCAGAAGGCAGAGGTTGTAGTGAGGTGAGATCGCAGCACTGCACTCCAGCCTGGGCGACAGATTCAAATCCTGTCTCAAAAAGAAAAAGAAAAATGAGGCTGAGCACGGTGGATTGACAAGGTCAGGAGTTCAAGACCAGCCTGGCCAAGATGGTGAAACCCTGTCTCTACTAAAAATACAAAAATTACCAGAGAATTGCTTAAACCTGGGAGGCAGAGGTTGCGGCGAGCCAAGATCACGCCACTGCACTCCAGCCTGGTGACAGAGTGAGACTCCATCTTCAAAAAAAATAAAAATGAACCCCAGATTAAGTGACTTGTCTCAAGGGCACATTACGAGGCACTAGCATAGCTGATACTAGAATATACATTATCTGACTCTTAGTCTGAATCTGTGTACATTGTACTATGATATAACAGAAGGGTTTTTCATAGCTTGACACTGATCAATCTATGTATTATAATTAGGAATAACTGGATATACCAATGCTTTACATACATTTATACCAGTAGATTTGTTGTTTAGTTCTATTTGTAAGCTAAGCACCATTTTAAAGCTAAAGCAATTTATTTAGAAAATTCAGGGAAATCTTCCTGTTGTTTTGTTTTGTTCTGTTTTGTTTTTGAGACGGAGTCTAACTCTGTCACCCAGGCTGGAGTGCAGTGGCACCATCTCGGCTCACTGCAACCTATGCCTCCCAGGTCCAAGCAATTCTCATGCCTCAGCCTCCCAAGTAGCTGGGGTTACAGACATGTGCCACCACACCCAGCTAATTTTTGTATTTTAGAAGAGACGGGGTTTCACCATGTTGGCCACGTTGGTCTCAAACTCCTCACCTCAGGTGATCCGCCTGCCTCAGCTTCCCAAAGTGCTGGGATTACAGGCATGAGCCACTGCACCCTGCCCCTGTTGGTTTTTGGATTGGAAATTTTTCTTTTCTTTTTTTTTTTTTTTTTTTTTGAGAGAAGCTCGCTCTGTCACCAGACTGCAGTGCAGTGGCACGATCTTGGCTCACTGGACCTTCTGCCTCCCAGGTTCGAATGACTCTCCTGCCTCAGCCTCCCGAGTAGCTGGGAGTACAGGCACGCACCACCACGCCCAGCTAATTTTTGTATTTTTGGTAGAGACAGGGTTTCACCATGTTGGCCAGGATGGTCTGGATCTCTTGACCTTGTGATCCGCCCACCTCAGCCTCCCAAAGTGCTGAGATTACAGGCATCAGCCACCGCACTTGGTCTGTAAAATTTTGCAAAATAAAAATGTGAAATTTTAAT
Source organism: Papio anubis (assembly GCF_008728515.1). Lineage (NCBI taxonomy): Eukaryota > Metazoa > Chordata > Mammalia > Primates > Cercopithecidae > Papio > Papio anubis. The sequence continues at coordinate 71,747,090 of NC_044982.1, forward strand.
GAAGATATTTCAATAGTTAAATTACAGTAGTGCCATCTTTTACTTCTTTTAGCTCATTTTCTGTGATGATTTTGTGATGACTATAACCTATACTTTGTTATGACTTAATCTTAAAATATTCATAAAAGGGCTGGGCACCGTGGCTCACGCTTGTAATCCCAGCACTTTGGGAGGCCAAGGTGGGTAAATCACCTGAGGTCAGGAGTTCAAGACCAGCTTGACCAACAAGGTGAAACCTCGTCTCTACTAAAAATATAAAAATTAGCCGGGCATGGTGGCAGGTGCCTGTAGTCCCAGCTGCTCGGGAGACTGAGAAAGGAGAATTGCTTGAACCCGGGAGGTGGAGGTTGCAGTGAGTCGAGATCGTGCCACTGAACTCCAGCCTGGGTGACAGAGGAAGACTACGTCTCAAAAAAAAAAAAAAAAAAAAAAACATAAAAGATTAGGGTATCTTTAAATGGATTCCAATTTTCAAGGTAGACTTTTCTAAGGTTATATTGAGTGAGAAGATTTGTTTTTAATTCTAAAGTGCATTTTATCTTTTGGGGGGAATGTTTATGTGCGTCTCATTGGTAATTTGGAAATTGTCTTTTCTGTTAAGTTATGAAAATGTCTGTGTAGTGCATGGTTTAGGATTTATAGCTGTAGGTGGTGATGAAGCAGAATGTGAATAATGCTTGTACCTAGTGTTTGTTCTTTTGAGGTTCTGAATGTTAAGGTGTTTGCTGTTTTTTTCATCATTTAAAACGGGCATTATTCCCAAATATTCAAGCTTTGATTTGCACTAGAATAAAGTATTTATCTCCTTAAAGATTTAACAGAGGCTTTGGATGAAGATGCAGACCCCACAAAATCTGCACTGTCTGCAGTTGCATCTTTGGCAGCTGCATGGCCACAGTTACACCAGGGTATGTGTGGGTTTTGTTTTTTTGTTTGTTTGGCTTTTTATTTTTAATTTTATAAAGGTACATTTACATTGCTGAGTATTTATTGTTTATATTCTAAATGACTATTTCATTTTTAACAACTATAGGCTGCAGTTTGAAAAGTTTGGATCTTGATAGCTGCACTCTTTCAGAAATCCTCAGACTGCACATCTTAGCTTCAGGTGCTGATGTAACATCGGCAAATGCAAAGTATAGATATCAAAAACGAGGAGGATTTGATGCTACAGATGATGCTTGTATGGAGCTTCGTTTGAGCAATCCCAGTCTAGTGAAGAAACTGTCAAGCACCTCAGTGTATGATTTGACACCAGGTAAGCTTTGCAAGTTGGAATTTGTACCTGCCCACTTCCTACCCTCTTATTCTCAGAAAACTAAAGAGCTGATGAGAAATTTTATGATAAATCAGTATTAAAAGAGAAAAAGATAAAGCAGACTATTGTTGTTATTCATACTAACTTTATTTATGATTGTCTTTTTTATTTGGATTTTCTAATATTTTTAAATGTATGATTAGTCTGCTACATCTACTGAGTTTAAAAGGGTGAGAATTAGCTAGAAAATTAGCTTTCTCTTGTATTCATTAGTGTATCAGAAGTTTAAATGGCTGCTAAATCCTGCCATTCACTTGAATAAGTGTTTGAGGTATGAGAAACAGTATATAAGGTTAAGATGAAGCTATTTTTCACTTCCTTTTTTTAAAGAATTGCATGTACAAGTAAAGAGTTTAATTTAGTATACTTTAGAGAACATACAATAAAGTAGAATACCTTACTTCCTAACATTTGCAGTCTTTATAATTTATGGTGGTTTTTTTGTGCAGTCTTTTAGAAATAGTAATTTACCATGGTCTTTTTTTTTAATTCATGTGATTACAGTTTAGTATTGATTGACGTTCAGTTACTCAGCCAAAAAATTAAAACTTGAGGGCCGGGCACAGTGGCTCATTCCTGTAATCCCAGCACCTTGGGAGGCCAAGGTGGGCAGATCACCTGAGGTCAGGAGTTCGAGACCAGCCCAGCCAACATGGTGAAACACCATCTTTACTAAAAACACAAAAATTAGCTAGGCGTGGTGCTGTGTGCCTGTAGTCCCAGCTACTCGGAGGCAGAGGCAGGAGAATCGCTTGAACCCAGGAGGCAGAGGTTGCTGTGAGCCCAGATGGTGCCACCGTACTCCAGCCTGGGCGACAGAGCAAGACTCCGTCTCAAATAAGTAAAATAAAACTTGAAAAACAATTCTTTGTAATTACAAAATTTCTCATGTTTATTTAACTACTAGTATACAAGATAGACATTTGAAATGCCTCATATATCAATAGCTGTTAAACTGGATTCAAAGTTGCCTTTTTTGTTTATTTGTTTGTTTTTTGAGACAGAGTCTCAGTCACCCAGGCTGGAGTGCAGTGGCACGATCTTGGCTCACCGCAACCTCCGCCTCCCAGGTTCAAGCGATTCTCCAGCCTCAGCCTCCCAAGTAGCTGGAACTACAGGCACATGCCACCGCATGCAGCTATTTTTGTATTTTTAGTAGAGATGGGGTTTCACCATGTTGGCCAGGCTGGTCTCGAACTCCTGACCTAAGGTGATCTGCCTGCCTCAGCCTCCCAAAGTGCTGGGATTACAGGTGTAAGCCACTGCGACTGGCCCATAGTTGCTTTTTTCTGAAGACATGTCATTGACATGTTTGAGAGACTACTCCCTATTCTTTATTAGGCATTTTCATATTGAGCCACAAATTTAAAAAGTTCAAACACAATTCATTTGTTGTGATTGATAATACAGAAGTATTTACCAATTTTTGACAGGAGAAAAAATGAAGATACTCCATGCTCTCTGTGGAAAGCTACTGACCCTAGTTTCAACTAGGGATTTTATTGAAGATTATGTTGATATATTACGACAGGCAAAGCAGGAGTTCCGGGAATTAAAAGCAGAACAACATCGAAAAGAGAGGGAAGAAGCAGCTGCCAGGTAAGAAATAATTGTAATAGTTGTGTTAATGAAAGCTGTTTATTTCTTTGCATTTAAAACCATATTTCACATGGTGCTATAATGTGGAATTGATTATACTGATGTTTGATGGCTTTACTAAGAGCTTGTGAATGAGGCCAGGCGTGGTGGCTCACGCTTGCAATCCCAGCACTTTGGGAGGGCGGATTTGGGAGGTCAGGAGTTCGAGACTAGCCTGGCCAACATGGCCAAACCCCGTCTCTACTAAAAATACAAAAATTAACCGGGTGTGGTGGCGCATGCCTGTAATTCCAGCTACTCGGGAGGTTGAGGCACGAGAATCACTTGATCCTGGGAAGCAGGATCAGCTTGGGCAGCAGAGTGAAACTCTGTCTCAAAGGAAAAAAAAAGAAGGCCGGGCGCGGTGGCTCAAGCCTGTAATCCCAGCACCTTGGGAGGCCGAGACGGGCGGATCACGAGGTCAGGAGATCGAGACCATCCTGGCTAACACAGTGAAACCCCCGTCTCTACTAAAAAAATACAAAAAACTAGCCGGGTGAGGTGGCGGGCGCCTGTAGTCCTAGCTACTCAGGAGGCTGAGGCAGGAGAATGGCGTAAACCTGGGAGGTGGAGTTTGCAGTGAGCTGAGATCTGGCCACTGCACTCCAGCCTGGACGACAGAGCGAGACTCCATCTCAAAAAAAGAAAAAAAAAAGAAAAAAAAAGCTTATGAATGATTACTACATTATAGTTTTATAATAATGTTTGGAGTACTTTCCATGATTTGATTAAAGACAAGATGCTAAAAGTGAAAAGTATATGTGCATCAGATAGCCTACCATATTTCATTTTAACTTTTAGAATTCGTAAAAGGAAGGAAGAAAAACTTAAGGAGCAAGAACAAAAACTGAAAGAGAAACAAGAAAAACTGAAAGAAGATGAGCAAAGAAATTCAACGGCAGATACATCTATTGGGTATGGTGTGAATCACACTGTTCATCTGCTTTACCATACATAAAGAATAAAAACCAGACACGTTAAACTCTAAAAATGCTCTCAGATTTTTAGAAAAGTTGTCTTTTATTATAGGTACCTGATAACTTCCCAGAAAAACACTCAATAGGCTATTTTTAACCAATAATATATTTCTCTCTCCCTTCCACCAGTATCACAGGTGTATACTGTATTTCATAGTTATTCTGCACCATATAGAAGAACAGGGTTGAGATTGGATGTTTTTTGGTAGATGATATAGGGAGAGGATGACTGCACCTTAAATAATTTAGAGATACCAAAGTATTTTATTGCATTTTAGAATATTTGAGATAGGACTGTCTATGAAAACAAGTAGGAATTTGACAGAAATCATCTTTTTTCTTTTTTAATGAAATCTACAAAGGAAAGTTCTGAAGAAACTCAGTATTCCAAAATTAGTATATTGACTTTGACTTTTTAATACTTGTGTGTAAAAATACCCATTAATAAGCCTTAAGATCTTAGGTCATAAACTCGCAATAGAAGAAAATATTTGCAAATCGTATATCTGATAAGGGATTTGTATCCAGAATATAAAAGAATTCTTACAACTCATCAATAAAAAATTGAAAGATTCAGAATAGGGAGTTAATTTTTTAAATGTCAAAAAATAAAGAAGAAATAATAAAAAGAAAAAACAATTTTTTAAAACAACCCAATTAAAAAGTGAGCAATGGATTTGAATAGACATTTCTCCAAAGAAGATATGCAATAAGTACGTGAGAAGATGCTCAACATCATTAATCATCAGGGAAATGTACATCAAAACCACAGTAAGATAACACTTCACACCCAGTAGGCTGGCTATAATCAAATTGACAAATAATAACAAGTTTTGATAAGGAGTTGAGAAATCAAGACTCTCATACATTGCTTGTGGGAATGTAAATGATCCAGTTACTTTGGAAAACAGTTTGACAGTTCTTCAAACAATTAAACCATTTGTTACTGTATGACCCAGCAATTGCACTCCTAGATACATTCCTGAGAGAATTAAAAGCATACCTTCACCCAAAAATGTATACACAAGTGTTCATAGCAGCATTATTCTTAATAGCCAGAGTGATAACAACCCAAATGTCCACCAGTTGATGAATGCATAAACAAATGGTATATCTCTTCCATGGTGTGTCCATACAGGAGAATATTATTCAACAATAAAAAGGAATGGAGTTCTAATGCAGGCTATAATGTGGATGAACTTTGAAAATGTATGCTAAAGAATCTAGTTACAGCCGGGCGCACTGGCTCACGCCTGTAATCCCAGCACTTTGGGAGGCTGAGGCGGGCGGATCACCTGATGTCAGGAGTTTGAGACCAACCTGGCCAACATGGTGAAACCCTGTCTCTACTAAAAATACAAAAAATTAGCCAGGCATGGTGGCACACACCTGTACAGGCAGGAGAATTGCTTGAGCCCTGGAGGCGGAGGTTGCAGTGAGCCGAGATTGTGCTCCAGCCTGGGCAGCAGAGTGAGATTCTGTCTCAAAGCAGCTAGTGACAAAAGACCATATGTTATATGACTCCATTTACACGAAATGTCCAGAATAAGCAAATCAGTAGAGAGTAGATGTATGGTTGCCAGGGGCAGCAAGAAAGAGGAAATGGGAAATGACTACTAATGGATATGGCGTTTCCTTTTGGTATGATGAAAGTATTCTGGAATTGACAGTGGTAATGATTGTGTAACCTTGTGAATACACTAAAGACCACTAAATTATACACTTTAAAATGGTGATTGTTATGGTATATAAGCTCAGTATATAAGAAAAGTAACATTGTATGGCTTTCACATCTTCATATTTTTTAAATATTCATTCAGCCCCACTCATTTACATTATCCCTGGCTCTCCTTACATTAGAGCTTGCAAAACCCAACTTTGGATTTAGAACATAATGGTGTAATTTATTTCAAGGTTCATATAATTTTAGTTTTAATTTGGATAACATAATGAATTAAACAGCTGTGTTGTGTTCATTCTGCCTGTTTACTATTTCTGAATTTCTCTCTTCCACTATTTGTCATCTTCTCTCCTTCCTACTCTAAGCCACCGTCACCGCCTAGCCAGCCACCTAGACCACTACTGATCTGTTACTATTATTACTGGCCCCTCATCTACTTTCTTTCCCAGGTAATTTTTCACACAGTGGCTACAGTACTTTCTAATACCATTTCCCTTTCTAAATTCTTCTGGTTTTTTCCTATTGTTTTTTGGATAAGGCCTTACAAGGCCTAGCCTAATCTCACCCTGCCTTTTTCTCTCATCTGCCTCTTGGATTACTGCTTTCTCCGTTACACTTTTCTCAAAATTATAAGCTCCTCCTGTTTCTCTTGAGTTCTGTTCCATTGTGTATGTTATTCCTCTGTAGCACACACTCCTCCCCATCTCCCTGGTCTCAAATTGTAAAATGTCACTTCTTCAAGCCAGCCTTTTTGATCCCTAAGAGTCAGTTTCATTCTCCTTGAAATGTTTTCATAATACCTTGAACTGCTCTTGTTTTAGTACTTATTACATATTTTTTAAATGATTTGTGTAATTATCTGTTTTCTCTGCAAGACCATAAACTGTGTCATGTTGTTCACTACCTCCTAAGCCTATGCCCGGGACTTCGTAAGCAAGCAATAAATATTTCATAAATGGAATTATATATTCATTAGTAAATGTCATCCTTGTTTTTATCCTTAAGGGAGGAAGAAAGGGAAGATTTTGATACTAGCACTGAGAGCAAAGACACAGAGCAAAAGGAATTAGATCAAGATATGGTCACGGAAGATGAAGATGACCCAGGATCACATAAAAGAGGCAGAAGGGGTAATACTGAAATTCCTTAAGAGCATTCTTGTTTGTTTGTTTTTAACTGATAAAGCACTTTATTAATTCAGCTCCTCTGAAATATATTGATTGCTTTCGTTCGTGATTCCAGGCTGTGTTTTTTTTTTTTTTTTTAAATGCCCACCTCATAGCTGTGATGAGTTGTAAAATGTGTTATGAAGTCCTATTAGTACATTTATGATTGGGTCATTATTTACACATCATCTATACTTAAGAAAAAAAGAGATAATATTCCTATGTCTTTAATAGGACAGTTTCTGATAACTTTAACTTTTGGTTAGTCAGCAAGTTGCATTGAATTTTTACATTTACTACTTTATTTGGGCCAAATAGAAACTTGCATTCTATAATGTACTCATTCAGCATGCATTGGATGCCTCCTATATACTAGAGATATAAAGATCAATAATGCTCATAATTTGTATCATATTGATGAAAGTAGAACTCTCTCCTACCTTAAAATTATTTCATAAATTGCTAGATCAAAGCGAATACATCTTTTAAAAGCTGTTAATACAAATTTCTTTTGAGGATCCTTAACCAACCTTATTTAATGACTATCAAAAGAAATCCTTAAGTTAATTCTGTGCCTGTAATTTGGATGGGATCTTTTTTCTGTATTTTTTTCTAAATGGTTACTCTAAGTAGATGGAAAATTTCCTTTATCATGGAAGCTGTATTGTCTGATTACAATGCAATTGATTTTAAAATCTAAAGCAAACCTAATATGATTAGAGTTTTAAAACAGACTTCTAAATATTGGGTCAAAAGATAAACTATAATGGAAACTAAAAAATATTTAAAATGAATCAAACTAAAGATTACTGAATATTAACACTTGTTGAATACAGTCCCTCTACTTAGGGGAAAATGTATACCTTTAATACATATTAGAAAAGAAGAAACACAAACTCAGCTAGACATTTATTTAAGAAGATGGTGGGAGAAAAAGAATAATCCCCCTAAGTCTGAAGGAAATAATACATCAGAGTAGAAATTAATAGAAAATGAAAATATAGTAGGGCCAGGTGCAGTGGCTCACACCTGTAATCCCAGCACTCTGGGAGGCCAAGATAGGTGGATTGCTTAAGCCCAGGAGTTCAAAATCGGCCTTGGCAACATGGTGAAACCCCATCACTACAAAAAGTACCCAAAAAGCAAGCTGGGCATGGTGGCATGCACCTGTAGTCCCAGCTACTCAGTAGGCTAAGGTGGGAGGGTTGCTTGAGCCTGGGAGATCAAGGCTGCAGTGAGCCCTGATTGTGCCACTGCACTCCAGCCTGGGCAACAGAGGAAGACCCTTTCTTAAAAAAATAAAAATGTAGTAAAGAACAATAACAAATCTAAAAGCGTGTTCTTCTGAGAAAGACAAACGAGACAAACCTTTGTTGAAACTGATTTTTATAAAGATGGCGATCATAATAAAGTTAGGACTGAAAGGGAGCAACATTAACTATGGATAGAGTAGAAACTTAAAGATAAGGAGATAATACACAATTTTTTGATGCATTTGAAAATATAGCAAAAATAAAATCCTAGAAAAATACAAATTATCAAAATGGATTTATGAATAAATTTGTTAATGTAGATGGTCTTAAACGATTAAAGAACTTGAATCAGTACTAAAATCTTTCTGCAGAGAAAACATCAGTCCTAGACAACTTTATAGGTGAATTCTGCCAAATTTTTAAAAAACCAGATAATTCCAGTCTTACACAAACTCTTTCAAGCAAAAGAAATAGAATGAAAAAATACTTCCCAACTATCAAAGCAATTTGACAGCAACTGAAACAACAGAGAAATTTAATTCCAACATATTGTCGTAGTCAAGGCAGATTATCAGGGGTCCAAGCTCTTTCTGTCTTGTTGGTACTGCCATCCTTAGGGTTTTGCTGCCATTCTCATGTTCCAAAATGATTTATCACCATGTCTGCATTCTAGCTAGTTGGAAGTGGGAAGGAGGAAAGGGAAGCACAGTCCAGAGGGTACACACAATGCTTCTGATCCCATCTCTTTGAACAAAAGTTTTTTGTTTGGTTGTGCCTACTCTGGGAAATGTTGTCCTTCTTTTGGGTTGCTAAGTGCCCAGCTGAAAACTAGTGGTTCTGCTACCTTCAACCAGTGGTTAGTAAATAACAGTTTGTATGCCAAATCTGGCCGACCTCATTTTTGTTGTTGTTGTTTTTTGAGGTGGAGTCTCGCTCTGTCACCCAGGCTGGGGTGCAGTGGTGCCATCTCGGCTCACTGCAATCTCCACCTTCTGGGTTCAAGCGATTCTTCTGCCTCAGCCTCCCGAGTAGCTGGGATTATAGGTGCATGTCACCACACCTGGTTGATTTTTGTATTTTTAGTAGTGATGTGTTTGTCATGTTGGCCAGGCTGGTTTCAAACTCCTGCCCTCAAGTGATCCAGCCACCTCGGCCTCCCAAAGTGTTGGGATTACAGATGTGAGCCACTGTGCCCGACCCGGCCCTGCCCTGCCCTGTTTTTGTATAACTCATAAGCTAAAAAGGCTTTTCCCCCTTTTTTGGAGACAGAGTCTCACTCTATCCCCCAGGCTGGAGTATAGTGGCATGATCTTGGCTCACTGCAACCTCCACCTCCTGGGTTCAAGCGATTCTCATGCCTCCGCCTCCTGAGTAGCTGGGATTACAAGTGCTTGCTACCACGCCCAGCTAATTTCTGTATTTTTAGTAGAGATGGGATTTCACCATGTTGGCCAGGCTGGTCAAGAACTCCTGATGTCAGGTGATCCGCCCACCTTGGCCTCCCAAAGTTCTGGGATTTACAGGCATGAGCCACTGCGCCGGCTGGATTTTTACAATTTAAATGACTGGAAAAAAGAAGAATGATACTTTGTGATAAGTGAAAATTATATGAAATTCAGATTTCACTGTCCATAAATAGTTATATTGAACCACAGCCATGCTGATTGTCTACATGTTGCCTGTGATTGCTTTTGGGCCACAACAGTGGAATTGAATAGCTGTGAAGACCAAAAGATCCACAAAGACAAATATTTATAAGCTGGTCTTCTCCAGAAGTAGTTTGCTGTTATTCCTCCCTTAGAGGAAGGACTGGGATGACTACTGGAGGATAACTAACATACTCTACTGCACTCTCCAGTATGGAAATTACAGATTTTTTGTGCCCCTTTAGATTTAAGTATATTGATTTCTTAATAACATAGAGTATTAGTCTGCTTGGGCTGCCATAACGAAATACCACAGACTGGGGTGCCTTAAACAACAGAAATTTCAGAAATTTGTTTTCTCACAGTTCTGGAGTCTGGAAGTCCAAGATCAAGCCGGGTTAGTGTCTGAAGAGGCTTTTTCTTGGCTTGCAGACAGTGCCTTCTTGCTATATCCTTACATGGCTTTTTCTCTGTGCATGTCAGAGAACAAGATCTCTCGTGTCTCTTGTTCTTTTAAGAACATCAATCATGTTGGATTAGGGCCCCACCTTTATGATCTTAATTACTTCCTTAAAAGTTCTATCTCCAAATACAGTCACATTGGAGGTTAGGGCTTCAACATATGAACTTGGGTTGTGGAGAGGGGACACAGTTTAGTCTATAACACCTAATAACTTGGGGTAACTTTGTATCTCATATTTTTCTAATGGAAACTTGAAATATGATGATGATGATGATGAAACATTTTATTTTAACTACAGGGAAAAGAGGACAAAATGGATTTAAAGAATTTACAAGGCAAGAAGAGATCAACTGTGTGACAAGAGAGCCTCTTACTGCTGAAGAGGATGAAGCATTAAAACAGGAACACCAACGAAAAGAGAAAGAGCTCTTAGAAAAAATCCAAAGTGCCATAGCCTGTACCAATATCTTTCCCCTGGGTCGTGACCGCATGTATAGACGATACTGGATTTTCCCTTCTATTCCTGGACTCTTTATTGAAGAGGATTATTCTGGTCTTACTGAAGACATGCTGTTGCCTAGACCTTCATCATTTCAGAATAATGTACAGTCTCAAGATCCTCAGGTATCCACTAAAACTGGAGAGCCTTTGATGTCTGAATCTACCTCCAACATTGAGCAAGGTCCACGTGACCATTCTGTGCAGCTGCCAAAACCAGTGCATAAGCCAAATCGGTGGTGCTTTTACAGTTCTTGTGAACAGCTAGACCAGCTTATTGAAGCTCTTAATTCTAGAGGACATAGAGAAAGTGCCTTAAAAGAAACTTTGTTACAAGAGAAAAGCAGAATATGTGCACAGCTAGCCCGTTTTTCTGAAGAGAAATTTCATTTTTCAGGTAAATTTTCAATGAAAATTGTTTTTACTTTTTTTTCTTCCCCCTAATCTCTGGTCATTCAGGATTAAGCATTTTTTCAAGCTATTAGATATACATTTACAGCACCTTATCTTTGATTTAGGCTATCCTTTTAGTTTGCAAGTTAGAGTTTGGGAATGTATTTCTTTATAGAAACAAGATTATCTAAATTCCACTGGGTTCTATTTGAATTATGAGGAACACATCTATGGTATAACAAAATACATATTCTCCTTGATCTCCTTATTCCTTGATCAGTAGACTCTGAAATCCAAGAATAGACTCTAAGGCTGCCATCAGTTTTGGACAGATTATGGTGAGTGAGGTTACTCATTAAGGGTTTTGGCTGAGAGTCCACTAATGGTCACTTCTTTGGAGCTTGGCTGCAAGGGCAGGTCGGATAGCAGCATTTCCTGCTTGATGGTTTGTCCACTGATGACAAATAAGAAAAAGCAGTAAGGCATTTTTAGATGTGAGTTTTTATATTAATAAATGAGATTCTCTAGGTAAAGAATTGCTTACTTGTTTCCTGTGGGGGAGAAAATAGAGCTAAAAACATTTTAAATTAAATCAAAATTTAAAAAACAATTGCTTAAATTTAGGGGCATGTTACCATGACCACTTCAGTTTTTTTCAGGATTAAAAACTGTAGATCACAATTCTTGGGGTGTTTTGTTTGTTTGTTTGTTTGTTTTGAGACAGAATTTCGTTTTTGTTGCCCAGGATGTTGGGCTCACTGCAGTCTCTGCCTGCTGGGTTCAAGTGTGTTCTCCTGTCTCAGCCTCCCAAGTAGCTGGGATAACAGACGCCTGCCACCACGCCCAGCTAATTTTTTGTATTTTTAGTAGAGATGGGGTTTCACCATGTTGGCCAGGCTGGTCTCGAACTCCTGACCTCACAGGTGATCCACCCGCCTTGGTCTCCCAAAGTGCTGGGATTACAGGCGTGAGCCACTGCACCTGGCCAGTGTTGAGCATCTTTTACATGTGCTCATTGGCCATTTGTATATCTTCCTTAAATAGCTATTCAGATCCTTTGCCCATTTTAAAATTGGGTTGTCTTTTTATTGTGCTGTAAGAGTTCTTTATATATTCTGGATACAAGGGCTTTAGTTATTTATTTAGAGACAGAGTCTCGCTCTGTTGCCCAGGCTGGATTGCAGTGGCATATCATAGTTCACTGCAGACTCAAACTCCTGGGCTCAAGCAATCCTGCCTTAGCCTCCTGAGTAGCCGTACAAGGGCTTTATAAGATAAATGATATTCATTCATTTGTGGCACTTGAGGATTTACAAAGCACTTTTATATCCATTATTTCAAGATCATAACAGCCACATGGAGTAATTGTAGTTTTTAATAAGAAAATCATAATAAAAGTATTTACTGTTTCAGACAAACCTCAGCCTGATAGCAAACCAACATACAGTCGGGGAAGATCTTCCAATGCATATGATCCATCTCAAATGTGTGCAGAAAAGCAACTTGAACTAAGGCTGAGAGATTTTCTTTTAGATATTGAAGATAGAATCTACCAAGGAACATTAGGAGCAATTAAGGTTTGTACTTGTTCCCATTTTTAGTTTGTCTAACCTACTTGGTCCAGAATTTTGGTCATATTTGTTAATTATACGGCATAGACAAGGCATATGTGTTTTGAATAAACACCAGAGAATGATAAACTTTTTATGAAAACTTGTTTATTCCCCTGCATCAAAATATTTTTTCTGATATTTTCATCAGATGTTGAAATGTGTAAGGATATTTTCTTCTTCCTTGACTAGCCCCTGCCTTCTCCGCTGAGTCTGGTTGATTGGTTCGTTTCTTTGTTACCTTTTAAAAATCTGTAATTCATGGCTTATAATGTATTCTGTTCATGCCTTGGCCATCATCTATCACTTTTTTGCTGCTATCAAGTGACCAATCTTAGAACTGTTTATGATTTATTTATACAGAAAGTAAGGTAGTATGGTTTTCATCTATGAAGAATACGAATTCCAGTTTGGCCACTTAGTAACCTTATTTTTAGATACCTTTTTGATTCATAATCATTTCTAAAATATCCATGAATTGATTTTATATGCATATTGAACTTCATACCTCTCAGAAACAGTATATTCCATTTTTCATGGTTAGTAAGTTTGAATTTTGTTACAGGTTACAGATCGATATATCTGGAGATCAGCATTAGAAAGTGGACGGTATGAGCTATTAAGTGAAGAAAACAAGGAAAATGGGATAATTAAAACTGTGAATGAAGACGTAGAAGAGATGGAAATTGATGAACAAACAAAGGTCATAGTAAAAGACAGGTACAAAGGGTTTTTCTAAAGTAACCATTACTTTTCCTTGCCATTTTAAGGGTTTTTTGTTTGTTTGTTTATTTTTTTAAGTAAATATGTTGCTTTTTCTTATTTTAAAAACTTGTCATGAGGACCTTGATATTTGTAACCACTGGAATGATCATTTTCTAAACCTCAGGATCTCTGTTACTCCACTCTGTACTATTGCAACCAAAAGACAATTCATTTAAATAATGATTATTTCTCAAAAGTTTTTTTTTTTAATCTTTGAACTTAAGGTTTTATTAATTTCGGAAAGTAATTATACTATCATTCTTCTTTTCTATAGGAAAACTTAGTAAATTCTGGTAGACTTGAGTATTATTTGAGCTAGGCAAGATGGCTGGGGCCTGTAGTCTCAGCTACACGGGAGGCTGAAGCAGGAGGATCACTTGAGGCCAGGAGTTGGAGACCAGCCTGGGCAACATAGTGAGACCCTGTCTCTCTTTTTTTTAATTAGCTGGGCATGGTGGCATGCATTTGGTTTTTGTTGTTGTTGTTTTTTGAGACGGAGTCTTGCTCTGTTGCCAGGCTGGAGTAAAGTAGCATAATCTCGGCTCACTGCAACCTCCTACTTCTTGGTTCAAGCAATTCTCCTGCCTCAGCCTCCCAAGTAGCTGGAATTACAGGCACGTGCCACCATGCCCAGCTAATTTTTGTATTTTTAGTAGAGACAGGGTTTCACCACATTGGCCAGGATGATCTTGATCTCCTGACCTCATGATCCACCTGCCTCAGCCTCCCGAAGTGCTGGGATTATAGGCCTGAGCCACCACGCCTGATCAGCATGCACTTGTAGTCCCATCTATTCCATTGTTGTACCCCAGGACTTCAAAGCTGCAGTGAGCTAATAATGATTGTGCCACTGCACTCCAGCCTGAGCAACAATGAGACCTCATCTCTAATATATGTATTAAATATTATTACTAATCAGAATCTATACCTTATATCTGTAGATACTTTTATTTTTTTCAAGATTATTTTGGATATTATATGCCTTTAAGCAATTTGTCATCTAGAAGGGAACAATGGAGAAACATGAGGCTAGCATTATATTTACTAGAACGGTGTTCTGACAGAAGGTTATACCCAGTGCAAATGAAGTAAATGGGCGGGCTACTTGTGTTAGTGGAACATGGGAGACAGTAAAGGAAGTGCAAGAGGAAGTGACTGCAAAGCTGAGCCCTAAAGTTGAGAAAAATAGGACACTGGGAAGAAAAACCATGTACAAAGGCTTTGAGTGAATGAGTTTGCACTTTAAAATGATCATTTTCGACCAGGTGCAGTGGCTCACACCTGTAATCCCAGCATTATGGGAGGCCAAGGCGGGTGAATCATGAGGTCAGGCATTCGAGACCAGCCTGGCCAACATAGTGAAACCCTGTCTCTACTAAAAATACAAAAAATTTGCCGGGCATGGTGGCGGGCACCTGTAATCCCAGCTACTCAGGAGACTGAGGCAGGAGAATGGTGTGAACCTGGGAGGCAGAGCTTGCAGTGAACTGAGATCATGCCACTGCACTCCAGCCTGGGCAACAGTGTGAGACTCTGTCTCAAAAAAAAAAAAAAAAAAAAAAAGCAAAACGAGAAATAGAGATAAGCTGCCTGAAATACTTAGGCTTTAAGGCCCATCACAATGTCACCTCTCTAAAACCTTTCCTATAAGCCTTCCCTCTTCTCTCCTTCAAATATTTACCTTTAGTCCTTCTAAATGAATCTCCCTTCCCTACTGTTCACTGCAACTCCTTGAGACTGAGGAAATGATTTTTTTACAATGGTATAAATAAGCATTTGAACTAATGAATGGACTCAAGTTTTGCCTAATAGTGTTTTTAAGTACCATAAACTCTGAATTGTTTTAATTGTAGACTTTTGGGGATAAAAACAGAAACTCCAAGTACTGTATCAACGAATGCAAGTACACCACAGTCAGTGAGCAGTGTGGTTCATTATCTGGCAATGGCACTCTTTCAAATAGAGCAGGGCATTGAGCGGCGTTTTCTGAAAGCTCCACTTGGTAAGTATCTGTTTTTATTTCAAAATATTAGTTGTGTTATAAGTAATTTTGAGTTGGCCTTTAATAGAATTTTATTGTCTGACATAATGAAACTGATAAACTAATCTTAAAAACTCGAGATGTTTTCATTTTTAAATGAGTTCTTTTAAGGTGAGATTTAATTTTAGAGTAATACAGTCTTTTGTGAAGAGTTTCACCAAAAGAAAGATTACCAGCTAGGCACAGTGGCTCATGCCGGTAATCTAAACACTTTGGGAGGCTGAGGCGGAATCGCTTGAGCCCAAGAGTTTGAGACCAGCCTGGGCATCATATAGCAAGAACCCCATCTCTACAAAATTTTTTTTAAAAATTAGCTGGGCATCATGGCGTGCACCTGTAGTCCGGAGGCTGGGGTGGGAGGATCCCATGAACCCAGGAATTTGAGGTTACAATGAGCTGTGACCACACCACTGCACTGTAGCCTAGGTGACAGAGTAAGACCCTGTCTCTTTAAAAGAAAAAAAAGATCACCAAAACCTATAACTAGTCAGACCTTGAATAATCAAAGATTATGTGTAACTTTTTTTTTCCTGTTATTTGAAAGAGAACCCGAAGTAAGTGACTTAAAAGTTTACCATTTGGGGCATAATTTGATGATAAGAGTCACTGACCCACATGCTAAATCAGAAATACTAAGTGTTAAATGGAACACGGGTGAGGAAATGCTCTATAATTTATAGTGAGGAATAATACTATCTGTATCATTTTTTCACAAATCATGAAATTAGTGGGTTTTTAGGGACTAATCTAGGAACCTAATCATTATGTTTTTGGGAAAATATCTGTTTCAGAATTCTAAATCAATGTTTATATAATAACTGTCTCTAATTCCCTGTTGCCTTTTTGAGATGTTTAATTTATAGCTCATCATGTTGAGATATTTATATTCTTGTAATGGGATCATGGAAGAAATAACTTTCTTAAACCGTATCTTTTTGGTCTCATATTGAAAGAACTACTTGAATTGACTAAAATCCTTAAATAATTGTTTTAGCTGAGAGTGGTGGCTCACGCCTGTAATCCCAGCACTTTGGGAGGCCGAGGCAGGTGGATCACCTGAGGTCAGGAGTTTGAGACCAGCCTAACCAACATGGTGAAACCCCATCTCTACTAAAAATACAAAATTAGGTGGGTGTGGTGGTACGTGCCTGTAATCCCAGCTACTTGGGACGCTGAGGCAGGAGAATCGCTTGAACCTGGGAGGCAGAGGTTGCAGTGAGCTGAGACTACACCATTGCACTCCAGCCTGGGCAACAAGAGAGAAACTGTCTCAAAAAAATAAAAATATAAAAATAATAATTTTTTGATATCTCATTGAGTATTAGAACAAAGTATTCATAGACAATGCAATCAGAGCAGTTTTGAAATGTGAATATATTTGTAAACTTTTTAAATTGAAGAGTTTGTGGCCAGTATCTCATTAAGTCTATTCACACTTTTGTAAACTGATAATCCTACCATAAGCTTAATAACCCACTGGCCACATTGAAAGTAGCAATTGTAAGAAATAAAATATGTATAATCACTGCTCCCAAAGACAGCAGAGTTGGTATTTGCTATGTCACTTTTATTTCCCAGTCTTCAGCATTTCTTATTTTCTTTCTGATCCTTTATGTACAAGGGATCACTCTGTATTTATTATAACCCCATATTAATACACAATTACCTAAATTAAAATTTCAATTTAAAATTATTTGTAAATCATTCAGCTTTTATAAATGTAAGATACTGTTACTACTAACACTGCGATTCCAAAACAGTAAAAGGATAAGGCACAATACTGCTTATTTTCCCACTTCTGAAATTTTCATTAAAGTTTTTTATAAGTCAAAAGGGGGAATATCAAATTAATTGTTTAGTATGTCTGTATTTTCATCTGCACAACTTGTTAAATATTTAGACAAACAGGTTAATACTGAGAGTTGTTACAACTTGTCTAGTAGGTTATATGAGCGAGACTGTTCTTTATGTTGGTTTGTATACAGTGGTTTTCAAACATTAATTTCATCCCAAAAGATGGAAAATTATAATTCAAGATCTTAAGAAATAAGTGAAGTATGAAAAGTTGGTTACTTTGGTAGTGTCAAAGTTAAATATTGGTTGAAGTCAAATGTTGGTCATTTATAATATGGGTGTCTACTGTTGATGCTCCATAAAAAGTTATTAGAATAACTTAAGCCTTTGAAAGGTCTGTTTTGCACAGGACAGCAGGAGATGGAGATAGGCTATCTGAAATAAAGTAATCAAGAATATCATTAATTGGGGAGAGAAAAGCAGGTTTTACTTTATGAATATTTGAGATGGAATATATATTGAAATTCTCCATTCACCTGATAATATTTCAGGATAGCAAATTAATCATAGCAAGCATTTTCCCAATTTAGCTTCAGAAATCATTTCAGTTTCTTGAGGAAGCATGTAAGAAATAAAAATTCTACTTATGTTCTACCTTCTCTAAAATGTCCCTTTTATTCTAGAGATTAATCATACTGATAAAAGTAGACTTTTCATTTGGGGAAGATAAAATGTTTTAAATGTTTTAGGTAAGATACATGAGGATGTTTTTTAAGATTGATAATTCCGTTATTTTTAAAGTCATACTTATGGTTAAACCCTTAAGCTATAAAAAAAAAAATCCTCAACTAACTATATCAATTTGAAATTAGGTAACAGAGAAATTAATAAGGATCAAAAGGGAGATAGAAAAAAAAAGGACAAGAAAAAGAGAGAGGAAGATCAATCTAGTGTGAGAGATGGTAAATTTTTAACTTTTTAAAGAAATTTATGTTTTGTCTTTTTAAAGAATTATGATTTTACTTTCTCTGTGGCTGAGTACTCATTTGCATATTTAGGTTTTGAAGGAAAACCTTGGATTTGATTTTTTTGGAAGGGAATGGACTTGGGGGTAAGCTTAAAATAATATCTTCCTAGCGTTTCCCTTTCTATGTTTCACACCTCAGCTAATCACTCTTCTAAATTGGCATACAGAAAGCTGACACTGGTGAATCTTTGTATACTTAGCTATCAGTGAAAAGAATGAACGGCTATGGAACTTATGTTTACCTGTTTCACATAAAGTATTTATTCACAGCATTTTTTTTCTTTTACTAGCTTGAAGAGACATAGGACAAGAGTTATTATGTTTTGTCCCCTAGAGAAGCCTGTCCTGGTCACATGGATTACTGTATAGTGGCCATTGAACAGTATGAAGTCTCCTACTATAATATTTGATCACGTGACTGCCAATATTTTATATTAGTAAGATCCTTTTAATAATTTATTGAGGAATTTATCTGTGCTAGCATAATGGAAAATAAAAGATAAACAAGACATTTTCTGCCCTTTATGGTTGTGTAATCTGGGGGAAAAGCAAGGTTTAAGATAAGGAAACAACAGAAAAATGGAATCAATTGTATATACTGTTTTCTATCCTTGTATCAGTACTATGCAAACACAGAAAAACAGGCACATTCATTATGGACTAGAATAAGAATTGGGCCTTGAGCTACTGCTGGTTTAATTTTCTTAAACCATCTCGTTAATCAAATCCCATAGCATTTCACCAACCTTTTCATTAAAAAATCATTCAAACTAATTTCCAAGATTCTAAAAGTTCTTATAATTTGTCTTTGTTCCCATTCCTTCACATTGACCTCTGCAACCTTATTCCTTGCCATTACCAATGAGAATATTCTCTGATTTACCCAGGAAGATCATGATCTTTGAACTAGCTATTCTTGCTACCTCATTCCTTGGAGGCCCTGCTCAGGCCAGAACTTTTCAAGAAGGCTTACATTTTAAAAACTAAGATAACTAAAACGCTCACAATGAGAGGGGAGAAATAAATCAAATGCATTTAAGTGGACTGTACTCTCCAATTATTATATATACATATTTTTTGAGACCGAGTCTTGTTCTTGTCACCTAGGCTGGAGTGCAGTGGCACAATCTGCAATCTCTGCCTTCCAGGTTCAAGCCATTCTCCTGCCTCGGCCTCCAAAGTAGCTGAGATTACAGGCATCTGCAACTACACCTGGCTAATTTTTGTATTTTTAGTACAGATGGGGTTTCACCGCGTTGGCCAGGCTGGTCTCAAACTCCTGGCCTCATGTGATCCACCCGCCTCAGCCTCCCAAAGTGCTGGAATTACAGGTGAGAGCTACCACATCTGGCTCCAATTAAAAGTTAGATACAGTTTTGGATAGTTGACAAGGAAAGTGAAGAAAATAGAAGAAAAGACTGTATTAACATAAAATCTAGCTGGTTTTATATACTGTCTACAAAACACACACCTAAAACAAAACAACGTAAAGACAGAAAAATATTGATGCTGCATTCTGAGTAATATATTTGTATTTTCCAAACTTCATTAACATCTCAGCTTTGAAGAGCCATTTGACTCATCCATCATGTTTTTGCCTCAGTTTTTAGTCTCAATCATTTTGAAAAGTTCTAACTGGTTCTTTTTCAAACTGCCTGGTTATTCATATTTTAAACTTCTTAAAACATATTAAACAGTTATTTTATATTCTGTTTCTAATTCTAGTATCTGAAGTCTTTATGAGTTTGATTCTGCTGGCTTTCACTTAGTGTCTTGTTTCCACATGTGCCTTGTGGTTTTGATTAACTCTCATTCCTCAGATTTGATCTGAAAATGTCTTCAGAGAGAATTTGCAAAAAATTGTACTTGTTTCAGCCATTCACTTGAGGTCACTAGCAACCCTAGACTACTTTAAAATCTTAGCCTATGTTTTTTCGGTTTTAAACCTGTTCAAGGCTTTGCTTGATCCTCAGGGAGATTATGTTCCCTTTCTACCCAACACCAAAATCCAGGTGAATCAATTTTCTTGCTCTCCATTTTTTTATGTAGCACCTGTTTCCACCCTGACACTTGAAGGGGGTAGCCTTCTGGGGTCCTAGCTTTTTAGAGAGGGACTAACCACCTAGATGGGCCCTAGTTTTCATGTCCTGTCAATCTCACCCTGCCCAACAGGCAAACAGGAGCTCGAGGTCCATTGGTACTTGACAGGTCTCTTGGCTTTAACTCATCGTGTATTTCTTCACTTTTCCAGCTGTACTAAACATTCCTTGAAGTATAGGGACCATAGAATAGACTAGTTTCGTATTTTCTAAAGTGCTGCACATAGGGGGAGCTATACCGTGCACAAATAACGATAGTAATATTAGCATTTACTCTGACAGACACTTCATATGCCTTATGCGTATTATCTCATTTAATGTTTCCAACAACTCTTAGAGGCAGATACTCTCCATGTATTACAGTTGAGGAACCTGAGAGACAGATGGGTTAACTTGCCCAAGTTCATATGGGGGAGCCAGTACTCACCCCAGAGCAGACTGACTCCAAAGCCTGCATTTTCTTAACCGTTATGCTACTGCCCAAGAGGTTTTATTTGAGGATAATAGTAGGAAGTAATGGTATTATAGAACAAGATTATGTGTGGAGTCTTATATACCTTGCATGTTTTAGGAACAGTAAGGTGGTAACAATATTGAAGATTGAAATGGAAATCACACACCAGTATAAAATGACTATTGATTGATAGCATTTAATCAGATGATTAAATTTTTTAGCCCAGAAGATAAATGGTGATGTTGACTGACAGAAGGTTTCAAATGTTTCTATATAAATATTAGTGCTGAAAAATCCTTTTTGGTAGTATTCACATTGTTTTTACTTACCACAATTTTAAAACTATTTTCTTAGAGATAGAAGATATTTAATTTGGAGAACAGTCCATCTTTTATGAGATGAGGAATTAACATACTTCATTCAAGTGAATAGTAACTTAGACTTGGAATCATATGTAACCAGTTTTTAAAATTAGATCAAGATTTGATACAAAGACTAGATTGAGAACACATTGTCTGAATTATTTTTCTCTTTAGCTATTAAAATCCCTTAGCATTTGATTTATGAATTTAAGTAATTCCTTATGCCATAAACGAGATGTGGCTCAGCAAATATTTTCCATGAGATTTTTGTTTTTAATATCAGCATGGTCTTTTTGTTAAGTATCAGAAGAAAAGAAATGTAAAATCTAACCTGTGTTTACCAACTATTTCTAGGAAGATTACTAGGTTTGCCTAAAAATTGTAATCACTTTCCCTTTTCATTTAAGATGCCAGTGACAGTGGGCGTTCTTATAAAACAATTCTGGACCGTTGGAGAGAGTCTCTCCTTTCTTCTGCTAGTCTGTCCCAGGTTTTTCTTCACCTATCCACCTTGGATCGTAGTGTGATTTGGTCTAAATCTATACTGAATGCGCGCTGCAAGATATGTAGAAAGAAAGGCGATGCTGAAAACATGGTTCTTTGTGATGGCTGTGATAGGGGTCATCATACCTACTGTGTTCGACCAAAGCTCAAGGTATTTTTTTCTTCTTATCAGATTAGAAATGAGACATTAAGATTTTGAGCAATAGATGATTAATGATCATTTATGTGATTTGTTCAGACTGTGCCTGAAGGAGATTGGTTTTGTCCAGAATGTCGACCAAAGCAACGTCCTAGAAGACTCTCCTCTAGACAGAGACCATCCTTGGAAAGTGATGAAGATGTGGAAGACAGTATGGGAGGTGAGGATGATGAAGTTGATGGTGATGAAGAAGAAGGTCAAAGTGAGGAGGAAGAGTATGAGGTAGAACAAGATGAAGATGACTCTCAAGAAGAGGAAGAAGTCAGGTAAGTCCTAACATGTAATAAAATGAGTCAGTAGGTCTTAGTTAGACAATTTCTCCACTATTCAAATACAAATGGAATAGTTAGGGTCTGTAACTTAGTTTAAAACTAATACATAGGCTGGGCACGGTGGCTTATGCCTGTAATCCCAGCACTTTAGGAGGCCAAGGCAGGCAGATCACCTAAGGTCAAGAGTTTGAGACCAGCCTGGCCAACATGGTGAAACCCCGTCTCTACTAAAAATAGAAAAATTAGCCAGGGTGTTGGTGGGCACCTGTAATCCCAGCTACTCGGGAGGCTGAGGTAGGAGAACTGCTTGAACCCAGGAGGCGGAGGTTGCAGTGAGCTAACGGATCACGCCATTGCACTCCAGTCTGGGTGACAAGAGCGAGACTCCATCTCAAAACAAACAAACGAAAAAACTAACGTATAGTGGCCTGAAGTTACCCTTGCTTTTTATGTATTATAAACATTCAAAAATATTCCCAAGGGAGTATTGATAATTTGGGGAATCTCAGAGTGATAAATGCCAAGAAGCACACTGTATTTTTATACTTCTGCCACCTTAGCACCTGGAAACAGCTTCTATATTACCATATAACTAAGTATTCTGCAGCTTAGCATGCTGTGTCATTCAGGCCTAGTGAATGAGTGTGGAGCCTGGATATTCCTTCTGTGGCAACACTGGGGCAGTCTCCCCTTACTTGAACCTCTGGTTGAGGGCTGAAATAAAGGGATATTTATATCCACAAGGTAGATATACAGGCGTACCTCAAAGATATTGCCGTTTCAGTTGCAGACCACAGCAATAAAGCAAGTTACAAATTTTTTTTGGTTTCCCAGGGCATATAAAAATTATGTTTACATTACACTATAGTCTCCTAAGTGTGCAGTAGCACTATGTCTTACATTTCTATACCTTAATTTAAAAATAATGTATTGCTAAAATATGCTAACAGTCATCTGACAGAGACACAAAAAGTGAGCTCATGCTGTTGGAAAAATTATGCCAATAAAGTTGCTTGAGGCAGAATTGCCACAAACCTTCAGTTTGTTTAATTAAAAAAAAAAAAAAAAACTTTATAATTGTAGCATGCAGTGAAGCCCAAAGCACTATATATAATGAGGTGTGCCTATGTCTAACCGGTAGCTATAAGCTAGACAGATCTACTAGGGGTTTTCTGTCAGCAGGCCTGACCATAGCCAGTCACATAAGGGAAGTCATTGTGCTCCTTGTTCTATCATCCCCCTCCCCCCGGCTTGTTGTTTTTTAAACATTTGAACCCCATTCTTGTGGAAGCAGGAAAATGAGTATGAAGCAAGGCAACCTAGAACTGTCAAAGTACAAAAGGACCACAGTTGGAGAAGTTAAGATAGAGCCACCACATCTGTTTTAAACAAGGTTTTAAGAAATACCAGCTAGAAGAGCCATCTTTCCTGTAGCTTGTGAAGGCAATATTATGTTAGGCATAAAGATAATAAAGAATGTGGAAAATTCTTGCAAGTACATGGGATAAACTGGAAGTCCAGGTATATGGGGAGAGGAATAATGAGTTAATGGAGGTGTTGCATTCTTTTAATTAAGGACAGTTAAAAGATTAAATATAGTTTTATAGTCAGAATCAGAAGACAACAGAGAGGTTCTTGGCGTGGTATTCAGGAACCACAGGTTCAAGGCCCACTTCATTGACAGCCATTGGCTAAAACTGTAGGTTACCTCAGTATCAATGATAATGAAAGGTGGTAGTCTCCTGTAGCAAAAAGAAACAAAAGAATTTCATTTTAAGATTACTTCATTACTCTTTAAGTTTTCCAATATGATTGACTAAGTCTATTTGTTGGTTCTCCTGAGCATTTTATTACAATTTATCAGAATTTAGGACTTAATTTTCATAATGATGTCCTGAAGTTACCAAGAAGATATCAACTGGGCATGGTGGCTCATGCCTCTAATCCCAGCACTTTGGGAGGCCGAGGCAGGCAGATCGCCTGAGTCCAGGAGTTTGAGACCAGCCTGGGCAACATAGCAAAACCCCATCTCTACAAAAAACTACAAAAATTAGCCAGGCATGGTGGGGCACACCTAGCTACTCAGGAGTCTGAGATGGGAGGAGCACCTGATCACAGGGAGGTCAGACTGCAGTGAGCCGTGATCGTGCTACTGCACGCCAGCCTGTGTGATAGTGATACTCTGTCTCAAAAAAAAAAAGAAAAGAAACTATAAAATATTCTCTTTGCAGATAATTCTCTTCACATTTCAAAGAAATACATGAAAGCACATTTTAGATTCCCTTGAAAACTTAAAACTTATTGACTCTTCAAGGAATTGAGTCTAGGATAAGTCTCAGTTTATATAGAAAATTTATATAAACTCATTGGCTAAATACAACAAGGAGAATAAAGCTAATCATGTGTTCATCATTGCTCTGTACAATAATTGTGTTTTCTAACAATATTTATAGCCTACCCAAACGAGGAAGACCACAAGTTAGATTGCCCGTTAAAACAAGAGGGAAACTTAGCTCTTCTTTCTCAAGTCGTGGCCAGCGACAAGAACCTGGAAGATACCCTTCAAGGAGTCAGCAGAGCACACCCAAAACAACTGTTTCTTCTAAAACTGGTAGAAGCCTAAGAAAGATAAGCTCTGCTCCTCCTACAGAAACAAAATCTTTAAGAATTGCCAGTCGTTCTACTCGCCACAGTCATGGCCCACTGCAAGCAGATGTATTTGTGGAATTGCTTAGTCCTCGTAGAAAACGCAGAGGCAGGAAAAGTGCTAATAATACACCAGAAAATAGTCCCAACTTCCCTAACTTCAGAGTCATTGCCACAAAGTCAAGTGAGCAGTCAAGATCTTTAAATGTTGCTTCAAAACTTTCTCTCCAAGAGAGTGAATCCACAAGAAGATGCAGAAAAAGACAATCTCCAGGTATGAAGAAATCTAAACTCTTCCTTCCCTAGAAAGATTGAGTAATTTGGAAATATTGAATGTTGAGATACTTTGGATCATTTTTTAAAGTCTGTCACTAAGATACACAAAGTTGTTAGGGAACAATCTGACCTGAAGCATAATAGTCATTGAAGGGGCAACTATTTAATGAATAAAGGTAAATTATATTACTAGTGTTTCTACTAGTGAAGCAGGGTAATAAACTTGCAAATGACGTTCTGTTTTTAATGGAGATACTTGGCCAATATTTCACCAGTGTCAGGATACTACATTGTAACACATTTCACTCTCTCCTACCTTTTCCTCCTTCAAAACACACAAACTCAGCATCACCTAGACAAGCTACATCAGATGATTTGGTAAGGTTCCCATCTCAAATACTGAATTTGGGGGAAAGGGAGAGTTGGAAGCAGTAATATTTTTAGGAAGTGATGACCAGCTGTCTTTTTATTTTTTTATTTGATTGATTGACAGAGTCTAGCTCTGTTTCCCAGGCTGGAGTGCAGTGGTGTGATTTCGGCTCACTGCAACCTCTGCCTCCTGGGTTCAAGCGATTCTCCTGCCTCAGCCTCCCAAGTAGCAGGATTACAGGTATGCGCCATCACACCCGGCTAATTTTTGTATTTTTAGTAGAGACGGTTGGTTTCGCCATGTTGGCCAGGCTGGTCTTGAACTCCTGACCTCAGGTGATCCACCCGCCTCGGCATCCTAAAGTGCTGGGATTATAGGTGTGAGCCACTGCACCCAGCCTCAGCTGTCTTTTTAATTCTCATTTTTGTTTATAGTAATCATTATTCATAGACTAATCTCTTTATTCATAAAGAGATTCATAATCTCTTCCTTTCCCTTGTTTTTAACGTAAGTGGTAATAAAATTTTGATTTTTTAATTTTATTGTTAATTATACCAGTCACTCAGGCTGCTGTACAGTGGTGCAATCTGAGCTCACTGCAACCTCTGCTTCCCCGGCTCAAGCAATCCTCCAGCCCCAGCCTCCCAAGTAGCTGGGACTACAAGAATGCACCACCAAGCCTGGCTTTTGTATTCTTTGTAGAGACGGGGTCTCGCCAAGTTGCCCAGGCTGGTCTTGCACTCCTGAGCTCAAAGTTATCTGCCTGCCTTGGCCTCCCAAATGTTGGGATTATAGGTGTGTGCCACCGCACCCAGCCCGGCCCTATTTTTTTTTGTTGTTTTTTAAATGAAGTTAAACACAAAAAATGCCACTGTTTCTCCAAAAAAAAAAAAAAAAAAAGCCACTGTTCTTCAAAGAATTTTAGATAACGTTATATTGCATTATTCAGATATGTAGCAGGATTAAGGAATTCATTGGTGAAAGAATGGCACGTAATCTGTTAATGCAGTCACCAGATTGTCAAGTTTTTTAGGGGAAGTGTCATAATTTTGCACCAGTCAGGATCTAATTTAGCTTTTCCTATCCCCTTATCTCTTTTGCTTTTCCCCAATTCTCCAAGCTATTTGGAGAAATAATATACTTGAAACATTTTTACTGAAAAAACTAGGAAGAAAATTTTTTTGTTTTCATTGATTTGTGAAATGGCTAAGCCTAGTACTAAAGAGAAATAAAAGGGGAAATGTGTGGATCTACACCGCAAGGAGAGAATTTATACATCTGAATATATATATGGACTATACTACCCTTTCTACCAATGCATATACTTTAGATTTCATTATACTATACCTGTCTTAGGTCTGTGAGAAAGCATTTTGCTTTTAGAACATTATCTAGACATTAAAATTAAGATCTGTGGCTGAGCACAGTGGCTCATACCTATAATCCCAGCACTTTGGGAGGCCGAGGTGGGCGGATAACTTGAGGTCAAGAGTTCGAGACCAGCCTGGCCAACATGGTGAAACCCCGTCTCTACTAAAAATACAAAAATTAGCTGGGTGTGGCAGCAGGCACCTGTAATCCCAGCTACTCGAGAGGCTGAGGCAGGAGAATCGCTTGAACCCGGAAGGCAGAGGTTGCAGTGAGCCAAGATCATGCCACTGCACTCCAGCCTGGGCAACAAAGCAAGACTCCGTCTCAAAAATAAAATAAAATAAAATAAAATAAATAAATAAATAAAATTAAGATCTGTAAGAATAATCTTTTACTTTACCGGTGAAAATTGCTTTTCCGTTATGCAAGGTAATTTATATGTAAGCCTAGTTTCTAGATCTGAAGAGGTTACTTTCTGAAGGATATGCTTTAGGAAATACTAGAGAATTGCTTAGTTTCAGTT
Organism: Papio anubis; assembly: GCF_008728515.1. Lineage (NCBI taxonomy): Eukaryota > Metazoa > Chordata > Mammalia > Primates > Cercopithecidae > Papio > Papio anubis. Next base: position 71,774,436 of record NC_044982.1, read on the forward strand.
AACTGTAGCTGAAAAGTATTTTTAATAAAATTGAGTAAAAATCATCCAAAAACTTTGTGTTCTAGATTTTTCTTTTGCATTACACTCTGAAAATCTGTTCCCAATGAATGTGTAATGCAATTGGACATTTTTAAGATCAAAAAGGAAATAATAAATATTTGGTCTGATTTTGGTCAGATTTTCGTGTCTCCCAGAAAATAGTTAACATCTCAGTGTATGAAGCGTCTGTTTTCTGTTGGAATTTGGTATTTATATATCCCGTTTGGCTTGTAGTGAACAAATATTTTGCTTTGTTATCACCTAAAATGTTGTAATTATTTACTCAGAGTCATCGCCTGTGACACTGGGTCGAAGGAGTTCTGGCCGACAGGGAGGAGTTCATGAATTATCTGCTTTTGAACAACTTGTTGTAGAATTGGTACGACATGATGACAGCTGGCCTTTTTTGAAACTTGTTTCTAAAATCCAGGTAATTACTAGACTTGATAAAATGTATTCATGTATATTATCTGATTTAGTCCATGTGACAACTTTGAAGTAGTCAAAACACCTGTTACTCACTGTCTAGTTTTTTTTGTTGTTGTTGTTGTTTTTCTGAGAAGGAGTCTCGCTCTGTCGCCTAGGCTGAGGGCAGTGGCGTGATCTCGGCTCACTGCAAGCTCTGTCTCCCGGGTTCAAGCGATTCTACTGCCTCAGCCTCCTGAGTAGCTGGGATTACAGGTGCACACCACCACACCTGGCTAATATTTGTATTTTTAGTAGAGACGGGGTTTCACCATGTTGGTCAGTCTGGTCTCGAACTCCTGACCTCGTGATCTGCCCACCTTGGCCTCCCAAGGTGGTGGGATTACAGGCGTGAGCCACTGCACCTGACCATGTCTATTTCTTAGGTGTTTTTAGAGGCACAGTTTCTGTCACCCAGGCCGGAGTTCAGTGGCATACTTTGATTCGCTGTAGCCTCAACCTCCTGAGCTCAAGTGATCCTCCAACTTAGCCACTTGAGTAGTTGGTACTACAGGCACATGCCACCAGGTCCAGCTTTTTTTTTTTTTTTTTTTTTTCCTTTGAGGCGAAGTCTCGCTCTGTTGCCCAGGTTAGAGTGCATAGAGTGCAGTGGCGTGATCTCAGCTCACTGCAACCTCCGCCTCCCGGGTTCAAGCGATTCTCCTGCCTCAGCCTCCCAAGTAGCTGGGACTACGGGCGCGTGCCACCACGTCCAACTAATTTTTTGTATTTTTGGTAGAGACAGGGTTTCACCATGTTGGCCAGGATGGTCTTGATCTCCTGACCTCATGATCCGCCCGCCTCGGCCTCCCAAAGTGCTGGGATTACAGGCGTGAGCCACCGCGCCCAGCCCTGTTTTTTTTTTTTTAAGAGACAGGGTCTCACTTCATTGCCAGACTGGTCTTGAATGTCAGTTCCTATATTGAAAACAATAGAGTTGGCTGGGCACTGTGACTCATGCCTGTAATCCCAGCACTTTGGGAGGCCGACGTGGGCAAATCACAAGGTCAGGAGATCGAGACCATACTGGCTACCACAGTGAAACCCCATCTTTACTAAAAATACAAAAAAATTAGCCGGGTGTGGTGGCAGGCGCCTGTAGTCCCAGCTACTCAGGAGGCTGAGGCAGGAGAATTACTTGAACCCGGGAGGCAGGGGTTGCAGTGAGCCAAGATAGTGCCATTGCACTCCACACTCCAGCCTGGGCAACAATAGTGAAACTCCATCTCAAAAAAAAAAAAAGAAAGAAAAGAAAACAATAGAGTTAGTCAGCTCAGTCCCTTCTAATTTTGTGACTGATTCTTTTTTTTTTTTTTTTTTTTTTTTGGAGATGAAGTCTTGCTTTTGTCCCCTGGCTGGAGTGCAATGGCGTGATCTCGGCTCAATGCAACCTCCGCTTCCCGGGTTCAAGCGATTCTCTTGCCTCAGCCTCCCGAGTAGCTGGGATTACAGGGGCCTGCCACCACACCCAGCTAATTTTTGTATTTTTATTAGAGACAGGGTTTCACCATGTTGGCCAGGCTGTTCTCGAACTCCTGACCTCAGGTGGTCTGCCCGTCTCGGCCTCCCAAAGTGCTGAGGTTACAGGCATGAGCCAGCGCACCCAGCCTTTTTTTTTTTTTTTTTTTGAGATGGAGTCTTGCTCTTGTTGTCCAGTTGGAGTGCAATGGCGTGGTCTCGGCTCACTACAACCTCCGCCTTCTGGGTTCAAGCAATTCTCCTGCCTCAGCCTCCCGAGTAGCTCAATTACAGGCACCTGCCACCACACCTGGCTAATTTTTGTATTTTTAGTAGAGATAGGTTTCACCATGTTGGCCGGCTAGTCTCGAACTCCTACCCTCAGGTAATCCATGCGTCTCAGCCTCCCAAAGTGCTGGGATTACAGGCGTGAGCCACCATGTAATAAGTCAGCCATGACTGATTCTTTATAAATAATGATGGTGTGTTACAATGACCTCAATGTTTTTGTTCTATGTAATGAATATGTATAGAGTTAATTGAGTACCATTAATCATTTTTCTTATGTAAAGCAGTGGTTCTCAAACTACTGCATGCATCAGAATCATTTGGAGGGCTTGCTAAAACATAGATTCCTGAGCCCCAGAGTTTTTGATTCATTAGGTCTGGAATGATGTCTGACACTTGGATTTCTGGCAAGTCCCCAGATGATGCTGATGGTCCTGGTCCAGAGAGCACATTTTGAGAAACACTGATATAAAAGGTATTCTGGGCCAGGTGTAGTGGCTCACGCCTGTAATCCCAACAATTTGGGAGGCCAAGGGGGTAGATCATCTAAGGTCAGGAGCCAGCCTTGCCCTGAAACCCCATCTCTACTAAAAATGCAAAAATTAGCTGAGCATGGTGGTGCATGCCTGTAATCGCAGCTACTCAGGAGGCTGAGGCAGAATCGCTTGAACCCAGGAGGCAGAAGTTGCAGTGAGTCAAGATCACACCATTGCACCCCAGCCTGGGCAAGACTCTGTCTCAAAAAAAAAAAAAAAAAAAAATAGGTATTCTGTCTGGGTGCATGTGTCACACCTGTAATCTCAATAGTTTGGGGCTGGGCACAATGGCTCACACCTATAATCCCAGCACTTTGGGAGGCTGAGGCGGGTGGATCACGAGGCCAAGAGATAGAGACCATCCTGGCTAACATGGTGAAACTCCCCATCTCTACTAAAAAAACAAAAAATTAGCCAGGTGTGGTGGCAGGCACCTATAGTCCAGCTACTTGGGAGGCTGAGGCAGGAGAATGTCATGAACCCGGGAGGCGGAGCTTGCAGTGACCCAAGATTGTGCCACTGCGCTCCAGCCTGGGTGACAGAGTGAGACTCCGTCTCAAAAAAAAAAAAAAACCAGTTTAGGAGGCTGAGGCAGGTGGATTGCTTGAGCCCAGGAGTTTGAGACCAGCCTAACCAACATGGTCAAACCTTGACTCTACAAAAAACACACACACACACACACAAAATTAGCTGTGTGTGGTGGTGCATGACTTTAGTCTCAGCTACTTGGGAATCTGAGGCAGGAGGATCACTTGAGCTTGGAAGGTGGAGGTTGCAATGAGCCAAGATACCACCACCACACTCCAGCCTGGGTGACAGGGCAAGACCCTGTCTCCAAAGGAAAAATAAAAAAGATAGGTATTCTTGGGTAACAGTGATGGCGTAATCAAACTGAAGGATATGAGATGGTGTTGTAGTTAGGTTATATATATATGGCAGAATGTGATCTGTTATATAGCAAAAATAGAACAGTGTTATGGTCCTGTAATAGAAGTTACCATGGTATTACAGAAGTAGAGAGGACAGAGATTGATTTGAGTATTTCAGAGGGACAAAATAATAATTAGAACGCTTTTTAAGGAGAACTATTTGGAACGGGTCATTGAAGAAAGATAGAATTTCAACAGTAAGAAATGGAGTAAGGATGTTTCAGGGAAAAAGGAATATATTATACGGTAGACACCCAGAAATGAGAATATGGTGAATGGTGGATGGTTTGAATGAGGCTGGGTTAGAAAGTCTCAGACACACAAATGTATTATAAAGGGCCTCACTCACCAGTGTGAGGTAAAGGTTTCTGAATGAAGAAGTGACATCATCAGAATTCTACTTTGAGATTTCTAGAGCAAGAATGAGAAGGATTAATTACTATTGAATAGCATTAAAAAATTAAATCTTAGTTTGACTCGTTTGACTCATTTTGCCTGGGTAATTTTTGTCCTAAATTACACTTTGCTACATACATTTTATTATTACAAATGCAGTAATGCGCATTGAAAAAATTTTTTTTCTTTTGGTCACAGGCGACAATGGTGTGTGTGTGTGTGTGTGTATGTATATATATATATACATACACACACACAGATATATATAGAAAGAGATCTATAGACATACTTATATAGACATGTGTGTGTATATATATCTATATATCTACATAGAAGGGAGAGAGCCATGAGCAAGATCATTTTTTCATTTCACAATAAATTAACATTTTTAATGATACCACATAGGCTTCTACAATATGGTATTTATTGAAAATATATTACATGATTTTAGCAGACCACTAGTATTCAGAGGTTAATATTGAGTTGCTTTTTTAGTGCAAAACTTTTAGTTATTTGAACACTTCTTTCCAGTTAAGTTTTCTGTGTGGAGAGAGATATTTGAATTATTTTACAGGTCCCAGACTACTATGACATCATCAAAAAGCCCATTGCCTTAAATATAATTCGTGAAAAAGTGAATAAATGTGAATATAAAATAGCATGTAAGTAATTTGTTTTTCTTTGATATTTATTTTTCTAAGGCATTCTGTTATAGCATCTTTGATACTTATTTTTGTTTAAAGAGGTAGAGGCTGTTTTTCTCTTATTAAAAGGATGTGTCTTGATGCAGTTGTATAGATGGCATCCCATGAGGTTCCACAAGTACTTATTAGTGTATGTGGGGATGAAAGGTGGATTAGGATCAAGTAAGTTAAAGATATTTTATAGATCTGATCTTACTCAAAGAAGTTCTTTATAATCACATAATGTATATGATCACATAATTGGATAGTTTCAATAAAACAATTTTTAAGTATTTACAGTTAAACAGTTTTAAGCCTCAGTTCTGCTACCTTGTTTCAGAATCTTTTTTCTTTTCTTCTTCTTTTTTTTTTTTTTTTTTTTTTTTTTTTTTTTTTGAGACAGGTCTCACTCTGTTGCCCAGGCTGGAGTGCAGAGGCAAAATTTTGGTTCACTGCAGCCTTGACCCCACAGACTCAAGCTGTCCTCCCACCTCAGCTTCCCAAGTAGCTGGGACCTCAGGTGCAGGCCACCATGCCTCTCCTTTTTTTTTTTTTTTTTTTTGAGATGGAGTCTTGCTCTGTGGCCCAGGCTGGAGTGCAGTGGCGCAGTCTAGGCTCACTGCAACCTCTGCCTCCCAGGTTCAAGTGATTCTTCTGCCTCAGTCTCCCGAGTAGCTGGGATTACAGATGCCTGCCACCACGCCTGGCTATTTTTGTATTTTTAGTAGAGATGGGGTTTTACCATGTTGGCCAGGCTGTTGTCGAACTCCTGGACCTCAGGTGATCTGTCTGCCTCGGCCTCCCAAAGTGCTGGGATTACAGGCATGAGCCACTGTGCCTGGCTAATTTTTTGTAGAGATGCAGTTTCACTGTCTTGCCCAGGCTGGTCTCGAACTCCTGACCTCAAATGATCCTCCCGCCTCGGCCTCCCAAAGTCCTGGGATTACAGGCTTGAACCACCACAACTGGCTAATTTTTCTGTTTTTTGTAGAGATGGGGTTTTGCTATATTGCCCAGGATGGTCTTGAACTCCTGAGCTCAAGTGATCCTCCTGCCTCAACCTCCCAAGTGCTGGGATTACAGATGTGAGCCACCATGCCTAGCCAGAGTCTTCTCTTTCTAAAGAAAAAAGTGGGCCTCCATTTTATTAAGATTTCCAGATATGATACAATAATTATATTTATTGCAATTTATGTAGTTTCATTCTAATCTTTTTTGCTCTCTTTCCCTTTCTAGCTGAGTTTATTGATGATATTGAGTTAATGTTTTCGAACTGCTTTGAATACAACCCTCGTAACACAAGTGAGGCAAAAGCTGGAACTAGACTTCAAGCATTTTTTCATATTCAGGCTCAAAAGCTTGGACTCCACATCACACCCAGTAATGTGGACCAAGTTAGCACACCACCGGCTGCGAAAAAGTCACGAATCTAAGTTTGTCCTTCTAAAGGATATATTTGAAGAAAAACAAATTGTTCATGAAAATGGAACATTAAATCATGCTCTAAAGCAGACATATATGTATAAAGCAATAACAGCTGATTGACCACATGAAAGTGTGGCCTGCACTGTATTCTCAGTTTTAATATTAAGCACTCAGGAGAATGTAGGAAAGATGTCCTTTGCTACAGTTTTGTTCAGTATCTAGTAAGTTTGATAGATGTATTGGATACAGTACTGGTTTACAGAGGTTGTTGTACATTTTTGAGATCATTCATGTGTCCAGAGATCTTGGAAAATATTTTTTCACTCATGACTTTTGTTATTGATGATTTTTTGTAAAGTTGTGGTATTAAGGGAGAGTTATCTACATGGATGAGTCTTCTGCTATAGCACAGTTTAGAAAAGGTGTTTATGTCTTAATTGTTTAATGAGTACATTCTTTCAACACTATACATGAATGAATCCAATCTCATATCCTTGAAGTGCTGTACCAGTGCTGGCTGCAGGTATTAAGTCCAAGTTTGTTAACAAGATATTTATTTAGTATTGAAAGTAATTTGTGAATTTGTTTTGTATTTATAAAATTTGTACCTGGAAAATGTTCCTTAATGTTTTAAACCTTTTACTGTGTTTTTATTCCTCTAACTTCCTTAATGATCAATCAAAAAAAGTAACACCCTCCCTTTTCCCTGACAGTTCTTTCAGCTTTACAGAACTGTATTATAAGTTTCTATGTACAACTTTTTAACTGTACAAATAAAATAACATTTTTTCAAGAAATCTGGAATTCTGTAATCTTTACAATCAGATTTGGACTTTTGCACGTGATACAAACAGACCATAGGAACCAACGTTTTGTTGTACCTGAGTCTCTATAGCAGTAATTTGCTGCTTTTTCTGCCCAAACCCTTGAGGAGTCAGATCCAGCTCATCAAAAACAGTAACATGATGTGCATGGATTCTCATTAAAAAGAGGAGAGAAAGTTTGGAATACACTTACGTAGTTGAGAAACACTCTGGAAATTGAAGTTTTTATGCATATATACACATAAAAGGAGATATTTCTTAGGTATGGAAGACATACAGGGGGCTTCAGTTTTGTAGCCTACTTTTCCTTTTGAGGATGCAAAAGGCAGGTGTCTTCCCTATTCTCTAGGACTTTTTGGTAGGCGGGAGAGAGAACCTTCCCTCTGTTTCCTTAAAATCCTGAAGATACTGCATTATTATTTAATTAATTTACGTGGAAGTGTATCCATCTTTCTCATGTAGTTTGAGATTATCACTTTTCTAGATTCTTCACATGAATATATCTACAACTGTAACTTTTGGTATATTTGTATAATTTTATATGCCATAATTAAATTTCTTAGAAAAGTTTACTTAATAGCATTTAAATATCAAGACAATTCTGAAAATACAATTACATTTTAAAGTAAATTATCTGATTACTTAATCTTCATTTTTTTTAAATAAAATTTTAATTTTTTTAGAATAGAGACAAGGTCTTGCTGTGTTGCCCAGACTAGTCTTGAACTCCTGAGCTCAAAGTGATCTGCCTGCCTTGAACTCCCAAAGTGCTGGGATTACAGGTGTGAGCCACTGTGCCCAGTCAATATTCTTCATTTTTTAATGTTAATAACAAGCAATTTTTATGTTAGCTTTTCTTCTACACAATTAACACTAAGGAACTATTTCTGACCAACTATGAAATTATTCAATCTGCAAGTCAGTCATAAAATTTGCAATTTATTTACCATTTCTCAGACTGAGTTAAAATAAGACATTACCTTAATTTTTTCTTTTTTTTTCTTTCTTTTGTTTTTTTTTTTCTTTGAGATGGGGTCTTGGCTGCGTTGCCCAGGCTGGAGTGCAGTGGCATGATCTTGGCTCACTGCAACCTCCACCTCCTGGGTTCAAGTGATTCTCCTGCCTCAGCCTCCCGAGTGGCTGGGATTACAGCCATGTGCCACCACATCCAGCTAATTTGTTGTATTTTTAGTAGAGACAGGGTTTCACCATATTGACCAGGCTGATCTCGAACTCCTGACCTCAAGTGATCCACCGGCCTCGGCCTCCCAAAGTGCTGGATTAGAGGCATGAGCCACTGCACCTCGTCTCAACTTATTTGTAAATTCTTTTCCCCATCACCTGCAATGGGATTTATCTTGTCCTGCATGATCTGACACTGTTCTGCAGGCCTCATCTATCACCTTGCACCATATCACCTATGTATTAGTTCCTGCACACTGGACTCTATTGTTTCTGGATATTGGGACTCTTGTAAGACTATGCCCTCTGACTTGCTGTGCTTTCTGCCTGAAATGTCTTTCTACCTCCACTTCACCAGGAGGAAGCAAATAACCTAAAAACCTGTTAAAAACACCCAGAAGAGAGTTTCTGTTTGAGATGATGAACAGTCCTGGAAATGGATAGTGATGATAGTTGCACAACAATGTATACTTAAGGCCAACGAATTGTACACTTTAAGATGATTAAATCACACCTGTAATCCCAGCACTTTGGGAGGCTGAGGCAGGCAAATCGCTTCAGCCCAGGAGTTTGAGATCAGCCTGGGCTATATGGCAAAACCCTGTCTCTGCAAAAAATAGCCCAGTGTGGTGCACACCTGTGGTCCCAGCTATGCAGGAGGCAGAGGTGGGAGAATTGCTTGAGCCTGGGAGGCTGAAGCTACAGTGAGCCGTGATAGTGCCACTGTACCCCAGCCTGGGCAACAGAGCAAGACCCTATCTCAAAAAAATATTTTAAAAAAGATAATTACAGTGGTAAATGTATTGATTTATTTATGAAACAGGGTCTTACTCTGTTGCCCAGGCTGGAGTGCAGTGGCTCAATTATAGCTCACTACAGCCTCAAAACTCCTGAGCTCAAACAATCTTCCTGCCTCAGTCTCCCCAGTAACTAGGACTAAAGTGCATGCCACCATGCCCAGCTAATTTTAAAATTTTTTGTAGAGATGAAATCTTGCTATGTTGCCCAGACTGCTCTTGAACTCCTGCCTTCAAGCTGTCCTCCCACCTCAGTCTTCCAAAGTTCTGGGAGTATAGGCACGAATCACCATACCCAGCCTAAATTAAATTTTTTTTTTTTTTTAATTGAGACAAAGTTTCGTTCTTGTCCCCCAGGCTGGAGTGCAATGGCGCGATCTCGGCTCACTGCAACCTCCGCCTCCCAGGTTCAAGCAGTTCTCTTGCCTCAGCCTCCCAAGTAGCTGGGATTACAGGCGCCCGCCACCATGCCCAGCTAATTTTTGTATTTTTAGTAGACACATGATTTCACCATGTTGGCCAGGCTGGTCTCAAACTCCTGACCTCAGCTGATCTGCCCACCTCAGCCCCACAAAGTGCTGGGGTTACAGGCATGAGTCACCGTGCCCAGCCTAAATTGTTTAAATACCTAGAAATGCTAAGTAAAATACTACAAGCATCTTATCTGATTAAATTCATAGCTAAGTGCACTTGAGAGACAAACTATTCTAGTAGTCACATGAGCTGAAGCCGATGCTCTCCTGGTTGTGGAGTGGCAGGTGCCACAGCCCATTAAGGGGAGTTCGATAGTCTCAACATTCCAGGGACTTAGGTTTTAAAACCTGTGTGGAGACAGGAGATAGGCCCTGGGACTCACTCATATCAGGATTGAACTGAAAACCCACATAAAACTGGAACCCACGTAGGAGTATACCTTTATTGAGAATGTGTGCTGGAAAAAAATCTGCCAATATGTAGTCCAAAAACCTAGGAGAAAATCTGCTTTAAAAAGTGGTCCTGGCTACTCTGGGCTCACTGCAAATAAAAAAAAAAAAAAAAACGTGGTCCCAGGTCAGGGTGCGGTGGCTCACACTTGTAATCCCAGCACTAGGAGGCCAAGGCAGGTAGATCACCTGAGGTCAGGAGTTCAAGACCAGCCTGGCCAACATGGCGAAACCCCATCTCTTATTATACAGAATTAGCCAGGTGTGGTGGCACATGCCTGTGTAATCCCAGCTACTTGAACCCAGGAGGCAGAGGTTGCAGTGAGCCGAAATCACACCACGCCACTCCAGCCTGGGTGACAGAGCAAGACTCCATCTCAAAAAAAAATTTAAATAAGTGGTCTTTAGACAGACTTCCACTTCTGGTAAGACAAAGTAGGCATCTTCTCTCCTATTCCTCCCACTCAGTATAACTAAAAACCCTGGACGTTCTATATAAAACAAAAATAAGACTGAAAGGTGACAATAAGTCAAACTGACTAAAGGACCTTGGGACCAGAGGAAAGACAGTGGTAAGTTCCCTAAGTTTTCTTTTTGACTCATATATCAGACTTGATGCTAAAGAAGGGGCAACTTAAAAAAGCCAAGTGGCACAGACAAAGTGTAAAGCCACAACAAAAGCCTCGCTAGCCAAAGACCTAGGACAGGGGCAGCCTAAGAAGACAGAAAACCTAGACAAAAACCACTATCCCAGCCACACACCACAAAAAAAAAAAAAAAAAAAAAAAAAAAAAAACTGGCCCTACCCATATCCACACCAACAAAGAACAAGCAGGGAGTCTACCACTTCCATCCTCAGAAGCATAAAATGAGGCAGTACAGTGCACCCACTGGGGTGGTGTCAGAGAAGTAAGGAACAAGAAAGGCCAAGTAAGGAACCAGGCCTTTCATCCCTGCTGGCAGAAATGAGACACCCCCAATCCCTCCCAGTATCAGTATAGACCGTCTGGAGGGCTGATTCTCACAACTGCCCACCAACAGCAAGGATCACCCCCTTTCTGGTGTCAAGGAGGCTGACAGGAGAACTTGGACTTCTACTTGTATCTGGCAGTCACAAGGAAGCAACCCGGCTTTCTTTGCCAGAATGCTGTCAGAGCAAGCCAGGTAAAACTAGGTTTAAATAAGATATAGTCTCATCATGGGCTGGGCATGGTGGCTCATGAGTGTAATCCCAGCACTTTGGGAGGCCAAAGTGGGCCAAACCCAGGAGTTCGAGACCAGCCTGGGCAATATGGTAAAACCCTGTCTCTACAAAAAATACAAAAATTAGCTGGGCATGCTGGCACATGCCTGTGGTCCCAGCTACTCGGGAGGCTGAGGTAGGAGAATCGCTTGAGCATGGGAGGTGGGGGTTGCAGTGAGCCAAGAGCAAGCCACTGCACTCCAGCCTGAATGACAGATTGAGACCCAGACATTTTCATATTTTTCATGTTGTTATAGACTATTTTTATGTTTTTGCAACAAAAAATAAAAGGCTCATAACAATATAAAAATGTCTGCATTTCAATAAAAAATCATTCATACCTGGCATAAACCCGGGAGGCGGAGCTTGCAGTGAGCTGAGATCCGGCCACTGCACTCCAGCCTGGGCGACAGAGCAAGACTCTGTCTCAAAAAAAAAAAATCATTCATACCAAGAACCAAGATATCAAACTGAATGAAAAAAAAAATGCCAACACCAAAATGACATGTTAGAATAATCTGACAAAGATTTTAAAGCAGCCATGATGAAAATGTTTCAATGAGCAATTATGAACATCCCTGAAACAAATAAAGTAGCTTCAGTGTACTAGTTTCCTATTGCTGCCATGACAAATCACCACAAATTCACCAGCTTAATGCAGATTTGTTAGCTGTAGGTCAGAAGTCTGACATGGGTCCTAACTGGGCTAAATCAATTTGTCCACAAGGCTGTTACTTTCTAGAGACCCTAAGGGAGAATCTATTTCCTCACTCCTTCCAGCTCCTACCCACGTTCCTTGGCATGTGGCCCTCTTCCTCCATCTTCAAAGCCAGCAACATTACATCTCTGTGCCTTTCTGTCGCATCTTCCTCTAACCACAAGCAGGAAAGGTTCTCTATTTTAAGGACCCATGTAATTAGATTGCACCCACCAGGCAATCCAAGCTAATCTCCCTGTTCAAATCCTCAAGCACATTTTTAAAGTTTCTTTTGCCACACAGAGTAACATATTCGCAGTTCCAGGGATTATGACATGGACATCTTTGGAGGGCCATTCTGCCTACTGCACTCAGCAAAGAAATGCAAAGTCTCAGAATACAGAAGATATGAAGAAGAACCAAATGGAAAATTTAGGGCACAATAACCAAAAAAAAAAAACAACTCAGTGGATGGACTCAACAGGAGAATGGAGGAGAGAGAGGAAAGAAGCAGTAAACTAGAAAGTGGAACAACACATATTACCCAATCTGAGCAACAGAACAAACAAATTGTACAAAATTGAACAGGACCTTAGGGAACTATAACAAAGAAAACTAACATTCATGTCATCAGAGCTGCCGAAGGAGAGGAGAAAAAAGGTGGGACTAAAAAAGCCCTCAAAGAAATGACTCAAAATTCCCCAAGAGACAACCCACAGATTCAAGAAGCTGAGCAAACTCTGAAAAGGATAAACCCAAAGAAATCCATGCCAAGACATTATAATTAATTTTCTGAAAACTAAAGACAAAAAAATCTTGAAAATAGCCAGCATAAAATAAGTGACATTCTACCTATAAGGGGAAATCAATCAGAACACAGTAGAAAATGGTGGGAGAAAGAAATGACACAGTATTTTTCAGGAACAAACTGTTCAAGTTTTGTTCAAGAACAAAACTGTCGGCCAGGTGCGGTGGCTCATGCCTGTAATCCCAGCACTTTAGGAGACCGAGGCGGGTGGATCACTTGAGGTCAGGAGTTCAAGACCAGCCTGGCCAACATGGTGAAACCCCATCTCAAACTACAAAAATTAGCCGAGCATGGTGGCATGCACCTGTAATCCCAGCTACTCAGGAGGCTGAGGCAGGAGAATCACTTGAACGCAGAGGCAGAGGTTGCAGTGAGCCGAGATTACACTATTGCACTCCAGCCTGGGCAACAAGAGTGAGACTCTTTCTCCAAAAAGAAAAGAAAAAAAAAAGGCCAGGCGCGGGGGTTCCCGCCTGTAATCCCAGCACTTTGGGAGGCCGAAGTGAGCGGATCACAAGGTCAGGAGATCGAGACCATCCTGGCTAACATGGTGAAAACCTGTCTCTACTAAAAATACAAAAATTAGCCGGGAGTGGTGGCGGGCACCTCTAGTCCCAGCTATTCGGGAGGCTGAGGCAGGAAAATGGCGTGAACCCGGGAAGCGGAGGTTGCAGTGAGCCGAGATCATGCCACTGCACTCCAACCCGGGCCACAGAGCGAGACTGTCTCAAAAAACAAAAATAAATTTAAAAAAGAAGTTATCTAGGCTGGGTGGAGTGGCTCACACCTCTAATCTCAGCACTTTAGGAGGCTGAGGTAGGAGGATCATTTGAGCTCGGGAGTTCGAAATCAGCCTGGGCAATATGGTGAAACACTGTCTCTACAAAAAATACAAAAATTAGCCAGGAGTGGTGGCTTACGCCTGTGGCCCCAGCTACTTGGGAGGCTGAAGCAGAAGTATCACTTGAACCCAGGAGTAGTGGTTGCAATAAGCTGAGATCCAGTCATTGCACTCCAACCTGGACACTAGACAGAGACCCTGTCTCAAAAAAAAAAAAAAAAGAGATTGGCCAAGAACTATGAGTTGTGGGTAGGGAGGGCTGAATAAATAGAGTGCAGAGGATTTTTTTTTTTTTTTTTTTTTTAAATACAGGGTCTCACTCTGTCACCAGGCTGGAATGCAGTGGCACAATCTCAGCTCGCTGCAGCCTCAACCTCCCCAAATTTAAGTGACCCTCCCACCTCAGTCTCCTGAGTAGCTAGGACCACAGGCACACAGCACCATGTCTGGCTAGTTTTTGTATTTTTGGTAGAGATGGGGTTTCACCATGTTACCCAGGCTAGTCTCAAAATCCCCAGCTCAAGCGACCCACCCCCCTCGGCCTCCCAAAGTGCTGGAATTATAGGTGTAAGCAATGATGGCACTCAGCCAAGAATGTTAATCTGAGGTGTGCATGCATTTAGGGCCACAAAACATATGAAGCAAAAGCTGATAGAACTGAAAGGAGAAATAGACAAACCTACAATTACAGATGGAGACTTCAACACTTCCCTCTTAACAATGACTAGAACAACTAGGCAGAAAATCAGCAATGATATAAAAGAACTAAACAATAACATCAACCAGTAACATTTAGGTTTAGAAACACTTCCACCCAACAACAGAACACAATTTCTTTTCAAGTTCCCACAGAACATACACCAAGATAGATCATATCCTGGGCCATAAAACAAACCTTAAATTTAAAAGAACTGAAATTTTGTAAAATGTAATCTATGGCCACAATGAAATCAAACTAGAAATCAATAATGGAAACATAGCAGGATAATCGCCAAACTAAACAAAATACTTTTGGATAATATGTGGGTCAAAGAGGAGATAAAAAAAAAAAGAGAGAGAGAGAGAAAAAAAGAATACAATAAACAGAATGAAAAAATAGATATCTTTTTCCCCAAGCTATACGCTTCTTCCTTAATACTCTTCCTCTATTTCATTTCAGCTTTTTTCACTCTAAAGTCTAAACTAACTAGGTCAGAGTCTTCAAAGTCTTGCATTTGTTTAACTTACTGACTGGCATAATAATACTATCTCAGCATAAACTATGGTAAAGGTTCCACCAGTTCAGGCCATTTTTGACAACTTCTTGGAGGGAAATGGGCAAACCACAAATCAAAAGAACACCTGCATCTGAAAATCCATCCTGTATAATAATAGGAGGCAAGAGATCTGTAACTAAAGCTAGTTAGAAGTTGATGGATTCACTATGAACAATTTGGCTACATCTGGTAGAATTACAGAAAGCACGTAGAGTTCACATGTTAGAAATCCTAGCAGATCAAAGACTCTTAGTTTGAACTCTTTCTTAATAGAGCTAAAAATGTATGTCACTCGGCCAGGCATGGGGGCTCACGCCTGTAACTCCAGTACTTTGGGAAGCTGAGGCGGGAGGATCACGAGGTCAGGAGTTCGAGACCAGCCTGGCCAACATGGTGAAACCCGTCTCTACTAAAAATACAAAAATTAGCTGGGCATGGTGGTACGCACCTGTAATCCCAGGAGGCTGAGACAGGAGAATTGCTTGAACCCGGGAGGCGGAGGTTGCAGGGAGTCGAGATCGCGCCACTGTACTCCAACCTGGGTGACAGAGCAAGACCCTGTCTTTAAAAAAAAAAAAAAAAAAAAAGTGAAGACCATGGGAAAGGCGCAGTATCTATGCTGGAGTGCAGTGTTCCTCACGGCACAGTCCCTTAGTGCTTCCCTTGGCTAGGGGAGGGAGTTCCCTGACTCCTTGTGCTTCCAGGGTAAGGCGACACCCTACTCTGCTTTGGCTCGCCCTCTGGGGGCTGCACCCACTGTCCAACCAGTCCCAGTGAGATGAATCAGATACCTCAGGTGGAAATGCAGAAATCACCCATCTTCCGCAACGATCTCACTGGGAGCTGCAGACCGCAGCTGTTCCTATTTGGCCATCTTGCCAGCAATCTCCTTAAGAAACTCACTCAAAACTGTACAACTACATGGAAACTGAACAACTTGCTCCTGAATGACTACTGGGTAAACAACTAAATTAAGGCAGAAATAAATAAGTTCTTTGAAACCAATGAGAACAAAGACACAATGTACCAGAATCTCTGGGACACATCTAAAGCAATGTTTACAGGGAAATTTATAGCATTAAATGCCCACAAGAGAAAGCAGGAAAGATCTGAAATCGACACCCTAACATCACAATTAAAAGAACTAGACAGCTCTCAGCTTTTGGCTCAGAGGAGGCCAAGGTGCAACTTTCTTCGGTTGTCCTGAATCCGCGTTCATCCGACACCAGCTGCCTCCACCATGCCGCCGAAGTTCGACCCCAGTGAGATCAAAGTCGTATACCTGAGGTGCACCAGAGGCGAAGTCAGTGCCACTTCTGCCCTGGCCCCCAAGATCGGCCCTCTGGGTCTGTCTCCAAAAAAGGATGGTGATGACATTGCCAAGGCAACGGGTGACTGGAAGGGCCTGAGGATTACAGTGAAACTGACCATTCAGAACAGACAGTCCCAGATTGAAGTGGTGCCTTCTGCCTCTGCCCTGATCATCAAAGCTCTCAATGAACAACCAAGAGACAGAAAGAAACAGAAGAACATTAAACACAGTGGTAATATCACTTATGATGAGACTGTCAACATTGCTTGACAGATGTGGCACCGATCCTTAGCCAGAGAACTCTCTGGAACCATTAAAGAGATCCTGGGGACTGCCCAGTCCGTGGGCTGTAATGCTGATGGCCGCCACCCTCATGACATCATAGATGACATCAACAGTGGTGCTATGGAATGCGCAGCCAGTTAAGCACAAAGGAAAATACTTCAACAAAGGATCATTTGACAACTGGTGAAAAAAAAAGAACTAGAGAAGCAAGAGCAAACAAATTCAAAAGCTAGAAAAGCTAGCAGAAGACAAGAAATAACTAAGATCAGAGCAGAACTGAAAGAGATAGAGACATGAAAAACCCTCCAAAAAAATCAATGAATCCAGGAGCTGGTTTTTTGAACAGATCAACAAAATAGATAGACCGCTAGCCAGACTAATAAAGAAGAAAAGAGAGAATAATCAAATAGATGCAATAAAAAATGATAAAGGGGATATCACCACTGATCCCACAGAAATACAAACTACCATCAGAGAATACTATAAACACCTCTACGTGAATAAACTAGAAAATCTAGAAGAAATGGATAAATTCCTGGACACATACACCCTCCCAAGTCTAAACAAAGAAGTTGTTGAATCCCTGAATAGACCAACAACAAGTTCTGAAATTGAGGCAGTAGCTAATAGCCTACCAACCAAAAAAAGTCCAGGACCAGATGGATTCACAGCCGAATTCTACCAGAGGTACAAAGAGGAGCTGGTACCATTCCTTCTGAAACTATTCCAAACAATAGAAAAAGAGGGAATCCTCTCTAACTCATTTTATGAGTCCAGCATCACCCTGATACCAAAGCCTGGCAGAGACACAACAAAAAAAGAAAATTTCATGCCAATATCCCTGATGAACATCGATGTGAAAATCCTCAATAAAATCCTGGCAAGCCGAATCCAGCAGCAAATCAAAAAGCTTATCCAGCATGATCAAGGTGGCATCATCCCTGGGATGTAAGGCAACTTCAGCAGTCTCAGGATACAAAATCAATGTGCAAAAATCACAAGCATTCCTATACACCAATAATAAACAGAGAGCCAAATCATGAGTGAACTCTCATTCACAATTGCTACAAAGAGAAAAAAATACCCAGGAATACAACTTACAAGGGGGAGAACTACAAACCACTACTCAAGGAAATAAGAGAGGACACAAACAAATGGAAAAACATTTCATGCTCATGGATAGGAAGAATTGATGTTGTGAAAATGGCCATACTGCCACAAGTAATTTATAGATTCAATGCTATCCCCATCAAGCTACCACTGACTTTCTTCACAGAATTAGAAAAAACTACTTTAAATCTCATATGGAACCGAAAAAAAGAGACTGCATAGCCATGACAATCCTAAGCAAAAAGAACAAAGCTAGAGGCATCACGCTACCTGACTTCAAACTATATTACAAGACTACAGTAACCCAAATAGCATGGTACTGGTACCAAAACAGATATATAGACCAATGGAACAGAACAGAGGCCTCAGAAATAACACCACACATCTACAACCATCTGATCTTTGACAAACCTGACAAAAACAGCACTGGGGAAAGGATTCCCTACTTAATAAATGGTGCTGGGAAAACTGGCTAGCCATATGCAGAAAACTGAAACTGGACCCCTTCCTTACACCTTATACAAAAATTAACTCAAGATGGATTAAAGTCTTAAACGTAAGACCTAAAGGCACGGTGGCTCACACCTGTAATCGCAGCACTTTGGGAGGCTGAGGCGGGTGGATCACGAGGTCAGGAGTTAGAGACCAGTCTGGCCAACACAGTGAAACCCTGTCTCTACTAAAAATACACAAAAAATTAGCCGGGTGTGGTGGTGTGCACCTGTAATCCCAGCTACTCAGGAGGCTGAGGCAGGAGAATCGCGTGAATCTGGGAGGTGGAGGTTGCAGTAAGCCAAGATCATGCCACTGCACTCCAGCCTGGGCGACAGAACAAAACTCCATCTCAAAAAAAAAAAAAAAAGACCTAAAAGCATAAAAACCCTAGTAAAAAAACCTAGGCAATAGCATTCAGGACACAGGAATGGGCAAAGACTTCATGACTAAAACACCAAAAGCAATGGCAACAAAAGCCAAAATTGACAAATGGAATCTAATTAAACTAAAGGGCTTCCACACAGCAAAAGAAACTATCATCAGAGTGAACAGGCAACCTACAGAATGGGAGAAAATTTTTGCAATCTATCCATCTGACAAAGGGTTAATATTCAGACTCTATGAAGAAGTTAGCCAAATTTACAAGAAAAAAAATCAAACAACCCCATCAAAAAGTGGGCAAAGGATACGGACAGACACTTCTCAAAAGAAGACATGTATGCAGTCAACAAACATGAAAAAAAGTTCCTCATCACTGGTCATTAGAGAAATGCAAATCAAAACCACAATGTGATACCATCTCACGCCAGTTAGAATGGCAATCATTAAAAAGTCAGGAAACAACAGATGCTGGAGAGGATGTGGAGAAATAACGAACACTTTTACACTGTTGGTGGGAGTGTAAATTGGTTCAACCATTGTGGAAGATGGTGTGGCGATTCCTCAAGGATCTAGAACAAGAAATACCATTTGACCCAGCGATCCCATTACTGGGTATATACCCAAAGGATTATAAATCATTCCAGTATAAAGTCACATGCACACATATGTTTATTGCAGCACTATTCACAATAGCAAAGATTGGAACCAACCCAAATGCCCGTCAATTATAGACTGGATAAAGAAAATGTGGCACATACACACCATGGAATACTATGCAGCCATAAAAAAGGATGAGTTCATGTCCTTTGCAGGGACATGGATGAAGCTGGAAACCATCATTCTCAGCAAACTAACGCAAGAGCAGAAAACCAAATACTGCATGTTCTCACTCAGAAGTGGAAGTTGAACAATAAGAACACATGAACACAGGGAGGGGAACATCACACACCGGAGCCTGTCGTGGGGTGGGGGGCTGGGGGAGGGATAGCATTAGGAGAAATACCTAACGTAGATGACGGGCTGATGGGTGCAGCAAACCACCATGGCACGTGTATACCTATGTAACAAACCTGCACGTTCTGCACACATACCCCAGAACTTAAAGTATAATAAAAATAAAAGTATGTCACTCCACCTCCCAAATTCAGAAGAAGCTCTTAGTCTCTCTAAATGTGTATGTCACTTTGAAGGGAGAAATTCAAAAGCCATAATCTTTTTTCTTTTTTGCAGTGGTTCTTTTTGATTTTATTTTTTTAATTGACTAATACAAATTATATGTATATATTACATGATGTATTGAAATGTGTATACAGGGCTGGGTGCGGTGGCTTACACCTGTAATCCCAGCGCTTAGGGAGGCCAAGGTGGGCAGATCACTTGAGGTAAGGAGTTCGAGACTAGCCTGGGCAACTTGGTGAAACCCCATCTCTACTAAAAATATACAAAAGTTAGGCCAGGTTTGGTGGCTCAGGCCTGTAATCCTAGCACTTTGGGAGGTCGAGGCAGGTGGATTGCCTGAGCTCAGGAGTCTGTGACCAGCCTGAGCAACACAGTGAAACCCTGTCTCTACTAAAATACAAAAAATTAGCCGTGCATGGTGGCATGCACCTGTAATCCCAGTTACTCTGGAGGCTGAGACAGGAGAATCACTTGAGTCTGGGAGGTGGAGGTTGCAGTAAGCCCAGATAGCACCACTGCACTCCAGCCTGGGCGACAGAGTGAGACTCCATCTCAAAAAAAAAAAAAAAAAAAACACAAATGTCAGCTGCACATGGTAGTACACACCTGTACTCCTAGCTACCCGGGAGGCTGACGTAGAGGAATTGCTTGGACCTGGGAGGCAGAGGTTGCAGTGAGCCAAGATTGCGCCACTACAGTCCAGCCTGGGCAATAGGGTGAGACTCTGTCTCGAAAAAAAAAAAAAAGAAAAAGAACGGTCAACCTCACCATTGTAATCAGGGAAGCAAAAATTTAAATCATGGTGAAATGCTGGTCCACACAGGCAAACTGGCAAAAATCACGGTCAAATATTAAGAAGCACTGAAATAATGTGATAAATGGGGACTCGTACCAAATGTCCATAAATAGACAATGAACAAATGGTGGTAATTTCACACAGTGAAATGCTAATTCATATATTATATTTACAAAAGTGAATGTGTGCCAGGCACAGTGGTGCATGCCTGTAGTCCCAGCTACTCGATAGGCTGAGGCAGGAGGATGGCTTGAGCCTAGGAGTTCAAGGCCAGCCTAGTCAATGGACTAAGACCCTGTCTCTTTTTTTTTGAGACGGAGTTTCGCTCTTGTTGCCCAGGTTGGAGTGCAATGGCGCGACTGCAGCTCACTGCAACCTCAGCCTCCTGGGTTCAAGCGATTCTCCTGCCTCAGCCTCCCAAGTAGCTGGGATTACAGGTGCGCACCACCATGCCCAGCTAATTTTGTGTTTTTCGTAGAGACAGGATTTCACCATGTTGGCCAGGTTAGTCTAAACTCCTGACCTCAGGTGATCTGCCTGTCTGGGCCTCCCAAAGTGCTGAGATTATAGGTATGAGCCACAGCGCCCATCCCAAGACCTTTTTTTTCTTTAAAAAAAAAAAAAAAAAGGTATAGCCAGGCGTGGTGGTGCATGCCTGTAATCCCAGCTACTCGGGAGGCTCAGGCAGGAGGATTGCTCGAACCCAGGAGGTGGAGGGTGCAGTGAGCCAAGATCGTGCCACTGCACTCCAGCCTGGGCAACAAGCAAAACTTCATCTCAAAAAAAAAAAAAAAAAGTAAATGTAGGTGACTCTTAAGGACTTAATATTGAATGGAAAAAGTGGGTTGCAGGTAATATATGTGTATGTAGAATCTTTAACTACACCAAACAACTGTAGTATTTTCTTTGTTGGCGCTGGGGGGTAGGCGGCTGGTGAGGGGGATGGTGGTAGGGAAACGGTGTCTTGCTCTATTGCCCAGGCTGGAGTGCAGTGGGGCGTGGTGGGATCTCAGTTCACTGTGGCTTGGACATCCTGGGCCCACGAGATCCTCCCACCTCAGCCACCCAGGTAGCTGGGACTACAGGCACACACCACCATGTCAGGCTAATTTTTGGATTTTTTATAGGGACGAGGTCTCGCCATATTGCCCAGGCTGGTCTCGAACTCCTGGGCTCAAGTGATCCTCCCACCTTGGTCTTCGAGAGTTCTGGGATTACAGGCGTGAGTCACCATGAATGGCTAGTTTTACATACTGTTTAGGGGCAAAATGCATATGTAATAAATGTTTAGGGACAAAATGCGTATGTAATAAATGTTTAGGGACAAAATACATTTGTAGTAAAAGTGTAAAATCAAGGACAAGAAGATTATATATTTGCCTCTGTGATTAGAGGAGGTACAAAGTGGACTTCAACTGTATCTGTAGTTAAAAAGAAAGCTCACACAAATATGACAAAAAGGAAATATAGAAAGTGCAACTGTACCCCTCTCCATTTCCCATGCAAATATGGAAAAATAGGAGAATACTATGTGCTATCCTATTTCCCGTATGTGCAATATTTCATTTAAAAAAATGTACGTTGTATGCTGATTCAAGCAGCAGGAAAAGATGCATAAAAGTACACATGTGTGTATATTTATGTATGTGTGTATATATACACACACA
This sequence comes from Papio anubis, assembly GCF_008728515.1. Taxonomy (NCBI): domain Eukaryota; kingdom Metazoa; phylum Chordata; class Mammalia; order Primates; family Cercopithecidae; genus Papio; species Papio anubis. The sequence goes on from NC_044982.1 coordinate 71,796,451, forward strand.
CATAAAAAATATATACATTTAATACATAAATATATGTATATATACACACATATATAAATGTGTGTGTGTGTGTGTTGCCAACTGTGGGAAAGCCATTTGCCCAGAAATTAAAAATCAAAATCAGAGAAATTCAACAGACCAAACAGGGCTAACGATTTGGAATAAGTAATGGCAGGTATGGTGTGGAGTTTTTATTAGCTGAAATTTCTAGCAAGCAAATTTGTAAAACATAAGTAAGTCAGTTTAAAAACAAATTTCTTAATTAAAATACTCATAGGAAGAATATACAGCTGGCCTTTGAACAACTTGGGTTTGAACCGCGTGGGTCTATCAGACATGGATTTTCTTCTGCCTCTGCCACCCGAGACAGACAGCAAGACCAACACCTCCTCTTTCTCTTCCGGAGCCTATTCAACATGAAGATGAGGAGCATAAACAGCTTTATAATGATCCACTTCCACTTAATACATAGTAAATATATTTTTATCTTCCTTGTGATTTTCTTAATAACATTTTCTTTTTTGTTCTGTTTTTTGAGATGGAGTCTCCCTCTGTTGACCAGGCTGCAATGCAGTGGTGTGATCTCGGCTCACTGCAACCTCCACCTTCTGGGTTCAAGCAATTCTCCCACCTCAGCCTCCCACGTAGCTGGGATTACAGGTACGCACCACCACGCCAGCTAATTTTTGTGTTTTTATTAGAGACAGAATTTCGCCATATTGACCAGGCTGGTCTCAAACTCCTGACCTCAGGTGATCTGCCTGCCTTGGCCTCCCAAAGAGCTGGGATTATAGGCGTAAGCCACTGTGCCCCAGATGATTTTCTTAATAACATTTTCTATTCCCCAGCTGACTTTATTGTAAGAATACAGTATATAATACATATCACATATAAAAAAAAAAAGTGATAGTTTATGTTGCCAGTACGGCTTCTGGTCCACAGTAGGCTATTAGCAGTTAAGCTTTTGGGGAGTCAGAAGTATTATGTGGATTTCTGAATGTGTGGAGGGCTGATGGTTGATACCCCTAATCCCCATGTTGTTCAAGGGTCAACTGTACTTCAATTCCGAATTCAGTGCAGAAAAACTCTCAGGGCCAGGAAAATGCATTTTGATATAAAATTAAGTGGATATTAAGCTCATGCCATAATTAACAACATAACTCTTTTTGCAAGAGTTGATAATATTCACTCCACACTGAACTCTCTAACACACTTTCCCAGGTACTAAAGCCAACAAATAGTTTTCATAATCTTTTTTGCTGGAGAACTAAAGATCCTATTTATGAGTTCACCGAAATCCAAGAAAATTTACAAATCTGGGGAAACAGCTGTGGATTCCTTTATTACTGTGACTCAGTTTCTTGGAATGCAGTTTATCCTTACACTAGTAAGACCGGTTTATAACTGCAGATTACAAAATGGAATTTGGTCAATGGGTAACTTTGAAGGGATGTCCTGTAACGAGGGAAGCTGCCAAAAATGAGTATCCATTGCGAGCCCTTTGGAAAAATAAGTACAATACACATAGGAAGCCAGTATCTTTGAATGAATGGGCTAATAGTCTATATTAAACTATATTCATGAGAAAAGAACACAGGGAACATAGCTCTTTTTTTTTAATCTCATGACATCAGTAGAGCATGTTAAATTAGGTTTAGCCTAAAGCTACCTCCTTCCATATCCTAAGTTTGGGCTAAAGGTTGCTCCATACACAGTGAACTGTAACCTAACTAGATGTGTAAACAGACCACAACCTACTCTTGTGCCAATCACCAAGTCTTAGTCAATCACAGGAGGTCAACTGTTCAAATTGTGTTCAAATAAGACAAACACCGAGCTATAACTAATCCTGCTGTTTCTGTACCTCATTTCCATTTTCTGTATGTCACTTCCCTTTTCCTGTCCATCAATCTTCAACCATGCATTAGCTCCAGAGTCTCTCTGAACCTATTCTGGTTCAGGGGGCTGCCGAATTCACAAACAGTTCTTTGTTCAATTAAACTGTTAAATTTAATTTGTCTAAGGTTTTTCTTTTAACAAGCCTCATTCATGTTTACGCTCTGAAATTCTTAAAAGAGTTCTAAATGTAAATGCACAATCTCTGTGCATCATTTAATACTATAAAAAACCTAGCTTTTTTCTCCCATTTTGTATCATAAAAAGTTTAAAAACTTAAACAAAAACCCTATAGTTCCATCAGCCTAATAAATTGCTTCTAATCCTAGACATAAAGAAGATTCTCGTAGCAAACAGAATATAAATTCTTCTCAATTATACATGAAACATTCTCCAGGATAGACCACATGTTAGTCCACAAAACAAGTCTTACCAAATTTAAGAAGACTGAATCATATCAAGTGTCCCTTCTGACCACATGGTATGAAACTAGAAATCAATGATAGGAGGAAACATGGAAAATTCACAAATATATGGAAATTAAACAACACGCTCCTGAACAACTAATGGGTCAAAGAAGAAATTAAAAGGAAAATTTTAAATGTCTTGAGATAGACAAAAATGGAAACGCAACATATCAAAACTTAAGGGATGCAGCAAAAGCAGTCATGAGAAGAGGGAAGTCTATAGCAACAAATGCCCACGTTTTAAAAAAAACAAAAAAAACAAAAAAACAACGGCAGCCCAATGTGGTGGCTCCCACCTGTAATTCCAGCACTTTGGGAAGCAGATGCAGGCAGATCACTTGAGGCCAGGAGTTCGAGACCAGCCTGGCCAACACGGTGAAACCTCGTCTCCACTAAATATAGAAAAATTAGCTGGAGTGTAGTGGCGCATGCCTGTAGTCCCACCTACTTGGGAGGTGGAGGCAGAAGAATCGCTTGAACCCAGGAAGCAGAGGTTGCAATGAGCTGAGATCGCACCACTGCAATCCAGCCTGGATGACAGAGCAAGACTCCATCTCAAAAAAAAAAAAAAAAGTATGATGTTATCTGTGGGCTTTTCATATATGGCTTTTATTGTGTTGAGGTACATTCCTTTTATGCCTAATTGTTGAGAGTTTTTAATCACAAGAGAATACTGAATTTTGTTAAATGCTTTTTCTGCAACTACTGAGATGATCATGTGGTTTTTGTCCTTCATTTTGTCAATATGGTGTATCACACTTATTGATTTATGTATGTTGAACCATTCTTGTATCACAGGGATAAATCATGCTTGAACATGGTGCAAAAACTTTTTAAAGTGCTGTTGAATTTGGTTTGCTAATGTTTTGTTGAGGATTTCTGCTTGTTTGTTTTGAGACAGAATCTCACTCTGTCACCCAGGCTAGAGTGCAGTGGCACGACTGAGGCTCACTGAAACCTCTGCCTCCCAGGTTCAAGTGATTCTCCTGCCTCAGCCTCCTGAGTAGCTGGGACCACAAGCATGCACCACCACACCTGGCTAATTTTTGTATTTTTAGTAGAGATGGGGTTTCACCATGTTGGCCAGGCTTGTCTCGAACTCCTGACCTCAGGTGATCCACCCGCCTTGGCTTCTCAAAGTGCTGGGATTACAGGCGTGAGCCACCACACCCAGCCTGGCTTGTAGGTTTCTTATAGTGTCCTTGTCTGCCTTTGGCATAAGGGCAGTGCTGGCCTTGTAAAATGAGTTTGGAAGTATTCTCTCCTCTTCAATTTTCAGGAAGAGTTTGAGAAGGGTTGATATTAGTTCTTCTTTAAATGTTAGGTATAAGGCCTGGCATGGGAGGCCAAGGAGGGCACTTTGGGAGGCCGAGGCAGGCAGATCACTTGAGGTCAGCGGTTCGAGACCAGCCTAGCCAACATGGTGAAACCCCATCTCTACTAAAAATACAAAAATTAGCCAGGTGTGGTGGTGCACGCCTGTAGTCCTAGCTGCTCGGGAGGCTGAGGCAGGAGAATCACTTGAACCCAGGAGGTGGAGGTTGCAGTGAGCCACGATCATACCACTGTACTCCAACCTGGGCAACAGAGGAAGACTCTGTCTCAAAAAAAAAAAAAACATACAAATATCAGTAGCATTTCTATACACTAAAAACTATCTGAAAGAGAAATTAATAGGAAAACAATCCCATTTACAATACCACCAAAAAAAAAAAAGTCAGGAGTAAATTTAACCAAAGAGATGAAAGACCTGTATACTGAGGACAATAAAAGATTGATAAAGAAATTGAAGATAAAAATAAATGGAATGATATCCTATGTTCATGGATTAGAAGAATATTGTTAAAATGTCTACACTACCCAAGAAAGCTACAGATTCTGTGTAATCTCAAGTTCCAATGCCAGTTTTCACAGAAATAGAAGAAAAAAATTCTAAAATTCAAGTGGAACCACAAAAGACCCCAAACAGCCAAAGCAATCTTGAGCCAAAAAAAAAAAAAGCTGGAGGCATTATATTCCCTGAGTTCAAAACATGTTATAAAGTTGTTGTAACAGCATGGTACTGGCATAAAAACACTCACACTGGAACAGGAGCACAGAAATAAACTCAACTATTTATGGTTAATTGATATTTTACAAAGGTACCAAGAACACACAATGGGGAAAGGACAGTTTCTTTATAAATTTTGGTAAATTGGATATCCACATGCAGAAAACTGCAACTGGACCCTTATCTCACACCACATACAAAAATCAACTCAAAGCCAGGTGCAGCGGCTCACACCTGTAATCCTAGCACTTTAGGAGGCCGAGGTGGGCAGATCTCTTGAGCGCAGGAATTTGAGACCAGCCCGGGCAACATGGCAAAACCATCTCTACAAAAAATAAAAAAATTAGCAGGGTGTGGGGGTGTGCACCTGTAATCCCAGCTATTTGTGGGGATGAGGCAGGAGGACTGCTTGAACCCGGGAGGTTGAGGATGCAGTGAGCTGTGATTCTACCACTGTACTCCAGCCTGGACAACAGTGAAACCCTGTCTCAAAAAAATAATAATAATAATAATAAAACTCAAGATGGATTAAAGACTTAAACATAAGACCTGAAACTGTAAAACTACTAGAAAAAAAACATAGAAGAAAAGCTCCAGCATATTGGTCTGGGCAATGATTTCTTGAATAGGCCTTCAAAAGTATAAGCAACAAAAGCAAAAATAGACAAAATGGCTCATATCAAACTAAAAAGGTTCTGCACAGCAAAGGAAACTTTTAACAGAGTGCAGAGACAACCCAAGGATTGGGAAAAAATATTTTCAAACCATACATTTATAAAGGGGCTAGGCCAGGCCCAGTGGCTCACACCTCTAATCCCAGCACTTTGGAAGGGTGAGGTAGGCACACAACTTGAGGGCAGGAGTTTGAGACCAGCCTGGCCAACATGGTGAAACCCTGTCTCTACTAAAATTACAAACATTAGCCAGGCATAGCGGTGCACATCTGTAATCCCAGTTACACGGGAGGCTGAGGCAGGAGAATCACTTGAACCCAGGAGGCGAAGATGGCAGTGAGCAACTGCGCTCAAACCTAGGTGACAGAGTGAGACTTCGTCTCAAAAAAGAAAAAAAAAAAAGAAGAAGAAAAAGAAAAGGGTCTAATATCCAAAATATATAAGGAACTCAATTCAATACCAAGATAACAAATAACCCAATTAATAAATGGGCAAAGGACCTGAAGAGACGTGAATCAAAAAAAGATATAAAAATGGCCAATAGATGTTTGAAAAAAATGCTCAACATCTCTAAGCATAGGGAAATGCAAATAAAATCATGAGATATCACCTCACACCTGTCAGAAGGGCTACATTGAGGTTCCTCAAAACAATAAAAATAGATTTACCTTATTATCCAGTAATCCCACTTCTGGGTATATATCCAATGGAATCGAAAGCAGTATGTTGAAGACATATCTGCACTTCCATGTTCATTTCAGCATTATTCACAACAGCCAAGACACAGAAGCCAACCTAAGTGTCCATCAACAAATGAGTGGCTAAATAAAATGTGGTGCATATATACACAAAAGAATACTATTTAACCTCAAAAGAGAAGGAAATTGTGTCATTTGCAACAATATAGATGAACCTGGAGGACATTATGTTAAGTGAAATAAGCCAGACACAGAAAGACAAATATTGTATGATCTTATTTATATGTGGAATCTAAAAAAGTTGATCTCATAAAAACAAACTAAAAAAATGATTACCAGAGGTGGGGTGGGTGGGTGAAGGGAATGGGGATAAAGGAGATGATGATCAAAGGGTACAAAGTTTCAGCTAGACTGGAAGAATATGGTTTAATGATATGGATTATATTAATCTCATAAGAGTATTATAAGTTTATTTTCTAATTTTAAAAGATTCAAACGTTTAGTTAGAAATTTTTTTTTTTTTTTTTTTTTTTTTTTGAGATGAAATCTCTGTTGCCTGGGCTGAAGTGCAGTGGGACAATCTCAGCTCACTGCAACCACTACCTCCTGAGTTCAAGCTGTTCTCCTGCCTCAGCCTCCCGAGTAGCTGAGATTACAGGCATGTGCCACCATGCTTGGCTAATTTTTGTATTTTCAGTAGAAACGGGGTTTTGTCATGTTGGCCAGGCTGGTCTTGAACTCCTGACTTCAAGTGATCTACCCACCTCGGCTTCCCAAAGTGCTGGGATTACAGGCGTGAGCCACTGTGCCTCGCCAGAAATGTTTAAATAATACGAACTGCCACAGACTAGAAGATAATAGGATGTTCTTCATTAAAACAACAACAATAATAATATTGAAGCTGAGTGCAGTGACGCTTGGCTCTAGTCTCAGCTACTCGGGAAGCTGAGACAAAAGGATCACTTAAACCCAGGAGTTTGAATCCAGCCTGGGCAAAATAGCAAGACCCTGTTTTATATTGAATATTTATACTACAGTCAGTAAACCTGGATGTAATATAAAGACCTCAGAATTTCAACTGTGGCCTGTCTCAGGTGAAAACTATCTCTAGGACTGAAACTATTCTTTCAGAGATAAAAATGCCTTATGGGAAAAGATACCTGCTTTCTGAGGGAATATAATAAATACAATATCAAGTACTCCATGATTCAGAGCAAATGTCTGTTTTCCGTAGTAAACATTAGACCAACACTTGATTGCTGCCATGGTTTGGATGTGTCCCCACCCAAATCTCATCTTGAATTGTAATAATGCCCACGTGTCAAGGGCTGGGACAAGTGGAGATAACTGAATCATGGGGGGGTGGTTTCCCCCATACTGTTCTCTTGGTAGTGAATACGTCTCACCAAATCCGATGGTTTTATAAGTAGGAGTTCCCCTGTACAAGCTCTCTTGCCTGGCGCCATGTAAGACATCACTTGGCTCCTTATTTGCCTTCAGCCACAATTGTGAGGTCTCCCCAGCCATGTGGAACTCTGAGTTAATTAAACTTCTTTCCTTTATAAATTACCCAGTCTCAGCTATGTCTTTATTAGCAGCGTGAGAACAGACAAATTGCCATTTTGGCATGTTTTAGGGGAGGGAATAGATTTCTCCTTTTGTCTCACACCTCACACACAAATGTTCTTAAAATGTCATTCCTACAGAGGCTTCATTATCAGCACTTCTATTGAAAGACCTTACCCATGACACATTCTAAATTTGGGTGGATTATGATAAAACAGAACTGATTTCACTCAGTACCACATAAAATACGCTCTTTCCTGTCTTTGATCCCCTCCAGCCTCAGGAGCTATCACTTCCCATCTCCTGGTGGGCCTGTCAGGATGAGATTTAGGGAGTGTACCAATCCACCAACTGAGTGAATTAACACCTTATTCTCATGAATAATCTCTATAGCCCTCTACAGTGGGGTCGAAATTAATCACAAAATCTTTCAATATATTTTTATAAACACATGACTAACACATTAAAAAGTTCATAGGTTTTAGACCGGGAGTGATGGCTCACACTTGTAATCCCAGCACTCTGGGAGGCCGAGACGGGCGGCTCACAAGGTCAGGAGATGCAGACCATCCTGGCTAACACGGTGAAACCCCGTCTCTACTAAAAATACAAAAAAATTAGCCAGGCGTGGTGGTGGGCGCTTGTAGTCCCAGCTACTCCGGAGGCTGAGGCAGGAGAATGGCGTGAACCTGGGAGGCGGAGCTTGCAGTGAGCCGAGATCTCGCCACTGCACTCCAGCCTGGGCAACAGAGCAAGACTCCGTCTCAAAAAAAAAAAAAAGTTTATAGGTTTTAGAATCAACAAGTCTGGAGTTTAAGATTTTTATGGACATTTATCTTATGGACAAGTTACTTAACTGCCTGAGCCTGTTTCTTCATCTGTAAAAATGGAAATAACAATATTTACCTTGTTAGGATTGAATGTGCTCACTTTGAGATTACCTTAGCTGTTCTTTACTTGTTTTTCCTTTTGCACTTTCCACATGATACTGATAAATATACATCTCTCTCTATCCACCTTTCCTATCCATGACAATTTATAATTCCATTTCTGGTTCAAGAGGGCTATAGAATTATTGTTATTGGATATGGATTATAAAATCTATAAATTGAGAAATTATTTTTATGGTCAGGATATATATAAATGGGGGTAGGGAAGAGAGAGGAAAAATAATTTACTCTGCTAAACTGCCTAAGTAATGCCAAAGAAGGGCCCTGGCTAAAAATGTTGATAATAAATTTGGGGCTGAAATTGTGCCCAAAGAAAAAATTATCCTTTAATACAAAATAAATCATCTGTTCAGGTGTCAGTCCCCACCCTGGACAGAGGGCTCAATGGCTAGAACCTTATTTCAGGTAATCATATATCACAACTATTAAGATAGAGCTGCTTACATAAAACAAAGAGTAATTCAAGCCAAGTAACAGTGTCTTGAATGAGACAGAAATTTATCTTTTATACACTGGAAGTTCTGCAAGGAGCGAAAAAAATGAAAATTTAAAAATTTCCTGGCTGGGTGCAGTGGCTCATGCCTGTAATCCCAGCGCTTTGGGAGGCCGAGGCAGGCAGATCACCTGAGGTCAGGAGTTCAAGACCAGCCTGGCCAACATGGTGAAATCCCATCTCCACTAAATACAAAAAATTAGCCAGGTGCAGTGGTACATGCCTGTAATCCCAGCTACTTGGGAGACTGAGACAGGAGAATTGCTTGAACCTGGGAGGCGAAGGTTGCAGTGAGCTGAGATTGCGCCACTGCACTCCAGCCTGGGCAACAAGAGCGAAACTTTGTCCTCCCCTCCCCACCCGCCAAAAAAAAAAAAAAAAAAAAGAAATTTCCCTATCACATTAAAGTCCACAGGAAGGCTGTCCAGGACTGGCATGGTGGCTCCATAATCATCTGAGATCTAGGGTCCCCTCTCTCTTTCTGCTCCATCATCCTAACAACTGACACTGATTCTCAAGATCATCTCATGGTCCAAGAGGGCTGGTAGCCCTCTAACCATCTGTGACACAAGCCAAAAGAAGGAACGACAGAAAGGCAAGAGAGAACACACCTGCCAGCTGAGTCAGCTCTTTTTTTTTTTTTTTTTTTTTTTAATAGACAGAGTCTCACTCTGTCGCCAAGGCTGGAGTGCAGTGGTGTGATCTCAGCTCACTGCAAGCTCCGCCTCCAGGGTTCCCGCCATTCTCCTGCCTCAGCCTCCCAAGTAGCTGGGACTACAGGCACCCGCCACCATGCCCAGCTAATTTTTTTTGTATGTTTAGTAGAGACGAGGTTTCACCGTGTTAGCCAGAATGGTCTCAATCTCCTGACCTCGTGATCCACCCACCTTGGCCTCTCGAAGTGCTGGGATTACAAGGGGGAGCCACAGCGCCTGGCCTGAGTCAGCTCCTTTTAAAGCAGCCTCCTGGGAAGTTGACTTGATATTGGTAGAATTAGTCACATAGCCATATCTCTTGTTAGAGAGGAGGAAAAATTCAATCTTTTAGCTGGGGACATAAGCTCCAAATAAAGTGGGGACTGACATTCTTTTACTAAAGTGCAAGGGAAGAATGGACATTGGTGGCCCCGGCAATCTCTGCTATAATGTTTCAAATCCATGTGAGAAAGGCTGGGCAAACTGGCTCATGCCTGCAATCTCAGCACCTTGGGAGCTGAGGTGGGAGGATTGCTTGAGACTAGGAATTTGAGACCAGCTAGGGCAACACAGTGAGACCCCGTCTCTACAAAAAATTAAAAATTAGCCAGGCGTGATGGCATGTACCTGTAGTCCCAGCTACTGGGGAGGCTGATGTGGGAGGATTACTTGAGCCCAGGAGAGCAAGGCTGCAGTGAGGTATAATCACACCACTGCATTCGAGCCTGGGCAACAGAGGAAGACGCTGCCTTTAAAAAACAAAAACCATTTGAGAGGATAAAAATTTCAAGCACCTTGGAAAGGAGACAGCTTTGTAGGCCTAGGAAATCTGTTCCATCCTTTCCAACTTTAAGTGACCCCAGGGACATCAGAAAAGTAGTGAGTCCTTCCCACATCCCCCTCACCCTTTTGTAGGCAGTTTGTGGAAGAAGAAATAATTTAAAAGCCAGTTAAGTCGACTCTGCTTCCATTATTGATTGGTCTCTAACTAGCTGTGGGGCAAAATTATCTGTTAAGGAGAGTATTGAAATTCAAGCCTAAGTAAGACATTGTGATAATTGAACAAATACGTGAAAGAAAAAATCACTTTAGGTAAAATGTCCAGATTTTTAAAATATTGTTTTACTGGAAAATATTAAAGCCTCCACAGCACTCTCCTCTTTTCAAAACCTTTCCAGGCCAGGCATGGCATGGTGGCTTACGCCTGTAATCCCAGTACTCTGGGAAGCGAGGCAGGCAGATCACTGAGTCTGAAGACCAGCCTAGGCAACATAGCGAAACTCTGTTTCTACTAAAAATACAAAAAGTAGTCGGGCATGGTGGCACTTATCTGTAATTTCAGCTACTCAGGAGGCTGAGGCAGGAGGATGGCTTGAGCCCAGGAGGAAGAGGTTGCATGCAGTGAGCCAAGATCACACCACTGCACTCCAGCCTGGGTGACAGAGTGAGACCGTGTCAAATAAATAAAACATACATACATATATACCTTTCCAGAACATCCTCTAACCCGTGGAACAAAACCCCAAAATCCTTAACAGTAAAGACTCCCACATTTTCTTGGCTCAAGGTGCTCATAGTGTCTCAGCAGTTTTTTTCAAGGCCCACTCAGGCCAAAAGAAATAACTAACATTTTGGTCTATTAAGTAGTTAGATCCAAACAATAAATATTCATGTCCTAACAACTTAGCATCTACTGGGCACTGCATAACTTTTCAAACCTTAGAACTGTATTGGACACAGACATCCTCATCTTTTGCTCCACATCGATTTTCCCTTAAGTCTTGCTTTTTATCACAGCAAGGAGGGAAAAACACATCCAAAGGAACGTAACTGGATTTAAAGTGGAAACTAGCTCGAGGTAGTCGTTCCTGTGATGTTCGACAGATGTCGCTGTGTTTCCCTCAAATTTTAAAAATATCCAAGGCATCCTGGTAAGTTTGCTGGGGCACCCCAGGGAGCCTCAAAACACAGTTTGGGACATGGTTTATAAGGCCTTGCATTAACTGGCCCCTGACCATTTCTTCAGCCTTATCTGCCACTGTTCTCCTTGTTCACTACACTCCAGTTCTACTGGCCTTTTATTTTCCCAAAAGAGCCAAGCTCCTTCTTAGTCTTTTTTCATGCTTTGCCTTCATTTGGAGGACTTTTCAACTGGAAAAGCTTTCTTTACTTCTTCTAGTTTATATCAGGGACCCCTGTTAGTCTCTCACTAGCCTACAGGCTCCACAAAAGCAGGGACCATGTCTGTTTTCTAGACCATCTTTCACTCAGTGTCTAGCACAGTTCCTGGCACATAGTAGAAACTCAAGTGGTTTAAAAACATATGTTTCTGGCCAGGCGCAGTGGCTCACGCCTGTAATCCTAGCACTTTGGGAGTCCGAGGCGGGTGGATCGCCTGAGGTCCAGAGTTTGAGACCAGCCTGGCCAACATAGTGAAACTCCGTCTCTACTAAAAATCCAAAATATTAGCTGGGCGTGGTGGTATGCACCTGTAATCCCAGCTTCTTGGGAGCTGTGGCAGGAGAATTGCTTGAACCCAGGAGACAGAGGTTGCAGTGAGCCAAGATCACGCCGCTGCACTCCAGCCTGGGCAACAGAGCGAGACTCCATCTCAAAAATAATTAATTAATTAATTAATTAAAATATATGTTTCCATTGACATTCATTAATAACTTAATCTCCAGATGCATAAGTAATCCAAGTGAAATACAAGAGAAATTCCTTTCTTGTTAGCAGTTCAGTTCATCAATAAGCAATTATAAATCTAAAAATTCATGGCATCTTAGAATGTGATTGCCAGCATACTTACAATGACATTTTAAAAAACAAATTAGAGGACAGGCGCAGTGACTCACGCCTGTAATCCCGGCACTTTAGGAGACCGAGGTGCGTGGATCACCTGAGGCCAGGAGTTTGAGACCAACCTGGCCAACATGGTGAAACCCCATCTCAACTAAAAATACTAAAAATATAAAAATTACCCAGATGTGGTGGCACGTGCCTGTAGTCCCAGCTACTCGGGAGGCTGAGGCAGGAGAATCACTTGAGCCCAGGAGGGAGAGGTTGCAGTGAGCCGAGATGCCGCCACTGCACTCCACCCTGGGCAACAGAGTGAGACTCCTTCTCCAAAAATAAAAATAAAAATTAGTCTTTTCAATAAATGGTGCTAGAACAACTGGATATCCATATGCAAAAGAATGAAGTTGGCCCACTACCTGACCATATTAAAAAATTAATGCAAAATAGACTATAGACTTAAATATAAGCACTAAAACTCTAAAACCCTTAATATGTGAGTAAATTTTTATAACCTTAGATTAGGCAATGATTTATTTGATGTAACACCAAAAGCACAAGCAACAGAAGAAAAATTAGATAAACTCCATCAAAATTCAAAACTTTTTATTTTCAAAGCACACCATTAAGAAAGTGAAAAGACAGCCCACAAAATGGAAAAATTTTTTGCAAATTATATATCCAGTAAGGGACTTGTATCCAGCATATATGACGAACTTTTACAAATGAATAAAAAGACAAATAACTCAATTTAAAAATGGAGCAAAGATAGGAATTTCTCCAAAGAAGATACAAGAAGCACATGAAAAGATGCTCAGTATCATTAGACATTAGGGAAATGCAAATCAAAACCACCATGAGATACCACTTCACAGCCATTAGGATGGCTAAAATAAAAAAGACAGACAATAACAAATGTTGACAAGGATGTGGAGAAATTGAAATCCTCATACACTGGGTTTATAAAATGTATGAATGGGATTATAAAATGTATGAATGGGATTATAAAATGGGGCAGCCACTTTGGAAAACAGTTTTGAGACCTCTCCAAAATGTTAAAATATAAAGTTACCATATGACCCAGTAATTCTACTGACAGGTATATACCCAAAGAAATGAAAATATCTGTTCACACAAAAATTTTTACATGTATGTTCATGGCAGCATTATTCATAATAGCCAAAAAGTACAAACAACTGAAATGTCCATCAACTGATGAATAAAGGAAGTGTGGTATTTCTATGCAACAGAATATGATTTGATTATAAAAAATGAAGTAGTGATACATGCTACAACTTAGACGAACCTTGAAAACAGGCTAAGTCAGAGAAGCCAGTCACAAAGATCACATATTATAAAATTCCACTCATATAAAATGTCCAGAACAGGGAAATCTGCAAAGATAGTAGACTAATGGTTGCCAGGAGCTCAGAGGAAGACAGAATGTAAAGTGACTGCTAATAGGTATGGGGTTTTCTTTTTGGGGGTGATAAAAAGATTCAAAATTAGATAGTTGCGATGGGATTGCACAATACTAAAAAACACGGAATGGTACACTTAAAAAGGCAAATTTCTTGGTCTGTGAGTATCTCAATATACTTATTATTTTAAAAACATTTGAAAAATCATGTCTCCTTCATGATCTGCAGAATAAAGTTCTGACTGTAAGATTGTCTATAAGGCTCATAAGATCTGATACTTCCTACCATTCCTTCTTTATTCCCTCCAAACCCAGAGGCTCCAACAAACTACTTGGGGTTTCTTCTGCTTCACTCGTGCACTGTAGCTTTGTACATTTGGTTCTCTTTGCTTTGAGTACCCTTCCTTCATCTGCCTAGTAAATGCCCACTTGTCCCTTAAGACCGAACTCACTCCACACTGCACTGGTGGCCCTCTTTAGTGCTCACAAGACATTCTGTGCATATGCCATTGTAGCATGCATGGGACTGTTTCATAAATGTCAGCTTCCTTGCTGTGCTCCCACAGGACTGACTTGCTTCAAGGCAGGGACTATGTTATGTTTATCTTTGCATTCCCAACACCCAGCAGAGGTGCTCAATAAATGAAATAAAGGAATTAATGGATGGAATGAATAAACTCTTCATGCGTGTATTCATTTTATGATCTCTCTCCAACTCTTACTCATGTCTCTTAACATATAGTTTTTATATGTTACATTTTTCATGTCTGTATGATTAGCCTATGGTTTTAAAATCTACAGCTTTTGGCTAGGTGTCACGGCTCATGCCTGTAATCCCAGTATTTTGGGAGGCTGAGGCAGGAGGATCCGTTGAGCCCAGGAGTTCAAGACAAGCCTAGGCAACAGAGGGAGACTCCATCTCTACAAAAAATACGAAAATTAGCTGGGCGTGGTAACACACGCTTGTAGTCCCAGCTACTCAGGAGACTGAGGTGGGAGCATCACCTGAGCCCAGGGAGCTCAAGCCTGCAGTAAGCCATGATTGCGCCACTGCACTCCAGCCTGGGTGATGGTAAGACCCCGTCTCAAATAAATAAATAAATAAATTTAAAAAATAAAAACAAAAATAAAATCTACTTTTTTTTTTTTTTTTTTAGAGAGTCTCACTCCAGCTGGAGTGCAGTAGCTCAATCTCAGCTCACTGCAGCCTCGACCTCCTGGGTTCAAGCCATCCTCCTGCCTCAGCCCTCCCAAGCAGCTGGAACTATAGGCACGCACCACTACACCCAGTTAATATATTTTTTTTTTTTTGTAGAGATGAAGGTCTCACCATGTTGCCCAGGCTGGTCTCGAACTCAAGCAATCCGCCCACCTTGGTCTCCCAAAGTGCTAGGATAACAGGCAGGAGCCATCACATCCAGCCAAAATCTACTGCTTTTGTAAAAAAGTAAGTTAAACAAAGGAGTGTTTAATAAATTATTAGCAAGTTTCTTTTATCAGATGATGTTTTATATGGATTGTATAATTTAGGTAACCAGTTGCTATTTACTATCACAATTCAATTACTATCAATGCATTATTAATTAACATTGTGATTGAGGTTTTACAAATAACTGGTGGGTGAATCTGATAAATTGTGTCTGAGTTAATAAGTTGAAGCTGGTATGTATTATACCATTGAAGTCGGTAATTATAGTTTGAGACCATTTTGAACTACATTTCACTAATTATTGCATTTCAATACTGCTACCTTTTCATTACCACTTCATGTGACACAGATTACTGATAAATTCCTTTATTGTGAGGTCATTCTCCTAAATTAGAAAGAACCAGAGACGGGACATGTAAGACCCAAAGTGAGTTTGTGGATCAGAGAGTGAGTCACAGTGATTGGACTCCAAAAAACACCTCCCACTGTGTTTATTTTCTAGGTCTAAATTCAAACTTGGATTTAGAAAAATACAGGACTTGACTCCTCATCAGTCTTTTAGCTCAGGCGTGGGTTAGGAAGGATATGTCAGAGTTAGGAAGGCATGTCAGTAGAAAGGTACATTTTGAAGTGGTAGTGTCTTTATGCTTACATTTGTCTTTGTCAGGAAGTGGCTGTGGAAGCTGAGAATGTGATGTCTCTTGACAGGTAGTAGGGCTTACACAGAATTTGTCTGCATAATCTTCCAGATTCATTGTTTTAGATAATTCTTTCAAACTTTTACACACTACAGAAACTCCATCCACATTGTTTCTCAGGTGTGATGGCTCACGCCTGTAATTACTGCACTTTAGGAGGCCGAGGCGGGAGGATTGAGCCCAGGAGTTGAGGCCAGGTTGGGCAACATAGTAAGACCCCCATCTCTATAAGTGAGTAAGTAAATAAATACATATGTAATAAAAATAGATTGTTTTTGGAGGAATATATTATATATATTAAGGAATGATCACCTTTCCAATTTTTTAAAGAATCTTGAGTAAACAAACTTTAGCTGAGCCTTCAGAATCAATGAGGTTTGGGACAACTTCATGACTATTGCCTATGAGTTGATAAAATCACTGCTTTCATCTTCACTCTGCACTGGTGGTAATAATAGCTCCAGGGTTCCTATTTCTGTGCTGGACAAGGGCTTTACATGCATTATCTCTCTTGATCCTCCCCATAATCCTGAGAGGGAAGAGGTCATAGAATCCCTATTTTACACATGATTTGGAAACTGAGCCTTACAGCAGCTAAATCAATGGCCTGAAACTGCACCGCTACTAGTGTCTGAGCTGAGATTGCATTCAGAGGTTGCTCTCACGAAGTTCCTAATAGTTGTTACTGCCATCCATGTGTGGTCTGGTAAGTGGATAATTATAGCTTAGTTGTTTACAGCACAAAAGTACCTAGTACCAGATTGTTTGGTGTCCTTCTGTCACACCTGTTAATTGTTTGCTTGAGCTTGAAATTGCTCAGAATAGTTGTATGGTAGGCAGAATAATGCAACCCCTCCTCACCAAGATGTTCCTATCCTAACCTCCAAAGTCTTTGAATGTTAACTTATATGACAAAAGGGACTCCGCAGATGTGATTGAGTTAAGGATCTTGAGAGGGGGAATTATCCTAAACTACCAAGTGGGGTACAAGGTAACCATAATGGTCCTTATAAGTGAAAGACGGAGGCAGGAGAGACAGAATCAGAGGAAATGTGGTGACTGAAGCAGAGGTCAGAGTGATGCAATTGCTGCCTGGGGCCACAGACCAAAGATGATGGGCAGGTGGAGCATGGTGGCTCACACCTGTAATGCCAGCACTTTGGGAGGCCGAGGTAGGTGGATCACAAGGTCAGGAGATCGAGACCATCCTGGCTAACACAGTGAAACCCCATCTCTACTAAAAATACAAAATATTAGCCAGGCATGGTAGTAGATGCCTGTAGTCCCAGCTACTCAGGAGGCTGAGGCAGGGGAATGGCGTGAACCCTGGAGGCAGAGCTTGCAGTGAGCCGAGATCACGCCACTGCACTCCAGCCTGGGTGACAGAGTGAGACTCCATCTCAAAAAAAAAAAAAATTGATCGGCAGCCTCTAGACGTTGGAAAAGGCAAGGGAGTATCCCGCTACAGTCTCTGGGCTTTAGCCCCATCAGGCTTATTTCTGCCAGTTGTGGTGGCTCATGCCTGTAATCCCAACAACTCAGGAGGCTGAGGTGGGAGGCTCACTTGAGGCCAGGAGTTTGAGGCTGCAGTGACCTATGATCACACCCTGCACTCCAGCAGCCTGGGTGGGCAACAGAACCAGAGACTATCTCTTAAAAACATATGTATATAGAGAGAGAGACTTATTTCTCTGACTCTGTAAGACAATAAATAATAAATTTTTGTTGTAAGCAAGTAATTTTGTGGTAATTTGTTATAGCAACAATCGAACACTAATACACGTCGTATCTGACACTCAGATCCCTCCACTACACAGTGACCAAAATTCATGCAGCGATGATTAGCAATGCTGCCCCTTTACCAAGTGGTGGTAAGTTCTGGTTATAACTCACAGGGGTGAAGGCAGGAAGCTGCTACTGACCCTGACATTCTCAGAGCCATCCTCACAAAGGCATGTAGAAAGCCTTCACAACCTTCAGAAGCTTCCTTTTCATTCTCTCTATACAGCACTAAAGCATCTTAAATTTATTATTTCAGCATCTATTAAGCACCTACTATGTGTCAGGTTCCAGAAATTCAAAGGTAACTAGGACTCAGATCCTTAAGGAGCTTACAGCACAGTAGGGTGGCAGAAGACATAAACAAGTTATTATAAGGTAACAAAATATATGCAAGACAAAAATAACTTCAGGAAAAGAATCCCAGAACATGGGAATTACCATCTCCGTCTGGGGAGGGTAAGAGGGAATGAGAGGCTTGGAAAGGGGTTGAAGTCCGAGCTAGGGGGTGACTAATATCTTTGGAATCCCCAGCTTTAGTGGGTAAGGTTCTGACACCCACTGTAGGTCCCAGTGTCATCAGACCTGGTCTCTGCTGAGGCTGCAGCAAATGTCTGAGGTTGGGAAGGGAAGGTGACCCCAGGATGAAGCGAACAGGAATTTGCTAATACCTACACATAGCAGATGATCAGAGCTCTGGAGAGACATTCTCCATGACTTCTTGGAAGTTCAACAGATAAAGTGAAAGGTTCCATAAATTGTAATGTACCAGCTAGATATAAAGTATTATCCACTTGCTTGGGATTCATGCTTAGACATTGGGAAATTCCTTCTCAATTTTTGTCGCTAAACGAAGTCTATCTTCCAACTGAGAAAACAAACCCAAGATATAGACAGAAAAGTAGGTCTAGGTTTCAATGCCTAGCATGTTCCATTCAAAATACAGTAAATTTTGGCTGAAAGCACTTATCACACAATCTAGGGCAAACATCATGTCATGATTTTCCTGCCTAACCTCAATCCTGAGACCACCACAAACACACCATTTCCTACTGAACACTGATATACTCAGAAACTGAAATCTAAAGCTGGAAATGGCCTTAACGATAATTTAATAACAGTTTGTTTTACAGACGAAGAACCCTGAGGTATCGAGGAGTTAAGATTTTAAAAAAAAGAGAGAGAGAGAGAGAAACTGCCTTGGCGCAGTTATACGGACTTTGCTAGAAGAGACTGCGTCGGCTTATTTGATGTCAGCTGTCACAGCCGGAGCTTCATGAAATGTCTATTAAGAGAGAGTACAATCCATTTCCTATGAAGTCTAAAATGTAAAAGGATATTACTAAGGAATGCTACCACCTAATTTTTTTTTTACCATCATTATTATTTCAACTAGAGTTTTGAAAAGTGATTTACCAACACTGCGTATCATTTTGTTTTTGCTAAGAACTATCAACTGGGGCAATCCCGTGTAGTAATTTATCTCTAAATAACTGGGGGTTTTCCAAAAAGACTCAAAATGTCGAAATCCAGCCTCTTTCGGGGAAACCACAGGTAACTAAGGAAAGACACCTTCGCAGGAGTTCCCCTCACACGCACCCACCCCTGGCGCAGGGCCCTGTGGAGGCGGTGGAAACGCCCCTCTGGGAGCCCAGCACTTTCTCCCGCCGACTGACGGGTGGTGCCCGGGGGCTGGAGGCGACTCTGCCAGGCTCCCGGGCTCCGCTACCGCCGCGCCGCCCCCCGGGCCTGCAGAGCTCGCGCTCTGGGGTCAGGCTGAGGACGCGGGCAGCCGGGGGGCCGGGACAGAGGGCCGGCCTGCGAGCGCGCGGCGCCGGCTAGGGACCCGGCTTACCCACGTGACCGCCCCGCCCGCCGCCTGCGGCCCGCCGAGCCCCGCCGCCTCCCTCGGGCTGCAGCTCCCGGCGTGCCCCGCACTCTCCGCTGCCCACCCGCTCGCCCGCCCCTCCTTCTCCTCCCAGTGCCACAGAGCCGGAGCCCGAGCTGCCGCCGCAGCCACAGCCGAGGGCACTATGGTAAGACGAGCGCGCTGGCCCGGAGGCCGCGGCGTGGCGAGAAAAGCCCCCCGCGCGGCCCCGCACGGCCCCGGGAGTGAGGCCGCCATTTTAACCTGATTTTGGCCTCCAAGGTGGGCGCTTCTGCTCTGCGGCTCCGCTGCTCTCCAACCGACCGGCCTGCCCTCCGGCCCTCAGGCCCTGCCCTGCTGCTCTTTGGATTTTGGGGAGCGGGGAGGGCCCGGGCGCCGGCGCAGGTTGGGGGTCGGGGTCGGGGTCGGGGCCGGGCGGGCTGGGGCGCGAGAGGGTCTGCGGACTGCAGCCGCTCGCGCCGCCTTTGCCCTTCGCTTCCTAATTTGACTTAACACGCGAGGCTTTAAAATTGGTACGTGCTGCGAACGCTGTGTGGGTCAGGGTCTGGATGGCCTGTAATGAAACCCTTACGGGAGATTAAGGAAGAGGGAAAACACTTTTTAAAATGCTTTCTCGCCGTAAATGCTTTTACACTCGTTCCGTTAGTTTTGGAGTGTCTGCATGTGAGCTGTGGGCCGTGGGCGGTTTGGAGTTTACACTTGATTCTCTTTCCTTATGAGGAAACGTCAGTGGCTAGGATGACTTTAAAGAAAAAAATAGTAGAAGCATTAACTGAAATCCAAAAGTGTTTTTTTAAGGCCAGCCGAGTTGACACAATACAGAAGGTATTTTTGCTGCCGCTCCTGAAGCTCTGACATCACCCAGTGAAATAGGAAACATTTCAGGGATGGGACAACTTGTATTTGTCCCTTTCGCTTCCACATCCAAACCCCTTTAAGAAGGATGAATGGGCAGGATGAGTTAGACTCCTTCGCTGTATCGTCTACTGATTCTTAAAATGTGACAAATCTGATTGGACGACTTACATGGTACGGTGCAATTTTTGATGTCCAGACTAAAGTGAGTCTTCTCTAGGCAAACAGTAATTTTGGTTAAAACCAAAATACGTGTTCTGAATTACTGTTCTGTGTTTATTTTCAGGCTTCTGGAGTTACAGTGAATGATGAAGTCATAAAAGTTTTTAATGATATGAAAGTAAGGAAATCTTCTACACAAGAGGAGATCAAAAAGAGAAAGAAAGCAGTTCTCTTCTGTTTAAGCGATGACAAAAGACAAATAATTGTAGAGGAAGCAAAGCAGATCTTGGTGGGTGACATTGGTGATACTGTAGAGGACCCCTACACATCTTTTGTGAAGTTGCTACCTCTGAATGATTGCCGATATGCTTTGTACGATGCCACATACGAAACAAAAGAGTCTAAGAAAGAAGACCTAGTATTTATATTCTGGTGTGTAAAAACAAAAGAAAAAAGTACTTTTAAAATGCAAGGATTGTTGTTATCATAGTCAGTCTTACCTTTGTTTTTCTTATAAATGGGATTCAGTAATTTTTTTTTTTTTTTTCTGTAGGGCTCCTGAAAGTGCACCTTTAAAAAGCAAGATGATTTATGCTAGCTCTAAAGATGCCATTAAAAAGAAATTTACAGGTACAATCTTGATTATTTTGTGCAGAGAAATTACTATTTATTCATTATAATAAAGTAATAGCGTAATGTTTTTTCTTTTTAGGTATTAAACATGAGTGGCAAGTAAATGGCTTGGATGATATTAAGGACCGTTCGACACTTGGAGAGAAATTGGGAGGCAATGTAGTAGTTTCACTTGAAGGAAAACCATTATAAAATGACAGTCAAGTGCCATCTGGATCTTAAGGAGCTTGCATTTCTCCAGCTCAGTCCATTGGAATAGTATTAGGTTTTGTTTTTTTGTTTTTTTTCCCCCTTTCCACTGGGCCCTTCCAACACAATGAATGAAGGAAATATCATTTATTTAAGCAGCCTATCAGTGATTGCCATTAGACTGTTTAATACTGTTACTTTTATGTAGAACCCAAGGAATGCCTTCCTGTCATATTTTAGCCAAAACAACTGGTTATATGCCTCCCTTGCAGCAAGCACTACAATGTATGTGATCGTCAATGTGAATAGCTTAGAATACTGCAAAGGATAAGCTAATTGAATGCCTTGAAAGTATTATCCACTGGTCAGATGGTCAACTTTTTTCAGTATTATTTATAGTTGCACTTGATTGCAGTTCTGTGAGGCTTGAGCATTCATACACCTCACCTGCCTTGGCAAGCCTATTTTTGTGACATGGCAGCACGGATATAACACTATGCATTAAAAGCACTTTTTGTAACAAGTTTAATATCCTAAAAGGAATGCCAATTAAGTTTTGTTAACTGTGTCATCAACTTATCCTAGTACCTCAGTGTTCATTCCTGTTACCTGCATACCTTCTTAAAAGAAAGAGCTGTTATTAATGCCTTTTTGTTTTCCATTGAGTGTACACTACTGAATAAGTGTAGGACTTTTATGTTTACCATGTGAGTCCTGCAACACTAAAGATATTTTGAATATCAGTCATGATGGCAATTTCTGTATAAAAGAGCCTTAAATGGAACATTGTTTTGAGATCAAACTCCCCACCCTTACAAACATGGCCACGTTGCAATAAAAATTGTGGCATATTAGAGAACGTTGCCTTGTTTTCCTTGGAAATTTTGCAAAATGTTATGTGACACAACTTCTAGGGTAACATTATTAATCTCTGCACTGGTCATTTGAGAATTTTTTTTGTACAACATTCATGTGTGATATTTTCCAGATTTGTTGGATTTATTTGGTTTAAAAAATATTCTATCTTAAAGCCAACTAATATAAAATACCATTGTTAAAGAATGGTACTTTTATAAACATTATTTATTTCCTATGTGTTAATATGAAGATCAGAAATTATTTTTTGCACTTTGGCATAAATACTTTTCAATATCTGATTTGTTTTCTGGATAAATTAGCATAGTTATTTTTTTATTCACATTTACATTTCTAAGTAGTTGTGTAGTAGAAGCAGGAAGCTCTTATTGCTTATTTGATCATAATGAAAATAATTTGTAAAATTCCTTTAAAAGTTTAATGATACTTCTGATGTTTCGGAACAGTCATTTCACCTACTATTTCTGAATATATTTTGCAAATTGAATTGGAATAGGAATTGATATAGCAGTCTTAAACATTAGTAGTGGGATTTGGCTATGGTCCAGACTGTGCTCCTTATAGAGAATTTGATCTGCTCAGTGTGAGCGGTTTGCTGTTAGCCAGGGCTATTTATGGCAAACACATGCTTTTGTATCTTGTCATAGTTATCCACAAATGGCAAAACTGGACTTGATTCTACTGGTATGCAAAACAGGCATGCTAGTAAGCAGTCAGTCGTGGCTCAGAACTTAACGCCATAGCTCAGAGGAATGCTTTTATCAGAAAACAGGAAAGAAAATATCCCTTAAAAAGCTTTTTTGAATGTGTGGAAGTAATTTTAGTATAATTAGATTTTTTCCCATATTTTTGAAAGATTTTTCAGATGTGAACATTAAAAATAGGCTTTCATTTAAAATTATATGAATGGTTTGGGATCTTTTTGCACTGAGCAATTTTATTTCAGGCTTCCAGTTGTCCCTGTGAGTTATCCTGGACATTTCGATGGTTTTTGGTAAGGCCAAACTCTAATAAGCAAAACAGAGAATACTGATGTATACTTAACCATATCTGTAACTGATACTTGCACCATGGAATTTTTCATTGAGTTATTTCCTCATTCTTTCAAAAAATAAGGGACTATAAATCAGTTACGTAGTATCTTTTGTTTTTGTAGCTGATTCCTTATCTTTCTTGTATGCCTCTTTAGTAATTTCAGAGATTAACTATTGCTTTAAACTGTGATACTTTGATTTGCTAGATTGGCAAAACTGATACTAATATAGTTAAGTTCATCTTTGAAATACATCTTTGTGCGTAGAGCCAAAAAAAAAGATAAAATTAATAATAGTTCCCTTGTTGTTTGAGATTAATTTGGCATTTGAAATGATCATTTTATTTTACAATCATTTATAATGAATCAATGTTCCAGTTAGCTTTAAAAGGTATACGGTGCTAATTAGTAAAATATTGAAGGCAATATTTTACTGCTAGCTTGCAAAGTTATGAGAGTTTAAAAAATAAAATATATGAAGAGTTTAAAAAATAAAATATATGAAAATATTTAAAGCTGTTGAGATGTGTTTACTTACACTTCAGAACATTAAAAGTTTAAAAACTGGTGTTTCAGATCAAAGAGGCATCATCTATATTCTGTTTTTAAGGATTTTAGTTGATAATTTCTCATCAATACCAATTTTCTTTAAAAACTGAGTATTACAGCAATTAATTTTAGCATTTTCAGACAAATGGGAACAGTTGGCATGTGTCCCAAACTGGCTATCAGCTGTCATTTTCCATCATTATCTAAAATAGTGTGGCCAGCATTGTGTATTGAAATGTGCCTTTTTCGTACATTGGAAGAGAAGCCTCTTACTGGGTTTGAGTTTCTTTGATACAGAACATTTGTAGCAGCTAATTTATGGAATCTGGCAAATAAGCTTTGAGAGGAAATTCTTTTAAAAGTGTTTTCTTGTTAAGGAATAATCTCAACAATGGTAAATCATCAAGAGGTTAAGAACACTCCATTAGGTTTGCCACTCAGAAAAAACAATCTCATTTTGCTCTTCATAGTTCCTGTTTTTGCTTGCAAATTTAATAGTAAGTGGAGATGCAAAACAAAGTGAATGTTCATTTTTCTATGAATAGTATTAAAGCTACTAGAGATGTGCAGGCAGGTCCCAGTAAATGTTGCCCTTTTTTTTTTTTTTTTTTTTTTTTTTGAGACAGGGTCTCACTCTATTGCCCAGGCTGGAGTGCAGTGGCAAAATTTCAACTCACTTCAAACTCAACCTTCTCGGCTCAGATAATCCTCCCACCTCAGCCTCGCAAGTAGCTGGGACTACAGGCATGCACCACCAGGCCTAATTTTTTTTTTTTTTTTTTTTTGGTATCTCTTTTGTAGAGACTGAGTTTCACCATGTTGCCCAGGCTGATCTCCAACTCCTGGGCTCAAGCTGTCCTCTGATCTCCGCCTCCCAAAAGTGCTGGGATTGCATGCGTGAGCTCCCACGCCCTGCTCAAATACTGCTTTTGAAGACAGCATGAGTTTATGGATGTTCTGTCTCCTCTTAGCCCATAAAGAAGTCTGAGGCTTTTCTTTTGCTCTGGAGCATCCAACTAATTGCTTTATTTCCATGTAGAATTAGAGGACTCATCTCTCCACTTAATTTTCCTCTCATAATGCAATTGGGCAGATTAAATCTCTAAGCCTCAGTTTTTTAACCCACAGTATGGGAACGATAATATCTGTTTACCATATGTTTCCTGAGCACTAAATATGGAAATGGTTTTTGAAAACAGGAAAATGCCATGTAAATGTAATGTTTATTCATTGTTAATAACTATGTAAGTAGATATTAAATGTTTTCGTTAAAAGTAAGATGTATTATAAATCATTGAACCTCTATTTTTATAACTTCTGTGTGTGTACATATATATACACACACACACACATACACACATATATATACACACACATTTTTTTTTCTTTTTTTGGACAGGATTTTACTCTATTGCCCAGGCTGCTGTGCAGTGGCACAATCATAGCTCACTATAACCTTGAACTCCTGGGCTCAAGTGATCCTCCCACCTCAACCTCCTGAGCAGCTGGGATTATAGACATGCACCACTATGCCCAGCTAATTTTTTTTTTTTTTTTTTTTTTTTTTTTTGAGACAGAGTCTCACTCTATCACTCAGGCTGGAGTGCAGTGGTATGATCTCGGCTCACTGCAACCTCTGCCTCCTGGGTTCAAGCAATTCTGCCTCAGCCTCCCAAATAGCTGGGACTACAGGCATATGCCACCACACCTAGCTAATTTTTGTATTTTTAGTAAAGATAGGGTTCCACCATGTTGGCCAGGCTGGTCTCAAACTCCTGACCTCAGGTGATCTGCCTGCCTCAGCCTCCCAAAGTGCTGCGATTACAGGCATGAGCCACCATGCCCGGCCTGCCCAACTAATTTTTTTTTTTTTAATTTATTGAGACGGAGCCTCACTGTGTTGTCTAGATTGGTCTTGAATTCCTGGCCTTAAGCAATCCACCCATCTCAACCTCCCAAAGCACTGGGATTATAGGTGTGAACCACTGAGCAGAGCCTATTTAGTGTATATATAGAGATGGAGTTTCACCATGTTGACCAGGCTGGTCTTGAACTCCTGACCTCAGGAGATCTGCCCACCTTGGCCTCCCAAAGTGCTGGAATTACAGGCTTGAGCCACTGCACCAGCCCTATTTAGTATATTTTAAAAGTAGCATCTTTCAAGAATATTTGAAAAATAATCCTAAGATTGTTTTCTAAAAAAGCTTATGCTCATAAAAATCTAAAAAGTTTTTTATTTCAAAGATGTTCTGAAATGTTTCAGTATTGTAAACTTATGGAATCTGTGGGAAACAAGGATTGTATAGACACAGAAATCTGGTGTCTCTTAATTCTTTTCCAGAAACTTGGATATCTCCCTCCCCTACCCATCTTTCTAAGAAGACATAGTACTTTATGTTATAGTGGTTAAGTCCTAGGACTTTGGTATTCGATTGCCTGGTTGTTTACATAGAGCCCTTTAACACTTAGTAATTGGATAGATTTGACAAATCATATAACCTCTTGGAAGTTTAGTTACTACATCTATAAAATGGGGATAATTGTACTACATCTCATAAGATTGTGAGCATAACTGAAAGCACTTGGAATAGTTCCTAGCACATAATAAGGGCTCAGTAGGATGATCCTAAGATTTACAGTCCAAACCAGAACACTTTTTGAAAATGAAAGGGGGAGCTATTAATTATGCCAAGACAACAGGCTTGAGATAGGCCAATCCCAAGTAAACCAGGAGGTGTCGTCTAGAAGTATAGGCTAATATTAAAATGTAATACTTAAATAGAATGAATTAAAGACTAAAGATCATTTGTTAATTTTAATTATATAATGTATTAGCATACTGACTTGAGGATCTCACGAAGTATATGAGGTCTTAAGTAAACCTCAGAAAGATTGAATTTGGCTTTTTAAGCCTTTTTAATAGTTTTCCTTTTGACTTTTTTTTTTTTTTTTTTTTTTTTTTTGAGATGGAGTCTCGCTCTGTCGCCCAGGCTGGAGTGCAGTGGCGCAATCTCGGCTCACTGCAAGCTCCACCTCCCGGGTTCACACCATTCTCCTGCCTCAGTCTCTCGAGTAGCTGGGACTATACAGGTGCCCGCCACCATGCCCGGATAATTTTTTGTATTTTTAGTAAAGATAGGGTTTCACCGTGTTAGCCAGGATGATCTCGATCTCCTGACCTCATGATCCGCCCGCCTTGGCCTCCCAGAGTGCTGGGATTACAGGCGTGAGCCTCCTTTTGACTTTCATAATTGTAAACTGTCAGATATTATATTTTGCTACTATCAGTATGCTTTGTCTATAGCAGCTTCTGCTAATAGTTGCTTTTCGTCTCATGTGGATTTGGAAAACGAGGTTTGTTAAAATTGTGTATAAGCAAATAAATAGGCCCAGAGTGAAAGCTTGAGAGCAAAATACCTGAACACATGAACCTTATTTTTTGGGGCTGTTTAAATAACTTTGTGGTGTACTTTCAGGATTTGGTTTTTGTTTTTGTTTTAAATAAAAGGTATGTAAAAGAGCTGAACTGTAACTAGGCATTACTGTATCTCAGGGAGGTGTCTGCAGTATTATTAGTATTTAAGGAAATCATACTTGCCGTTGACAGTACCTGTATCATTAAAGGCTCACAAAGAAATTTGTTCCTTTTTTTTTTTTTTGAGATGGAAGTCTCGCTGTGTCACCCAGACTGGAGTGCAGTGGTGTGATCTCACCTCATGCAACCTCCACCTCCCGAGTTCAAGTGATTCTCCTGCCTCAGCCTCGTGAGTAGCTGAGTAGCTGGGATTACAGGTACCCACCACCACACCCAGCTAATTTTTTTTTTTTTTTTTTTTTTTTTTTGAGACGGAGTCTCACTCTGTCGCCCAGGCTGGAGTGCAGTGGCACAATCTCGGGTCACTGCAAGCTCCGCCTCCCAGGTTCATGACATTCTCCTGCCTCAGCCTCCCGAGTAGCTGGGACTACAGGTGCCCACCACCACGCCCGGCTAATATTTTTGTACTTCTAGTAGAGACGGGGTTTCACTGTGTTAGCCAGGATGGTCTCGATCTCCTGACCTTGTAATCTGCCCGCCTCGGCCTCCCAAACTATTTTTTTTACATCATTGAAACAAGTAATAAGTTGTAAGAACAAGAATTTGATAGGCAAAGTACTCTAAAAACAATTAAATGCCAGCTGGGCACGATGGCTAACAACTGTAATCCCAGCACTTTGGGAAGCCGAGGTGGGTGGATTGCTTGAGTTCAGGAGTTCAAGAACAGCATAGGCAACATGGCAAAACCCCATCTCTACAAAAAATACAGAAATTAGCTGGGTGAGGTGGCACACACTTATGGTCCCAGCTACTTGGGAGGCTAAGCCAGGAGGATCACTTGAGCCCAGGGGAGCCAGATTGTGCCACTGCACTCTAGCCTGGGCGACAGAGCGAGACCCTGTTTCAGAAAAAAAAAAAAAAAAAAAAGGCCAGTTGACTTATTTTTTTAGTTTAGTTTATTAGATTTTCTTTTCTTTTTTTTGAGACAGAGTCTCGCCATGTTGCCCAGGCTGGAGTGCAGTGGTGTGATCTCGGCTCACTGCAACCTCTGCCTCTGGGTTCAAGCATCTCTCATGCCTCAGCCTCTGGAGTAGCTGGGATTACAAGCCTGCGCCACCACGCCTGGTTAATTTTTTTTTTTTTTTTTTTTTAGACAGAGTCTCGCTGTGTTGCCCAGGCTGGAGTGCAGTGGCACGATCTCTGCTCACTGCAAGCTCCAACTCCTGGGTTCACGCCATTCTCCTTCCTCAGCCTCCTGAGTAGCTGGGACTACAGGCGCCCGCCACCATGCCCAGCTAATTTTTTATATTTTTAGTAGCGATGGGGTTTCATCATGTTAGCTAGGATGGTCTCAATCTCCTGACCTTGTGATCCACCCGCCTGGGCCTCCCAAAGTGCTGGGATTACAGGCGTGAGCCATCGCGCCCGGCCAATTTTTGTATTTTTATTTATTAATTTTATTTATTTATTTTGAGACTGAGTCTCGCTCTATTGCCCAGGCTGGAGTGCAGTGGCATGATCTCGGCTCACTGCAATCTCCACCTCCCAGGTTCAAGCGATTCTTCTGCCTCAGCCTCCCAGGTCGCTGGGATTACAGGAACCCGCCAACACGCCCAGCTAATTTTTGTATTTTTAGTAGAGACGGGGTTTCACCATGTTGGCCAAGCTGGTCTCAAACTCCTGACCTCAAGTGATCCACCCACCTCAGCCTCCCAAAGTGCTGGGATTACAGGCGTTAACCACCTCACCAGGCCTAGATTTTCTTACATGTACTCTGGGCATGTTCACCAGGAAGTAGTTTTGATTACCCTTTATCTAGACATTTTTCATTTACTCTTGACTTCTGACAGCTAATTTGATATGCATACAGAGCAATTTAGTAGTTTATCTGGCATTACAGAAAAATTTGAAATAGATTTTCATTCAAATGAGTAGCCATTTTTCCCTTACATACAAAAAAGCACTTATGTTAATGGTATATTATTGGGGCACATTTTCTCTCATTTTATGTGTTCTTAATAGTAGAATTTCACATATTTCCCTTGGAAACTTGATAGTTACGGAGTGAATTACAAAAATCTTGGGCATGTAACCCAAAGCCTCCTTAATATGTGTTCCTGTGAGCTGATGGGGACTTTATTTTTTTTAGACTGCAAACTAAATCACCAGGCAAAGAGAAAGGCAGTTCTCAAATTGGCATAATTAGACCTAGTTTTAGTTCTAATTTTTATTTTTTAAATTTTTTTTTTTTTTTTTTTTTGAGACTGAGTCTGGCTCTGTCGCCCAGGCTGGAGTGCAGTGGCCGGATCTCAGCTCACTGCAAGCTCCGCCTCCCGGGTTTACGCCATTCTCCTGCCTCAGCCTCCGGAGTAGCTGGGACCACAGGCGCCCGCCACCTCGCCCGGCTAGTTTTTTGTATTTTTTTAGTAGAGACGGGGTTTCACCGTGTTAGCCAGGATGGTCTCGATCTCCTGACCTTGTGATCCGCCCGTCTCAGCCTCCCAAAGTG
Source organism: Papio anubis (assembly GCF_008728515.1). NCBI lineage: Eukaryota > Metazoa > Chordata > Mammalia > Primates > Cercopithecidae > Papio > Papio anubis. The sequence continues at coordinate 71,826,291 of NC_044982.1, forward strand.
CTGGGATTACAGGCTTGAGCCACTAAATTTTTATTTATTTATTTGAGACGGAGTTTCGCTCTTGTTGGTCACCCAAGTTAGAGTGCAATGGCTCAATCTCGGCTCACTGCAACCTCTGCCTCCTGGGTTCAAGCGATTCTTCTGCCTCAGCCTCCCGAGTAGCTGGGATGACAGGTGCACGCCACCACTCCTGACCTCAGGTGATCCGCCTGCCTTGGCCTCCCAAAGTGCTGGGGTTACAGGCGTGAGTCACCATGCCCGGCCTAGACCTAGTTTTACAAAAGGTAGAAATGGGCCAGGCATGGTGGCTCATGCCTGTAATTCCAGCTACTCAGGAGACGGGTGGATCTCCTGAGGTCAGAAGTTTGAGACCAGCCTGGGGAACATGGCAAAACCCTGTCTCTACTAAAAATACAAAAATTAGCTGGGTGTGGTGTCCTGTGCCTGTAATCCCAGCTACTCGGGAGGCTGAGGCAGGAGAATCGCTTAAACCTGGGAGGTGGAGGTTGCAGGGAGCCGAGATCGCACCACTGCACTCCAGCCTGGGCCACAGAGTGAGATTCCATCTCAAAATAAATAAATAAAAATAATAAATAAATAAATATAAAAGGTAGAAATGGCAACAGAGTATTTTGTTCCAGAAATCATAAAACTGTACTATACCACACAAGAAATAAGAAGATATGAAAGGTGTCTTATGTCCTGACTCATGAAATAAGTGGAATAGAGTTTTATGTGAAGATTAATGTTTTAACCTTTTATGTGTAAAATAGTAATAGATCAAACATGGAGAGAAAAAGTGAGATTCCCTTTATTCATGGCTGCTTATTGATGACAATTATGTTATGAAGGAATATAAAGACACGTGAGAGGGAAAGGGATAATAAACTAACAAAACTGGTGTTAACAATTTTCCTAATTTGAAATATATTCAGATTTTATTATTTTTGTTTTTTTGTTTTTTAATAGAGATAGGGTTTCACCATACTGCCTAGGCTGGTCTTATACTCCCGAGCTCAAGCAATACACCCGCCTAGGCCTCCCAAAGTGCTGGGATTATAGGCATGAGCCACTGTGCCTGGTTATATTTAGATTTTAAAATGTGGCCGGGTACAGTGGCTCAGGCCTGCAATCCCAGCACTTTGGGAGGCCTAGGTGGGCGGATCACATGAGGTCAGGAGTTCAAGACCAGCCTGGCCAACATGGTGAAACACCATCTCTACTGAAAATACAAAAATTAGCTGGGTATGGTGGCACATGCCTGTAATCGTAGCTACTCAGGAGGCTGAGGCATGAGACTCCCTTGAACCCAGGCGGCGGAGGTTGCAGTTACCTGAGATCATGCCACTGCACTCCAGCCTGGGCAATAGAGTGAGACTCCGTCTCAAAAAAAAAAAAAAAAAAAAGGGTTTAAAAATGTACCTGGGGACCAGGCGCGGTGGCTCACGCCTGTAATCCCAGCATTTTGGGAGGCCAAGGCAGGCAGATCACTTGAGGCCAGGAGTTTGAGACCAGCCTGACCAACATGGCGAAACTCCATCTCTACTAAAAATACAAAAATTAGCCAGGCACAGTGGTGCTCACCTGTAATCCTAGCTACTCGGGAGACTGAGGCACAAGAATCACTGGAACCCAGGAGGCGGAGGTTGTCATGAGCTGAGTTGGCCCCACTACACTCCAGCCTGGGCAACAGAGTGAGATTGTCTTAAAAAAGAAAAAAAAAAATTAAAAAGCAAAAAAAGTACGTGGGTTTCCTTTTTTTTTTGGCTTAAAAGAAAAGGAAAACAAAATTGTTGATTAATAATTTTAAAAAATACTATCATGTATTGAGTAATGTGTCTACTTTCAATATTTGCCATAGTAGAATTATTTATTATTAGGAAGTTGACTGTAATACTTCTCTCATTATTATTATTATTATTATTATTATTATTATTATTATTATTTTAGACGGAGTCTAACTCTGTCCCCCTGGCTGGAGTACAGTGGCATCATCTTGGCTCACTGCAACCTCTGCCTTCTGGATTTCAGCAATTCTGCTGCCTCAGCCTCCCGAGTAGCTGGGATTACAGGAGCCCACCACTACGCCCAGCTATTTTTTTGTATTTTTAGTAGAGATGGGGTTTCACCATGTTGACCAGGCTTGTCTCGAACTCCTGACCTCATGATTTGCCTGCCTCAGCCTCCCAAAGTGCTGGGATTACAGGCATGAACCACTGTGCCCAGCCTTCTTTTTTTTTTTTTTTCTGAGACGGAGTCTTACTCTGTGACCCTGTGACCCAGGCTGCTGGAGTAAAATGGTGTGATCTCAGCTCACTGCAACCTTCGCTTCCAAGGGCCTGAAGATTCTCCCACTTCAGCTTCCCGAGTAGGTGGGACTACAGGCACACGCCACCATGCCTGCCTACTTTTTGTGTTTTTTGGTAGAGACAGGGTTTCACCATGTTGGCCAGGCTGGTCTTGAACTCCTGACCTCAAGTGATCCACCCACCTGGGGCTCCCAAAGTGCTGGGATTACAGGCATGATCCACCATACCCGGCCATCTCATTATTATTATTATTATTATCATTTTGAGATGGAGCCTTGCTGGAGTGCAGTCGCATGATCTCAGCTCACTGCAACCTCCATCTCCCAGGTTCAAGCAATTCTCCTGCCTCAGCCTTCCTGAGTAGCTGGGATTACAGGTGCGCACCACCATGCCCAGCTAATTTTTTGTATTTTTTAGTAGAGACGGGGTTTCACTATGTTGGCCAGGCTGGTCTCAAACTCCTGACCTCAAGTGATTCGCCAACCTCGGCCTCCCAAAATGCTGAGATTACAGGCATGAGCCACGGCGCTTGGCCCTCTCCTTATTTTTTTAACTTCAACACAGATTCTGTTTATTTTTATTTTGAAAGCATTTAAATACTTGTTTTAATCTACCTGCTAAAGGAAAATGTTTTATATTTATCACAGTATAGCAGTTCTTAAGAAATACCATGTGACTGATTTAGATAGGTGTCTTGTGCTCTGGTTGTAAGAAAATGTTTTGGAGTTAATTCAAGTGTCATTCAGTATCATTGCCACTACAAACAAAACAGCTCCCTGTTCTGAGCTGGATGTTTTATTTCTTTCTGATTTCCTCTTTGCAATATATGAAATAAGTAAATAGAATTCTAGAAAATGGGCCGGGCGTGGTGTCTCACGCCTGTAATCCCAGCACTTTGGAAGGCCAAGGCAGGCAGATCACCTGAGGCCAGGAGTTTGAGACCAGCCTGGCCAACATGGTGAAACCCCATCTCTACTAAAAATACAAAAATTAGCCAGGCGTGGTGGTGAACACCTATAATTCCAGCTACTCAGGAGGCTGAGGTGGAAGAATCGCTTGAACCCAGGAGGCAGAGGTTGCAGTGAGCCGAGATCCTGCGTCATTGCACTCCAGCCTGGGCGACAAAGCGAGACCTCCGTCTCAAAAAAAGAAAAAAAAAGAAAATGACCCTTGAGTTAAAAACACAGCCTAATGACATTCTCATAACATCCTAAAAATGGGCTAACTGATTGATATGATTACTATCATTAAGTAATATGAATGATATTCTTCTGACTAACTCTCAGAAAATTGTATTTATTTTTATTTCAAAAATAACATGTTTGGTAGGGAACCTCTGCAAAATATAGAAAAGAACAAATAAGAAAGTTAAATCATAAGTTAGCTTTAAACACTATAAATTACTTGTGTTAAGCTATTATGACTAATAGAAAGATTCCTGTAGTTAAAACTGGTTTTAAGTTATCAGTATATGCTGGTAAGAGAGAAACTTTACTCAAATATTCTTTGTGCAGACTCCTTAGTGTTTTTCATCCCAGAAAGAACTGTTGTGGCTCTAGTCACAACAGATTTGAATCTTGAAAATTATGCATTGCATCTACCTGAATGCTCGATGCATGAGTTAGTGCCATCTACCATTAATATCTGAAACCACAAAATTTTCTTCTGTTTCTTGTGCCACCTGCTTTTGTTACATTGGGAATTGATAATATACATTATTTTTACTGTTTCCCAAAGGAATTATTTTACAAAATAAATAGTTTCCAATATATCAGGTTTCTACTTTTTCACTTGTATTTGTATGATAAAGTTTAATAGTTGCTAGTTCCTGGTGCACAGTGTAAATAATCCATCCTCTAATCTACTTTGCCCTTTCATATAAAAATGTAAGATAAAATGTATATATTTTGCACTAAGCCAGAAGCACTCAATCTATATTTGATGAAAAAGTGATATTTACTAATTTGGCTCAAATTATGCAGATCGTACATTGACTAATTGGCTCGTGGATATTCAGTCTTCATTTAACTAAGAGAGAGTTTGCGTGTTGTGTGCTATTCCAACAAAGTCTGGTAATCCTTGTGATTAAAGAAACATGGTTTATGTTTGCTGTGGAGAAACATGATCATCCTGGCTACTATGAATCACTCTGGAAACATCCCATCTGTTTCCCAGTTACTCAGCTCAGATCATTAGATCAGATTCAGTTCAGTTCAACAAACATGAAGCACCTTTCTTGGTCTCAAAAAGCTTTCCATGATATAGGGAAGGCAAGTAAGCATATAAACAAATAATTATGATATAATACAATGTGATAAGTACAACCATATATTCCTACTAGATTTAGAAGAGGGAGTGCTTAACTGTGGAGTTGAGATGGGCTTGGAGAAGGCCTTCCAGAAGTAATGTTTGAGCTGGGTTGTAAAGGATGATAGAGTTCACCAGAAATCAGTATGAAAGGATTGTCCTAGAGAAAAAAAAACCACAGATGCCTTGCAAATGTTTCATTACAGCTGCTGAGTCAAGCGTGAGGCACCGTGATGACAGAAGTGCAGGAGAGGTGGGTATGAGCTGGATCATTGAGGGCCATGGATACCATGTAAAATTGTGGGCTAAAGAGCTGGTGCAGGGTTATAAGCAAAGGAGTGGTATGATCTTTCTGAAATACAAACCTGATTGTTTTATGATCATGATAAGAATACATGTAAGGAGAAAGAAATTGGAGGCGATTAAGAAGCCCGAATCAAGGCAGTGGCAAATACATTTGGGGTAGGTGGATTTGAGAGGTATGTAGGAGAAATGATAGGACTTAATTAATTTCATAATTAAATGAAATGATGCAGAGCTTTAATAATTATTTGGAAAATATTGACTATATTTTTAGTATTGTTGACATTTAGGATCAATTAAGCTTCAGAATTGGGTCAGGAAATTTATAAATGTGAAAGAAAAATGTATTAAAAACTTGGGCCGGGCGCGGTGGCTCAAGCCTGTAATCCCAGCACTTTGGGAGGCCGAGATGGGCGGATCACGAGGTCAGGAGATCGAGACCATCCTGGCTAATACGGTGAAACCCCGTCTCTACTAAAAAAAAAATACAAAAAGCTAGCCGGGCGAGGTGGTGGGCGCCTGTATTCCCAGCTACTCGGGAAGCTGAGGCAGGAGAATGGCCTGAACTCGGGAGGCGGAGCTTGCAGTGAGCTGAGATCCGGTAACTGCACTCCAGCCTGGGCTACAGAGTGAGACTCCGGCTCAAAAAAAAAAAAAAAAACTTTTTTTTTTTTTTTTTGAGACAGGGTTTGGCTCTGTCACCCAGGCTGCAGTGCAGTGGCGTGACCTCCACTCACTGCAAGCTCCACCTCCCGGGTTCATGCCATTCTCCTGCCTCAGCCTCCCGTGTAGCTGGGACTACAGGCACCCGCCACCGCGCCCGGCTAATTTTTGTATTTTTAGTAGAGATGGGGTTTCACCGTGTTAGCCAGGATGGTCTCGATCTCCTGACCTCGTGATCCACCCGTCTCAGCCTCCCAAAGTGCTGGGATTACAGGCGTGAGCCACCGCGCCCGGCCTAAAAACATTTTTAATGAAGATAACATTTTGATAGCATGAAATAAATCACTGACTAGGAAAATCATGTGTTGTATCTGAATTTAGATTGGAGATTGGTAAGCCTGCTTTGCAGCAACATGTAACAATGGTTTCAATAGATAAGAAATTTTTTAAACTACCATAGCTATAGCATCTTTGAAATGGAATATCCTATAGTTTAAAAAGTCATGGTTATATTTTCTGTTATTCTATGCTTTTGCTTTTACTGTAAAATTTGTCTGTCCACATATAAGCCATGGCTGAATTCCTCTATCAAATTTTTTTATGCATTTTTAACATCATGGAGATTAATACAGATTTTACATTGAGATGAATACTAAATTTAACTAGCATATTGTCAGCATTTCCCCATCTGGTGAAATTTTCAGAAACTTGATTTTTTTTTTTTTTTTTTTTTGAGACGAGTCTTGCTCTGTCACCCAGGCTGGAGTGCAGTGGCCTGCTATCGGCTCACTGCAACCTCCATCTCCCAGATGCAAGTGGTTCTCCTCCCTCAACCTTCCAAGTAGGTAGGATTACAGGCACCCACCACGATGCCCAGCTAATTTTTGTATTTTTAGTAGAGACAGTGTTTCACCATATTGACCAGGCTGGTCTCGAACTCTGACCTCAAGTAATCCACCCGCCTTGGCCTCCCAAAGTGCTGGGATTACAGGCACGAGCCACCGCGCCCAGCCCCTGTATCAAATATTTTAGAAAGAACTGAATTTAGCAATGTTCTTTCATCATACAATCTGCTCGGTGACAGAAAATGGAATTTTCAGGTCATTTAAAAGATCACTTTCTAGTAAAGAAGATTTTTAATCCTCACTAGTAAATAGAAGCTATTTATAAACACAATGTTTATAAATACACAATTCCGGCCGGGCGCGGTGGCTCAAGCCTGTAATCCCAGCACTTTGGGAGGCCGAGACGGGCGGATCACGAGGTCAGGAGATCGAGACCATCCTGGCTAACACGGCGAAACCCCGTCTCTACTAAAAAATACAAAAAAAACTAGCCGGGCGAGGTGGCGGGCGCCTGTAGTCCCAGCTACTCGGGAGGCTGAGGCAGGAGAATGGCGTAAACCCGGGAGGCGGAGCTTGCAGTGAGCTGAGATCCGGCCACTGAACTCTAGCCTGGGCGACAGAGCGAGACTCCGTCTCCAAAAAAAAAAAAATAATAAATAAATAAATAAATAAATACACAATTCCTTTCACAAGTACCATCCAGAATCAAAGGTTCCTCTTTTTTACCTCCTTGTAATTAACCTTATTGTTTTTTCATCTTGCTTTTATGATAAATAAGTTCACTTTTCTGAGAGGCCTTGCACTCATCAGGAAGCATTTATTGAGTGTCTATTTGTAGAACACTGTCCTGGTCATCCTGAGAAATAAACTTCTCAAGGGCACTTTTATAATCCAGTTCCAGAGACAAAATAGACCTGTAAACTAATAAGTATACCGTGATAAGCAATTGAATAAGCAGCAATGGAATGCAAGAAAAAAAAAAGAAGGATCCAAAAGAGAAAAGATTTTCTAGAAGTGAGTTTTATTGTATTAATTTTTTTTAATTTTTCGAAACAGGGTCTTGCTCTATCACTCAGGCTAAAGTGTGATTGTGCCATCACAGCTCACTGCAACCTAAAACTGGGCTCAAGCGATCCTCCCACCTCAGCCTCCTGAGTAGCTGGGACTATAAGTCCACCACTATGCCTGGCTAATTTTATATTTTATTTTTTTAGAGATGGGGTCTCACTTTGTTGCCCAGGCTGGTCTTGAACTCCTGGGCTCAAGCAATCCTCCTACCTCAGCCTCCCAAAGTGCTGGGATTATAGGCTTGAGCCACCGCACCCAGCCTAGAAGTTAGTGTTAAACAGCACTTAGAGGAAATAAATGGCATTTCCCTTCAAATATCAAATATTTATTTATTTACTTATTCATTTATTGTGACAGAGTCTCACTCTGTCCCCCAGGCTGGAGTGCAGTGGCTACATCTTGGTTCATTGCAAACTCCGCCCCCCAGGTTCAAGCGATTCTCACGCCTCACCGTCCCAAATAGCTGGGACCACAGGTGAGCACCGCCATGCCCAGCTGATTTTTGTATTTTTAGTAGAGACAAAGTTTTGCCATGTTGGCCAGGCTGGTCTTGAACTCCTGGCCTCAAGTGATCCACCCACCTTGGCCTCCCAAAGTGCTGGAATTATAGGCATGAGCCACTGAGCCCAGCCTAGAATTATTTGAAATGTTCCAACAGGCTTTCTTCACTAAGAATCTCCTTAATATCAAGAACAAAAAGGACCTTTTTACCACCACTTCCATTGAATCATTTGGGAGAAGGCCTAGGGCCACAGTAAAAACCAATTGGGAGCTCTGTGTTCCACATGGGTATTGTCAAGGAGGCATGAGTTTCTACAAGCCCTCCTAACCTTTTTCCAAAGATCCTTTGGCCATCTGATAAAGACTATGAACTCCTCTTCAGAATAATGTTTTTGAATAATATACATTTTTATATTAATATATAAAACTTGTGATACCACAATACGTATGTTTCTTTAACAAATTACATAATATTTAGTGGCAGTCTGATAACTACCATTAATATGTGGATGAACATAAATGATACTTGGAGATACTTTGCAACAACATGACATGAATATGTCAGAGATTTCATTTTTTTCTTTTTTTGTTTGAGATAGAATCTTGCCTGTCACCCAGGCTGGAGTGCAGTGGCATAATCATAGCTCACTGCAGCCTCCACCTCCTGGGCTCAAGTGATCTTGCCACCTCAGCCTCCCGAGTAGCTAGGACTGCAGGTGTGCGCTACCACACCTAGCTAATTTTTATTTTTATTTTATTTTATTTTATTTTATTATTTTGGTGGAGATGGGGTTTCACTATGTTGCCTAGGCTGGTTTTGAACTCCTGGGCTCAAGCAGTTCACCCACCTCAGCCTCCCAAAGTGCTAGCATTACAGGTGTGAGCCACTGCACCTGGCCTGTGTCAGGGATTTCTATCCATGAGGGAACCATAGGTACTACTGATAGCTGTGGCTTATTGCCTATACACATAATTTAAGGAAAGCTAGGTTTTGGCCAGTAATTAAAATAAAGATGGAATTTTTGTGGGGTTTTTTGTCTGTTTGAGACAGGGTCTCATTCTGTCACCCAGGCTGGAGTGCGGTGCCACGCCTGTCTAATTTTTTAAATTATGTGTAGAGACAGGGGTCTCACTGTTGCCCAGGCTGGTCTCAAACTGCTGGGCTTCAGCAATCCTCCTGCCTTGGCTTCCTAAAGTGTTGGGATTACAGGCATGAGCCACCATGCCCAGCAAGATGGAGTTTTTGATGTAATTATTTCCATGGATTCCTTGGTGGTCCAGAGACCCTAAGTTAAGAATCTCTGTGGCTTAGCAATTACCTGAGAAGCCCCAGAAAGTAAAAGACTGAGTGGATAGAGCTCAGGACCTCTCAAATCCACTCCAGTTTTTAAAAATTGCTTTTATTACATTTAATATATAGAATTCAATATATGATTTTATTTGGAATAAAAATGATTTCTGGAGCTAAATAATGTATAATTTTGAAAACAATCATAGGCCAGGATCAGTGGCTCATGCCTATAATCCCAACACTTTGGGAGACTGAGGTGGGAGGATTATATTCCTGGGCTCAGGTAATCCTCCTCAAGACCAACCTGGGCAACATAATGAGTCCCTGTCTCCACAAACACTAAAAAATTAGCCAATGTGGTCACATCCAGCTGTAGTCCCAGCTACTTGGAAGGCTGAGGTGGGAGGATCACTTGAGCCCAGGAGTCAGAGGCGGCAGTGAGCTAGTATTGCATCACTATTCTGCAGCCTTGGTGACAGAGTGAGACCCCTTCTCTTAAAAAATAAGTAAGCACTTTTTAAAAAGATAAATGAAAAAAAAAAAAAAAAAAAACCCTGATTCTCTGCTTATCTTGCAAAAACAAACAAACAACAACAAAAAAAACACCTTTAAACTGATTTCTTTTGTAAATGTCTTAAGCACATTAGTGTACCATCAAGTTTATAACCCTGGAAATAGAGATTGGAAATCAACAGTATATAGTTAAAACCGTGGAGCATGAATAAGACACCCAGAAAAAATCTGTATCATAGAAGAAGAGAAACAGTCCAATAGTGGGCAAAGGAAGAGAAGCCTAGAAAAAAGAAAGAATTGTCAAAGAGGCAGGAAGAGAACATACCTTCTGTGATGTTATAAAGCAGAGGGTGCCAAATGCTGCAAGAGATGTCACATACAATGGGGACAAAAAAAAATACACTGAATTTAGCCCTACGAAGGTCAGTGACCTTTCCTGTGGTATTTTCAGCAGGTGAAGGGCAGATACCAGATTGAAATGACCTGAAGACTGAATAAGAGATGAAGCAGAACAGTGTGGTGTAGACCAGTGCTTTTCAAATGTCTATGATGAAGCACATCTTTAATTTTCAATCTGTCATAGATTGACAACAGGGTCCTACTGTTCATGACTAGTATGCAGCTTGCACCAGATGCAACGTATCCCTAGAGCTGGGCAACAACCAAATTGGTCTATAGTCTGTTCAACCTGACAAGTCCACTGGTTTCAGGTTTGGATGTTATGGCCATGTCAAATGGCTGTAAAAGTTTCTAAATGCTTATTGTCAACTCTGTACAGTAGCAGAGGTTTTATTTTAAGAAGTTTATCTGGTGGGGGTTTTTTTGTTTTGTTTTGAGACGGAGTCTCGCTGTCACCCAGACTGGAGTGCAGTGGTGCAATCTCAGCTCACTGCAACCTATACCTCCTGGGTTCAAGCGATTCTCCTGCCTCAGCCTCCTGGGTAGCTGGGATTACAGGCACACACCACCACACGCGACTAATTTTGTATTTTTAGTAGAGACGGAGGTTTCTCCATGTTGGTCAGGCTGGTCTCGAACTCCTGACCTCAGGTGATCCGCCTGCCTTGGCCTCCTGAAGAATTTTTGTATTTTTAGTAGAGATGGGTTTTCACCATGTTGGCCAGGCTGGTGTCGAACTCCTGACCTCAGGCGATCCACCCACCTTGGCCTCTCAAAGTGCTGGGATTACAGGCATGAGCCACTGCACCCAGCCTTGAGATGGTGTTTCACCATGTTGGCAAGGCTGGTCTTGAACTCCTGACCTCAGGTGATCCACCCGCCTCAGCCTCTCAAAGTTCTGTGATTACAGGCATGAGCCACTGCACCCAGCCTTGAGATGGGGGTTTCACCATGTTGGTCAGGCTGGTCTCAAACTCCTGACCTCAGGTGATTCTCCCACCTCAGCCTTCCAAAGTGCTGGGATTACAGACATGAGCCACCACACCAGGTGGCTACTTTCTCTGAGTATCTCCTGATGTTCTTCATGCTTTGCATCCTTTTCAACCCTTAATTTGGATCTCCAGCACCTAAAATAGTTTTTGGTAAATAGAAGGTATTCAAATTAAAAGGTTTTTGAAGAAATGAGTGAAGTTTCATGTGAACTATGGAGGAAGAGGTCCTGTGTTTCTAGATTTTACAGTAGAAAATCCTGCCTCACTTAGCCTCTGTATTTTGCCTCTAGGCAGAGATTTCTCAGGGAGAAATCATCTGGGAGGCCCATCATTTTTTCACAGTCTTTGAGTACATTAAAGTGTTCCCCTCTGTTTAAAAAAAAAATTGTTTTTAGGGTGAAAAGATATACATATATTTTAGAATTAGCCAGGTGGACTCAATTTAGATGATCCCAATTTTTTGGCAACATCCAAAACATTGTAATCAGGAGCCAGTCAAACATATACCTTCTTCTCTCCATCAGGCCGAATCAGGGTGTTGACGTTGGCCACATCAATGTCACAGACCTTCTTCACAGCCTGTTTGATCTGGTGCTTGTTGGCTTTAACATCTACCGTGAACACAAGTGTGGTGTTGTCTTCTATCTTCTTTACGGCGGACTCAATGGTCTGCAGAAACTTGATGATGGCATAGTGGTCAAGCTTGTTTCTCCTGGGGGCGCTCTTCCGGGGATATTTGGGCTGCCTCCAGAGTCACAGTGTCTTGGGCCTCTGGAAGGTGGGTGACGTGCGAGTCTTCTTTTTTTGTGTGGATGTGAACACCTTTCAACACTGTCTTCTTGGCCTTTAAAGCCTTCGCTTTGGCTTCAGCTTTAGGAGGTGCAGGCGCTTCCTTCTTCGCTTTCGGCGCCATCTTGTGAAAAGGTCCTGTTTTCAAAAATTATATCACTGACCTTTGCTCAATAGGAACTGTTCTTTGAGGATTTTCTTTCAAAACTGGTAATGGATTTGCCTCTTGGTTTACCTTCCTTTCCCTCTTCAAGGGCATACATTAACAAAGGACTATCAGTTTGGGACCAGGCCATTGAAACGGGAAAAGTTCCCTTGTCCCCCTCGCAGGGCGTGCAATGGGGGTGTGACTCGCTTCTTCAGTGCCCCCATGCTCAGACTTCTCGGGGAGCATACAAACGGGCAGGCTGTGGGGCTCCGATCCCACAGCAGTGTCTAGAGATGAATATTTACAGCTCCTGAAGCCCTAGTGGGTGTGTGTTACAGGATGCTCTTTTAGTTTTGCTATCTTCTAGGCAGCTTGTGTTAACCAGCTCAATTAGACCCTCTACCTTGTCGCAAGGACAGAGGGCTTTCTGTATCCCAGGTTCTTGCCTTGGTGTACGGGAAGAATCGGATCACAAGTGGGCCTGGAGAATGAGTGGAAGGTTTTATTGAGTGGAAGTAGCTCTCAGCAGATGGGGGAGCCAGAAGGGAGATGGTTTTCCCCTGGAGTCTGGCGCACGCTCCTCCTACTACTCCAGCCAAACTCCACCTTATTTTGCTGGCCAGTGTCCTGCCCGCATGCTGGTGCCTGTCGTGCCTTCCTCTAGATGTCCAGCTGCCTGTGTATTTCTCCACTGAGGTGCTCTTCTCCAGGTCCAGCTGCTTCTGTCTCTGCCTTGCTAGGGTCTCGGGTTTTTACAGGCACTGAATGGGGGCGTGGCAGGCCTGGGCGGTCTTAAGAAATGCAACATTTGGGCAGGAAATGCCTGTCCTCACCTAGGTCCCTGGGGGTGGAGCCCTAACCAGGGACCACGCCCTCCTCCCCCACAGCACTTCCCTTCCCTTCTTCTGTGTCATTTAAAGGGACCATGCTCTTCCCTTCCCAGCACTCCCCTTCCATATTACCATAACCACAGAAGAAAGAGAATTGACCGCCATAGAGCTCAAACCTTCAGATAATATTTTAGCATAAAAAGACTCTAGTGGTTCATAAATCTCTTCACTTTCTTCTTTCTCTAACTGGACTGATTTTCAAACATACCTCTTCTTTTCTCATCTAAAGCATTGCCCCTAGCCCAAACAGTGGAACTCAAATCTGTCCCTGGAAAAAATGAGAATGGTAGTATAAAATGTGAGCAATGGCTGGACGTGGTGGTTCATGTCTGCAATCCTAGCACTTTGGGAGGCTGAAGCGGTGGATCCCTTGAGCTCGAGTTCGAAACCAGCCTGGGCATCATGGTGAAACTCCACCTCTACAATAAATATGAAAATTGGGCCAACAGAGTGAGACCCTGTCTCAAGTAAATACATACATACATACATACATACAGTGTGGGCAACATGATCAGGAGTCAAAGAAAAGTGGACAATTTCAGTCATTGATTCGGCAAACATTTGTTGAATACTTAGTATGTACCAAACACGGCACTGACTCCCAAGTGTGTAGTTTCCCTCCAGGGACACATAAAACTCAAATCCAGTCAGATGTGCTAGGACTGGTTTCTGTGTTTAAGTGTTCAGAGGGACTTTTTCAACCAAAGCAACTGGAAGACTTTTTGCAGCGTGCACCACTTACATAGCTAAAGCACATCCTAGAGTAGATTGTGAACCTTAAACAGACATTGTTTAACAGGTTTAAAGAAGAAGCAGGAAAACAGGAAAATCCCAGCGGGATATGTGTGTGTGTGTGTGTGTGTGTGTGTGTGTGTGTGTGTGTGTGTGTCTGGTTTGGGAAAGGGGTGGGGGAAGGTGATTAAATGCTAACTTTCATACCTTTTGGAAATAACTGGTGGTTGAATTTATGGCTTAATCAATAAGGGTTATTTTGGCTTTTTTGCCCTGTTCTGGGGTAAGGAAGACCTCAACCCTTACTCTGCATCTGGTCCTTAGCATAAAGTACTTACTCTGGGCCCTGCACAGTGGCTCACGCCTGTAATCCCAGTACTTTGGGAGGCTGAGGCAGGCAGATCATGAGGTCAGGAGTTCGAGACCAGCCTGGCCAACATGGTGAAACCCAGTCTCTACTAAAAATACAAAAAATATCCGGGCATGGTGGTGCACGCCTGTAATCCCAGCTACTCCGGAGGCTAAGGCAGGAGAATCTCTTAAACCTGGGAGGCAGGGCCGGGCGCGGTGGCTCAAGCCTGTAATCCCAGCACTTTGGGAGGCCGAGACGGGCGGATCACAAGGTCAGGAGATCAAGACCATCCTGGCCAACATGGTGAAACCCCGTCTCTACTAAAAATACAAAAAAAACTAGCCGGACGAGGTGGCGGGCGCCTGTAGTCCCAGCTACTCGGGAGGCTGAGTCAGGAGAATGGCGTGAACCCGGGAGGCGGAGCTTGCAGTGAGCTGGGATCCAGCCACTGCACTCCAGCCTGGGGGACAGAGCAAGACTCTGTCTCAAAAAAAAAAAAAAAAAAAAAACCTGGGAGGCAGAGGTTTCAGTGAGCTGAGATTGCACCACTGCACTCTAGCCTGGGTGACAGAGCAAGACTCCTTCTCGGAAGGAAAAAAACAAAGTACTTAATCTGTAGAAAAATGTATTGCCATATTAGAGGTGATGATTGTTGAAGTGTGTGGTGTGCATGTATTTTGTCCATTCATTTAAAAACAATTTGGTGAATACATTCTCTGTGTAGCATCCTCAACTGCCCTAAAAGAGCTTTCAGAGAAGAAAAGAAATGCAGATGGTCCCAATTTAACCTTGGTTTGACTAAACAATTTTTCAACCTTTTTTTTTTTTTTTCTTTTTTGAGACGGAGTCTCGCTCTGCCGCCCAGGCTGGAGTGCAGTGGCGCGATCTCAGTTCACTGCAAGCTCCGCCTCCCAGGCTCATGCCATTCTCCTGCCTCAGCCTCCCGAGTAGCTGGGACTACAGGCACCCGCCACCACGCCCGGCTAATTCTTTGTATTTTTTTTGTAGAGACGGGGTTTCACCGTGTTAACCAGGATGGTCTCGATCTCCTGACCTTGTGATCTGCCTGCCTCAGCCTCCCAAAGTGGATTTTTCAACTTTTATGATGGTGAAAGTGACATGCATTCAGAACCTGTCTAGATTTATGATAGTATTGCATTCAGATAAATCCATCATAAATTGAAAGTTTTTGACTTATGATATTTTCAATATGATGGGTTTATCCGAACATAACACCATCGTAAATGGAGCAGCATCTGTATATGTCAATGACTGTAACACAAAGAGGAAAGTGTTCGTGCTGCACTTTAGATAATATGCTATATGTTTTTGATGGTATAGTATTAATTCCATTAACTTGACTATAAATAGCTCAAGGACATTTAGAAATACCACATGAATAGAGGGAAAGTCCACTTCACTTATTTTTCACAAAGACAAATTGGGATCTTATTGATCCCCTTTGTAGCAAATGATCAAGCTAGAGAAACTGGGGGAATATTAAATAAATATCACTTTGGCATAAAAGGCTATGTCACATTAGAAGTGTATTTTTGTAGCATATTGATTTTTTTCATGCAGTTACTTAATTCTTAGAGCACCTTCTATGAAGGCTTATTATACCACAAAAGACATGTCTACACCAGCAGGCAAAATCACATGGTAGAGAAGCCTGGCTTTTGCAGTCAGATATGTTATTAGAATGCTTGCTCCTGCTTGGCCGGGTGTGGTGGCTCACGCCTGTAATCCCAGCACTTTGGGAAGCTGAAACGGGCGGATCACAAGGTCAGGAGATCAAGACCATTCTGGCTAACACCGTGAAACCCCGTCTCTACTAAAAATGCAAAAACAAATTAGCTGGGCATGGTGTTGGGCGCCTGTAGTCCCAGCTACTCAGGAGGCTGAGGCAGGAGAATGGTGTGAACCCGGGAGGTGGAGCTTGCAGTGAGCTGAGATCACGCCACTGCACTCCAGCCTGGGCGGCAGAGCGAGACTCCGTCTCAAAAAAAAAAAAAAAAAAAAAATGCTTGCTCCTGCTTTGTACTAGGTTCATGACCTCGGACAAAGTGTCAACTTTTCTGGGTGTCAGAGTCCTCATCTGAAAACAGAAATAGTACTACCTCTAGGGTTGTTGGATAATCAATAATAGCTAACTTTTTTTAAAAATTGACACATTGGCTGAGTATCATGGCTTACACCTGTAATCCCAGCAATTCAAGAGGCGGACTCTAGAGGATCACTTGATCCCAGGAGTTGGAGACCAGTCTGGGGAACATAGAGACACCCCATCTCTACAAAAAGTTAAAAAGTTAGCTGGGGATGGTGGCATGCACCTGTCGTCCAAGCTACTTGGAGAGGCTGAGGTAGGAGGATTGCTTGAGGCCAGGAGGTTGAGGCTGTAGTGAGCTGAGATGGTGCCACTGTTTTTTGTTTGTTTGTTTGTTTGTTTGTTTTGATCAACTGTTTTTTTTGTTTTTTGTTTTGTTTTGTTTTGTTTTTTGTTTTTTGAGATGAATTCTCGCTCTGTTGCCCAAGCTGGAGTGCAGTGGCATGATGTCGGCTCACTGCAACCTCTGCCTCTGGGGTTCAAGCAATTCTCCATGCCTCAGCCTCCCAAGTAGCTGGGACTACAGGTGTGCCCCACCATGCCCGGCTAATTTTAGTATTTTTAGTAAAGATGGGGTTTCACCATGTTGGCCAGGCTGGTCTCAAACTCCTGACCTCAGGTGATCCACCCACCTCAGCCTCCCAAAATGCTGGCATTACAGGCATGAGCCACTGCACCCAACCTGTTGTCTCTTTTAAATGTTAAAAAATAAATACGGCTGGGCGCAGTGGCACGATTACACCTGTAATCCCAGCACTTTGGGAGGCCGAGGAGGGCAGATCACAAGGTAAGGAGAGTCCGTCTCAAAATAAATAAATAAATACATAAACAATGCTGTTATGAATCTTTGTGTACAAGTTTGTATGTGTGGTTGTATGTTTTCATTTTTCTTAAAAATATATGTTCCTAGTTGTCATATGCTAGTAATATGATAATTATGTTTAATTTTTTTTTTTTAAGAGACAGGGTCTTGCTCTGTCACCCAGACTGGAGTGCAAAGGTACAGTCATAGCTCCCTGCAGATTCCAACTCCTAGGCTCAAGCGAGTTTCCCACCTTGACCTCCCCAAGTGCTGGGATTACAGGTGTGAGCCACCATGCCTGGCTGGTTTAACTGTTTGAGGACATTATGTTTATTATGAAAATTTTCAAAAGTTGAAAGAATGGTACACAGTACCTGTATCTCTCCATTTAAAGTCAATAATTATTGACATTTTTCCAGATTCACATCCCCATTTCTCTCTCTGATTTCATTTTTTAGAGCCAGTACTCTTAACTACTGAAGTACATTTGTCCCCAATTAAATGAGTGAACATAGGTAAAATAGTATAATGCTTGACCAATAATGGCTACTCAATAATATAAATTCCCTCCTCTCCTTTCCTCAATACTTAGAAATGTAGGATCTGGGGCTGCAAGCTCTACATCAAGATGAGAGAAGTGAAAACTGAATTAGATTCATTAACTTCACTGTCCGCAGTGTTCCTGGACCAAGGTCAGTGGAACTAGGAAAGTGGCCATCCAAACTGTGATGATCCAGCAGTTCAATTGCTGGTTGATTTTACTAGGGTGAGATAATTAGGAAGGGCAAAATATATTTTATGAATAGTTAAATTAGCAGGGGAAAGAAAAAGGAGTCCAAACCATCACAACTGTTTTTTATTTCAAGGTGGCAGGAACTTCAGCTCACACATATACAAACACACCTATTCTAAAGCAAAATTTAAAACCTCATGTACTAATGCAGACTTTTTCACATTCCTCCCACTGAGTGCCTGGACATAAGGAAGGAACTGTATAAGTGAACTGACCAGTGCTGAAGTTTTACCAAAACACCAACAGAAAGGGTCAGTTTCTTTCTGGACAGTGATATTGAGCAGGTGAAAAGTATGGCAGCTCATTCACTGATTTTTGAAAAGAACCGTAACTTTAGATCCTTGGGGTCCCCAGAACAACTTTCACTGCCATGAAATCCACATGCTTACAAGAAGCTGTTGGGCTTACTGGAAATTTTATGAATTCCAAACTTGCCAATCCTAATTTTCAGGCATCATTAACTTCAGCAGCCACCTCTTTTTTTTTTTTTTTTTTTTTTTGAGACGGAGTCTCACTCTGTCACCCAGGCTGGAGTGCAGTGGCGCCATCTCAGCTCACTGCTAGCTCCACCTCCCAGGTTCACGCCATTCTCCTGCCTCAGCCTCCCGAGTAGCTGGGACTACAGGCGCCTGCCACCACACCCAGCTAATTGTTTTTGTATTTTTAGTCGAGACAAGGTTTCGCCAGGTTAGCCAGGATGGTCTCTATCCCCTGACCTCGTGATCTGCCCGCCTCAGCCTCCCAAAGTGCTGGAATTACAGGCGTGAGCCACCGCGCCCGGCTAGCAGCCACTTCTTATCCAGAGATATTCCTGTAGCGGAGTTTTTCTCCCCATTGCTGAGATCAATCTAGCGAGATTATGAATACTTTTGGTCTTGCAAACACCCAGTTCTGCTGCCTGAGTCCTACTAGATTCAGTCCAGAGATTCTGAACCCTGGCTGTGCATCGAGAGAGACCATTATCACTTCTAGCTAAATTAACAATTTCTTTTTTTTTTTTTTTTTTTTTTGAGACGGAGTCTCGCTCTGTCGCCCAGGCTGGAGTGCAGTGGCCGGATCTCGGCTCACTGCAAGCTCCGCCTCCCGGGTTTACGCCATTCTCCCGCCTCAGCCTCCCGAGTAGCTGGGACTACAGGCGCTCGCCACCTCGCCCGGCTAGTTTTTTGTACTTTTTAGTAGAGACGGGGTTTCACCGTGTTAGCCAGGATGGTCTCGATCTCCTGACCTCGTGATCCGCCCGTCTCGGCCTCCCAAAGTGCTGGGATTACAGGAGTGAGCCACCGCGCCCGGCCCAAATTAACAATTTCTTAATATAATCTAATACCTAATCTGTATTCAGATTTTCCCAATTGTCTCCATAATGTCATTTTACAGCTTCTATGTTCAAACTAGAGTCCAACAAAGTCCACGCACTGTTTGTTTTTTATTCTTAAGTCTCTTATATAAATCTAGAACAATTTTAAATACCCCCAGCCCCTCTACTTTTTCTTAATGCCATTGACTTGATGAAGAAACTAAGTCAGTTTGTCCTGTAGAATGTCCTACATTCTGGATTTGTCTGATGGTTTCCTTGTGATGACCTGCCCCTGTTCCTCTATTTCTTGTATTTCCTGTAAGCTGGTAGTTGGATCTAAACAGTTGCTTAGATTCAGGTTACACAATTTTGGTAAGAAATTTTATAGGTTATGCTGTATCCTTCTTACTGAATTACATCAGGTGCACAAAATATCTGGTTGCTCCACTGATGGTGAGGCCAAGATTGATCAGTGCAGTCAAATGGTCACAGTCTGATGTCTCCCATTACAAAGTTGTGTTTCCCTCTTTGACCAGTAAATTAATCTGTGGACTGCCCTTTGGTCCTTTTATTTACCACCACCATGTGCCATGCTTACAACCTGGAAGATAAAAGGGAAAACTAACTAAATAATTTTCTTTTCTTTTCTGGTTTGAATCAGTAGATTGAAATCATACAATGTTCTCTGATTGACTGGAGTGAAATTAGAGTAATAGAATGAAATTTAGGAAATTCACAAATATTTGGAAATTAACTCCTACTTTTTTTTTTTTTTAGACGGCATTTTGCTCTTGTTGACCAGGCTGGAGTGCAATGGCGCAATCTCGGCTCACCACAACCTCCGCCTCCTGGATTCAAGAGATCCTCCTGCCTCAACCTCCCGAGTAGCTGGGACTACAAGCTCCCGCCACCACGCCCGGCTAATTCTGTTAGTTTTAGTAGAAACCGAGTTTCACCATGTTGGCCAGGCTGGCCTCGAACTCCTGACCTCAGGTGATCCACCTGCCTCAGCCTCCCAAAGTGCTGGGATTACAGGCGTGAGCCTCCGCTCCTGGCCTAACTCCTACATTTCTAATTTTTAATTAAGCCAAGATTGAGGCCAGGCGCAGTGGCTCACACCTGTAATTCCAGCATTTTGGGAGGCCAAGGTGGGTGGATCACCTGAGGTCAGGAGTTCAGGACCAGCCTGACCAACATGATAAAACTCCATCTCTACTAAAAATACAAAAATTAGCTGGGTTTAGTGGCACATGCCTGTAGTCCTAGCTACTCAGGAGGCTGAGGCAGGAGAATCACTTGAACTTGGGAGGCAGAGGTTACAATGACCCAAGATTGCACCACTGCACTCTAGCCTGGGAGACAGAGCAAGACTCCATTTCAAAACAAACAGACAAATAAACAAGATTGTAAAAATTGGACGAGGCATGGTGGCTCACACTTGTAATCCCAGTACTTTGGGAAGGCTTGAGGCCAGGAGTTTGAGACCAGCCTGGCCAACATGGCAAAACCCTGTCTCTACTAAAAATTAGCCAGGCGTGTTAGCACATGCCTGTAATCCCAGCTACTTGAGAGGCTGAGGCATTAGAATCACTTGAACTCAGTAGGCAGAGGTTGCAGTAAGTGGAGATCGCACCACTGCACTCCCGCCTGGGCAACAGAGCAAGACTGTCTAAAAAAAAAAAAAAAAAAAAAGATTTTCTAGCCCAGCTTTATGATTGGACTCTTTCCTCCAAACTTGCTTCTCCACCAGTATTCCTGATGCAGAGACTGGGTCTCTAGTCCTGTAAGCCAGAAACCAGGCAGCATCCTGCCACTTCCTTCTTCTTCACTCTCACCCTTCCTTAGCCAATTGATCACCAGTCCTCAAAATTTTATCCTCTAGCATATCAGACTTGTTCACTTTTTTTATCTTCCTGGTCCGGGCTGCTGTCATCTCTCACCAGGGTTATTACAGTTCTTATAGTCTTGCCCACCTCCTGCTTGTTCTCCACATTGTAGGCAGAGAAATCTTTGCCAAGCTCAGAGCTCATCCTGTGTACAATCCTTCAATTGCTTTGCATTTTAGCATAAAGATCAAGATCTTCAATGAGGTCTGCAGGGGCTAATCCAGAACTCCTGCCTCCCAGCTCCTATACCCTCTTGCTTTCTGTGCCACAGCTGCTATAGCAACACTGACTGTTCCTCAAATGCCTTGTGCTCTTTCCTGGCACAGGACCTTTGCACTCATTGTTCCCACTGCTGCCAATGCTCTTATGCAGCCTCTTTGCTCAGCTAGCTTCTACATTTCGCTCAGATCTCAAACCCAGAATCATTTTCTCAGAGATATTGTCCTTAATCCCTCAGACCAGGACAGGTCTCTCCAGTGGTGTGTGCTGTCAGCATCATGTGTCTTCCCTTCTAATCACAGTATGGATTAAATTTTTTGTGATCAGTGGATTAATGCTTATCTCCCCCACTAGATTGCTCACCCACTGAAGGATGCGACTGTGCCTCTTTTGCTCACCACTCTCCTTGTGCCTAGCACTTCAGCTGGCATGTAGTAGGAGCGCTCTCTCTCTCTATATATATATATATATAAATAAATTAATATATTATATATATAATTTAAATGTTATGTTAAATGTTAAGTTTAAAAAACATGATGAAGGGCCGGGTGTGATAGCTCATGCCTGTAAGCCCAGCACTTTGGGAGGCCAAAACAGGCAGATCACTTGAGGTCAGGAGTTCCAGACCAGCCTGGCCAAGATGGTGAAACCCTATCTCTACTAGAAATATAAAAAATAGCTGGGTGTGGTGGTGGGCACCTGTAATCCCAGCTACTCGGGAGGCTGAGGCAGGAGAATCACTTGAACCCAAGAGGTAGAGGTTGCAGTGAGCCAAGATCACACCACTGCACTCCAGCCTGGGTGACAGAGTGAGACTCCATCTCAAATAAATAAATAAATAAATATTAATGTGGAGTAAAATTCTTATTTATATATCATTTCCACATATTTTTAAGAAGCAGGATTATTCAGTGTTGTCTTGTTTCCTGCTTTTGACTGAACATTATATGCAAAAATGTATATCATATATAGGCAAAAGATATATGTGCAGAGAAAAAGGTTGAACGACAATGTTACTGGTGATTGCTTTTGGTAGATAGGATTTCAGAGGAATTTTATTTCTTCTTCAAACTTTCCATATTTTCCAAATATTTTTACAATGAGCACATATGTTTTTATAATTAGGAGACAGCTATGATTAAGAACTTACACTTTGGTATTAGCTAGATTTGAATTCCAGTCTCAGCTCTACCTCAGCTGTGTATTAGCTGACTGACCTGGGCAAGTTACTTAACCTCCCCTAAGGCTCAGAAGAATACCTACCCACAAGGTTGTTGCAAGAAGCAAATGACATAATACATAGAAATCACTTAGCACAATTTCTGGCATATCATTAGTAGTAGCTCTTATTATAGATTTTGATCTGATTAAAATAATGTTACTTTTAGGCAACTCTGGGCTCACTGCCTATGGGTTAGCCCTGCTCCACAAGGAGCAGTCAATCTAAAAAAAAATCAATCAATCAAAATTAAAACAAATAAATAGGCCGGGTGCAGTGGCTCACGCCTATAATCCCAGCACTTTGGGAAGCCAAGGTGGGTGGATCACTTGAGGTCAGGAGTTCGAGACCAGCCTGGCCAACATGGTGAAACCCCATCTCTACTGAAAATACAAAAATTAGCTGGGCGTTGTGGCGGGTGCCTGTAATCTCATTTACTTGGGAGGCTGAGGCAGGAGAATTGCTTGAACTCAGGAGGCGGAGATTGCAATGAGCCGAGATTGCGCCACTGCACTGCAGGCTGGGCCACAGAGCGAGATTCCATCTCAAAAAATAATAACAATAATAAACTAAATAAATAAATAAAACAAATAAATGTATTACTTTAAATTTTTAAAATAGCCTTTCTTTGAGAAAGAAAAAAAAATGAAAATAAAGTTCGTATCTAGTTTCAGTTACATTTTCACAAAGAAAAAATATCCAGAATGTTGAAATTACTGGACCTGAAGGACCAACTGTAAGAAGCAAGGTAATTGAAATTCAGGAAATTAATTCCTGAGTCACTTTCTAAAAATAAACCCAAACAACAACCACAATGAACACCTAGCATTGCCAACCTAGAGAGAGGTGAGAAAGCAAACACTGAATGGATTCATACCCTGAAGTACAGCTGCAATAGCAGAGCCCCTCACAAATCTTCAATACGGTGATAGCGAGCAGCAAACAATGTAGCCAAACTGATTTGACTTGTGTCAAAAACACAGTGGGCAGCAGTGGGATCTGGACAACCCTCTAGTTGATGAACACAGGCTTAGAGGACTTCAGTTTCTCCATAGCAAACGGGCAAATTTGTTCTGAAACCCAGTTGATGACTTTGTAAATTATCTGGGATTGACATGTTGTGTTCCAGTTAGGGCATGTGGAGTGAGACAGACCAGCTTTGTTACTGTATTTGTTAGGTTTTCTCTGGTGGAAAGATTCCACTGGAATCCCAGCTCCACCACTTACCAGCTTTGTGACTTTGGCTGAAAACCACTCCTGGGCTTCGTTTTCTCATTTGTAGATGGGGATGATAATTCCTCCCTCACCAAGAGGCTGTGCAGATGGAATGTGATAACATATGTGAGAGTCTAGACCAGAGCCTGACAACTGGCAGGACTGACATGTTACTCCCCACCTCCTAGGATGACCCAACCCAAGAGATACAGGCAACTGAACTGTGCCTGTACCTGAGCAGTTACGGCAGTGAGAGTCATGGCCAACTTCATCTGTGGGGCCTGTACCCTGCAAACAGGGTTCTGTGCAAGTGGTGGAGGCTTCAGAGAGGGGATAGAGGCAGCCTCTGCCTTCAGGAAGCAGCATCACTCACCAGCCCTTTCACCCACTAGACTGTTAATGGAGGTTTTAAATAGAAAATGATGTGATCTTCTTTCTTGAATGATTATACTGCTAAAGTTTCTAAATATAAACTTAAACTATGATACCCCCTACATACACACACACACAGTCCTTATGTCAGAGTGGTGACTGTCCACCTGTCACGGCTTTTTCACAACTTTTTGTTTTGAAAAATTTCAAAGATAGAAAAGCTGTAAGTAGTACAATGGACACCATATGTCACCAGATGTTCACTCAGATTTATGAATTAAATTTTACTGCATTTACGTTCTATTTTTTAAAAATCGTTTGCTGAACCATTTAAGAGTTAACTATAGACACTGTGACACTTCATCCAAAAATACTTCGGCATGTATCTCCTAAGAATAAAAATATTCATCCTATGTAACTATAAAATAAGTATCTCACTCAGGAAATTTTACATTAATACAATAGTAGTATTGAAAACACAGTTCATATTCAGAATTTCCCAGTTATTCCAATAATACCCTTTGTAGGTTTTTAATATACAAGATCCAGAAGAAAAAAGGAAAAAAAAAATCACACATTTCATTTAATTGTCATGTCTTATCCAGTCGATCTCTGAAATTCAGCCCTTTCCTTTTTGGAGCTAGAGCTGTTGTTTTCCCATTAATTTTATCCACTTCAGTGGGTCTTATAACTAAATGCAAGCCCCAGTAATTTTACTTCTTCACTTTTGATCCATGTACTTAAAAAAAGTGACTTGTATTGAATATAATCCCACCATTTCTCAGTTCTTAGCTTTAAACAATATTTGAATAGAATTGTAATGTTAACAGCATGCGCACAATGACAGATCTGGGCAGGGAAGGTGGGGGCATTCAGCTAAGGGCACATTCAACTCACACTAATGACCGAATATTCAGGTGACAAACTGTGTTTGGAGATGAGGCCTGAATCAATCCCTAGGTAAGGTAAAGAAGGATCTACAAAGAGTGAGAGGAGAAGCCACAAAAGGGTAACTTTTCCCAGGGGAGAGAATATTTTGCGAGAACCCGTCTGAATGTTGGGAGACTTCCAGGCCAGAAGAGAAGCAGCAGGGTATGCTGGAGATCCAGAAAAACCAGGGGAGTGGGGTGTCCTCAGAGGCAAGGAAGGAATGGAGTGCACAGATAATGAGGAATAGACAATGAATTTCATCCCTGAGCTGCTTATGGTTTTTAATTCAAGATGTGAATTAGGTCAGGTGCCATGGCTCACACCTGTAATCCCAACACTTTGGGAGGCTGAGGTGGGTGGATCACATGAGGTCAGGAGTTCAAGACCAGCCTGGCCAACATGGTGAAACCCCATGGTATATGCCTGTAATCTCAGCTACTTGGGAGGCTCATGTAGGAGAATTGCTTGAACCCAGGAGACGGAGGTTGCAATGAGCCAGTGAGCCAAGATTGTGCCACTGCACTCCAGCCTGGGCAACAAGAGCGAAACTCTGACAAAAAAAAAAAGAAAGAAAAAAAAGATGTGAATTAATTCTCAAGACGAGGCCAGGAGAGGGGCATTGGGGCCCAGAGCTATGCCAGCTGGAGTCAGATCAGATAACCTTCTGGAGAGGCAGGGTGGAGGCCAGGCCAGAAGCTCCAAGCCCCAGACCTCAGATCTCCTGAGGCAAGACTCCTTTAGGTAAGCAAACAGGAGTAGGCACTGGGAACTGCGGAGAGGGAGAAACCCAAGCCTAATTGTCAGGAAGAGAAGTTGCCGAGGAGTACATGAAGGGACAAACTGGAGGACAAAAGCCAATTCGGTTGGGATGACCAGGGAACAAATGGAAAGAATTTGTGTCCTTGACAACACTGAACCACTGAGTTAACCAACTGCAAAGCCGCCCCACTGCTGTACTACTTCTTGTTATGTGAAATAATAAATTTCTGTATTGTTTAAAAAAAAGGCAAACTAAATCAATAAATTAAGAAACTCCCTAAAAAGCACAGTTTTTAAAAAAAGTCTTAAGAGCCAAGAAAATGAAGTAAAAATATCAAATAGGTAAACATAATGTAGTTACAATAATTATAGCAAATCTACTCAACTTGTTGAGCAGATCTTAAACGTATAATTAGATTTAAATGTTTATAAAGAACAAGGCTGTCACGGAATAATTTGATTTTTAAAAGATCAGATAAAAAAACAGAAAGGCAGGCAAAAGGAAAATCTGGCTGGGCACAGTGGCTCACGTCTGTAATCCCAACACTTTGGGAAGCCAAGGCAGGCAGATCACCTGAGATCAGGAGTTCGAGACCAGATTGGCCAACATGGTGACACCCTGTCTCTACTAAAAACACAAAAATAAGCCAGGCATGGTGGCAGGTGTCTGTACTACCAGCTACTTGGGAGGTTGACGCAGGAGAATCACTTGAACCTGGAGGCGGAGGTTGCAGTGAGCTGAGATCCTACCACTGCACTCCAGCCTGGGCAACAGAGCAAGACTCTGTCTCAAAAAAAAGAGAGAAAATGTATATAACTCTCAGTTTCTTAAGACACATGAATATATATATATATACACACACACACACACACAGTCATGTATTACTTAACCATGGAGAATACATTCCGAGTAAAGCGTTAGGCAATTTCATCATTGTGTGCGCATCATCAAGTGTACTTACCACAAACCTAGATGGTATGGCTACTACACACCTAGGGTATATGGTGCAGCTGATTGCTCCTAGGCCGCAAACCTGTGCACCATGTTACTGTACTAAATACTGTAGGCAGTGGTCACACAATGGTATTTGCATATCTAAACATATCTAAAAACAGAAAAAGTGCAGTAAAAATATGGTGTTATAATCTATTTATTTATTTATTTTTGAGACGGAGTCTCACTCTGCTGCCCAGGCTGGAGTGCAGTGGCGTAATCTCGGCTCACTGCAACCTCCACCTCCCAGGTTCAAGCAATTCTCCTGCCTCAACCTCCCGAGTAGCTGGGATTATAGGCGTGCGCCACCACACCAAGCTAATTTTTGTATTTTTAGTAGAGATGGGGTTTCACCATGTTGGCCAGGCTGGTCTCAAACTTCTGACCTCAGGTGATCCGCCCACCTCGGCCTCCCAAAGTGCTGGGATTACAGGCGTGAGGCACTGCGCCCGGCCTATGGTGTTATAATCTTATGGGACCACTGTTGTATATGTGGTTTGTGGTTCACGGAAATGTTGTTATATGGTGCATGCCACTATATGCGCGCACGCGCACACACACACGCACACACACGTGCACACACGCACACACACATGCACATATAAGTATATAGCTCTATATATGTATATACACATATATGGGCATATGTGTGTATATATGTATGTGTATATGTATAGTATACACAATTTGCCCCATGAAGGATGAATACGGAGGCATTCCTGATTATTCAGGTGGTGTGAGCAAGGGAAAGTAGAGTACTAACTGCTGATGGTTGAAAAGAGGTTTGAGGTGCTTGCCAACTAACAAGATATTTTTTGCCCGAATAACTAGAATGAGTAGCGCATTCACAATACATGGTATTAATGTGGTTTGAAAGCAGTGTGAGTACGTCATAGCAGTGGGGGACGTGGCATGCAGTCTCTATTGTCTTGTGTCTCTGTGGTAAACTCTTCTCAGTAGATACTGAATAATCAGGGTGAGATTATTAACCTCTTCTTCATCTCTGTGAAATTAACCCCACAGCACTGCAGTTTACCAGTACAAACCTTACTGTAGAGTTGTTTACAGGATTGTGAATAAATTAATCGGGTTCTAATTTGCAAGTCAAGCTCTACAATTTTCAATCTTTTTGCCTTGAATTTAGTTTGAAAACAGTCTGTTCCCGAGTTATGACAAAGGAAGGGAGAAGTGTATTTTCACCCTCAAACTGATGGAATAACTGTTTAAATGAAACACCCATATTCCACTTAGAAACTGTAGCATTGACCACTTTCCTGTTCTTACGCCTCCTAATTCTTAAGTGGGAGTTGTGGGGACTTTAACAGCTGCACATTTCCAACACAGTCCTCCCTAAATGGTGTCAAATGACTGGGAATGAAGTTTTGGTAACTCTGGATGATTTATGCAGCCACTTAGTCATCGTTGTTCCATCAGGGGAAACAATGAGAGGCTTTTGTTTGTGTTTCTGTGTGTAGGGTGTGAGGGACAAAGAGAAGCAAATATTCATATAACGAAACTCTGGTCCTCTTTTTTTCCTCTCAACAGAGGTCTTTATCTTCAAATTACTATAAATATAACGTAAAAATAGAATATATACTCCTTTGTGGCTCTTTCTACATTGTTTTCATGTATTTGCCTAGAAAGCTGCTTTTTTTCCTTCTCTCTCTCTTTTTTTTTTTTTTTAATTAATTTTTTTTGAGACGGAGTCTCTCTTGCTCTGTTGCCCAGGCTGGAGTGTAGTGGTGTGATCTAGGCTCACTGCAACCTCCGCCTCCTGGGTTCAAGAAATTCTCCTGCCTCAGCCTGCTGAGTAGCTGGGATTATAGGTGCGCGCCACCATGCCCGACTAATTTTTGGATTTTTAACAGAGACAGGGTTTCCCCACGTTGATCAGGCTGGTCTTGAACTCCTGACCTCGTGATCCACCCGCCTCGGCCTTCCAAAGTGCTGGGATTATAGGCGTCGGCCACCGCACCTGGCCCCTTCTCTGTTTTTCAAAAAAAAAGTAATGCATGAATACATTCTAACCATAAAATAATCAAACATTATGGAAGTACGCAGAATAAAAAACCAGTCTCCCTTCATTGCCCTCACCCAACCTCCACCCCCACCATCCAGGCCCTACAAAAAAGATCCTTTTTTCAAGAAAATAAAACCTCCATTGCCGTGGTTTTGGGCAGTTTCATAAGAACAGAAGATATATTGCAAGTAACAGGAAAATTCTAAAATATGGAAAATCAGAAATCACTGCAAATGGACCCCACTGTGGAGCATACCCCAGGCAAGTGCCAGGGAAAATTGTGGCAGTGTTTGAATGCAGGTCGAGGTAGCTCCTCTGAAGAAAAGGCACGTGGAGCCAAAAATATCTGGGTTTGCTTCTTTCTGCCTCTGCCACTAGCTAGCCAAGTATCCTTGGGCAACTTTAGTTTCCCTAGCCATAAGGTAGACATGGTCACAGAGGCATGAAATGAGATTGTGTGTGCAAAACACCTGTCAAATGCCTGAATACTAGGTCTTCAGCAAATATTACTTTTCCTCTGACCTCAGAAGAACTTTGCTGCATGTAAGGCACCTAACAGTTTATTCCTGGTAAAGTTCTAGTTATTTCTGAATGTTTGTGCGGAAATGATAATCCTATTTTGTATACTGGTTATAAAAGGTGAAAAAGAGCATGGTTTGCTGTCCTGCCAGACTGCGCAGAGCATGTCAGTGTTTTGCAGGGTTAATTAAAGGCTGATGTGAAAATAGGTCTCCACTGCATTTGAGTTCAGGCAATGAATGTGGATTCAGACAAGAGTGTTGAGGATTAAGAAATCCTGGTGGCCGGCCGCGGTGGCTCACGCCTGTAATCCCTGCACTTTGGGAGGCCGAGGCGGGAGGATCACGAGGTCAGGAGATCTAGACCATCCTGGCTAACACAGTGAAACCACGTCTCCACTAAAAATACTAAAAATTATCCGGGTGCAGTGGTGGGCGCCTGAAGTCCCAGCTACTCGGGAGGCTGAGGCAGGAGAATGACGTGAACCCGGGAGACGGAGCTTGCAGTGAGCTGAGATCGTGCCACTGCACTCCAGCCTGGGCAACAAAGTGAGACTCTGCCTCAAAAAAAAAAAAAAAAAAGAAAAGAAAAGAAATCCTGGTAGGCCAGATGTGGTGGCTCACGCCTGTAATCCCATGCTTTGGGAAGCCAAGGTGGGTGGATCGCTTGAGCCCAGGAGTTCAAGACCAGCCTGGGTAACATAGGGAAACCACTCCCCTGCCCAGTCTCTACAATTTTTTAAAAAATTAGCCAGGTGAGCTAGCGTGCACCTGTATTCCCAGCTACTCAGGAGGCTGAGGTGGGAGGATTGCCTGAGGTTGCAGTGAGCTATTATTGTGCCACTGCACTCGAACCTGGGTAACAGAGCAAGGCCCTGTCTCAAAAATAAAAATTAATAAAAGAAATCCTGGCCAGGCACCGTGGCTCATACCTGTAATCCCAGCACTTTGGGAGGCCAAAGTGGGCAGACCACCTGAGATCAGGAGTTCAAGACCAGCCTGGCTAATATGGTGAAACCCTGTCTCTACTAAAAATACAAAAATCAGCTGGGTGTGGTGGCATGCGCTTGTAGTCCCAGATATTCGGGAGGCTGAGGCAGGAGAAGCGCTTGACTTGGGAGGCAGAAGCTGCAGTGAGCCGAGATCACACCACTGCACTCCAGCCTGGGCAACAGAGAAAACTAAAAAAAAAAAAAAAAGAAAAAAAAGAAAGAAAGAAAGAAAGAAATCCTGATAATCATGGGTATATTATCTCCCAGAAACCTGTATCACTAGGTGACTCATTAAAAGAACAAATGTAATAATGGGGATACAAGAACATCAGATTCTCATTATTATTTTAAATACAGAACATTTCACAAATGTGCATGTCAGCCTGGGCAGGGTCAGTGCTAATCTCTGTATTGTTCCAATTTTTAGTATACATGCTGTTAAAGTGAGCATGGATTATTGCTTTTAATAAACTATTTTCTTTTCTTTTTGTTTTTCTTTTTTTCTGAGGCAGAGTTTCACTCTGTCACCCAGACTGGCATGCAGTGGCGCGATCTTGACTCGCTGCAACCTCTGCCTCCTGGGCTCAAGTGATCTTCCAGCCTCACCCTCCTGAGTAGCTCGGACTACAGGCACAAGACACCATGCTTGGCTAATTTTTGTATATTTTTTTAGTAAGGACAGGGTTTTGCTGTGTTACCCAGGCTGATTCCTAACTCCTGAACTCAAAGCAAATCTGCCTGCCTTGTCCTCCCAAAGTTCTGGGATTACAGATGTGAGCTACCATTAATAGACTGTTGTCTGGAGCAGTTCTAGGTTCATAGCAATAT
The DNA here is from genome assembly GCF_008728515.1 of Papio anubis. NCBI lineage: Eukaryota > Metazoa > Chordata > Mammalia > Primates > Cercopithecidae > Papio > Papio anubis. The sequence continues at coordinate 71,857,341 of NC_044982.1, forward strand.
TAAGTTGAAAGTACAGAGATGGCCAGGTGAGGTGGCTCATGCCTCGGCTGGTAGATCACTTAAGGTCAGGAGTTCGAGACCCGTCTGGCCAACACAGTGAAACCCCCATCTCTACTAAAAATACAAAAATTAGCCAGCTGTGGTGGTTCACGCCTGTAATCCCAGCTACTCAGGAGGCTGAAGCAGGAGAATCACTTGAACCCAGGATGTGGAGGTTGCAGTGAGCTGAGATTGTGCCATTGCACCCCAGCCTGGACAACAAAGTGAGACCCTGTCACACACACACACAAAGAAGTACAGAGATAACCCATATACTCCTTTCCTAGACATACATGCATAGCCTTCCCCACTAGCAACATCCTGCACCAAAGCAGTACCTTTGTTACAATTGATGAACCTATATTGACACGTCATTATCATAAACTATGAAAGTTCATAGTTTACATTAGGATTTAGGCCAGGTACAGTGGTTCATGCCTGTAATTCCAGCACTTTGGTAGGCGGATGGGGGTGGATCACCTGAGGTCAGAAGTTTGAGACCAGCCTGGCCAACATGGTGAAACCCTGTCTCTACTAAAATAAATAAATAAATAAATTAGCCCATTGTGGTGGCAGGTGCCTGTAATCCCAAGTACTTGGGAGACTAAGAGGTAATAGGTATGTGGTCCTATCTCAATGTTGTTTTAACTTGCATATCACTAGGAGAATCACTTGAACCTGGGAGGTGGAGGTTGCAATGAGCCGAGATCACACCACTGCACTCCAGCCTGGGTGACAGAGGAAGACTCTGTCTCAAAAAAAAAAAAAATTAACTCTTAGTTTTGTACATTCTATAGGTTTTAACAAATGTATAATGACATGTATTCATGTATTCATCATCATAGTATCATACAGTGTAGTTTCACTGCCCTAAAACCCTCTAGGCTCTGACTCTTCATCCCTTATTTTTCCCCAACCCCTGTATGTCTGGTTTTTCCTTTTGTCTTTTTAATTTTTTTTTTAATTTTTATTTATTTTTAGTATTGAAACATTTTCGGCGGGGCGCAGTGGCTCACGCCTATAATCACAACACTTTGGGAGGCTGAGATGGGTGGATCACCTGAGGTCAGGAGTTCAAGACCAGCCTGACCAACATGGTGAAACACTGTCTCTACTAAGAATACAAAATTAGAAACATTAGCCAGGCATGGTCTCTGGCACCTGTAATCCCAGCTACTTGGGAGTCTGAGGCAAGAGAATCCCTTGAACCCGGGAGGCGGAGGTTGCAGTGAGCTGAGACCGTGCCATTGCACTCCAGCCTGGGCAACAAGAGTGAAACTCCATCTGGAAAAAAAAAAAAAATTTTTTTTTTCTTTCTTTCTTTCTTTTGTTTTTTTTAGAGACAGTCTCACTAGGTTGCCCAGGCTGATCTCAAACTCCTGGGCCTAAGTGATCCTCCTGCCTCAGCCTACCAAGTAGCTGGGACTATAGGCACACACTACTATGCCTGGCTGCCTTTTCTAGAATGTCATATAATTGGAAACATACAATAGGTAGCCTTTTCAGATTGGCTTCTTTCACTTAGTAATATGTATTTAAGTTGCCTCCATGTCTTTTCATGGCTTGGTAACTCATTTATTTTCAGCGCTGAATAGTATTCCATTATCTGGATGTACCACAGTTTATCCATTCACCTACTGAGGACATTTTCATATTGCTTCCATGTTTTGATCATTATGGACAAAGCTGCTATAAACATTGATGTGCAGGTTTTTGTGGGGACGTAAGTGTTCAACTTATTTGGTAAATACCTACAAATACAATTGCTGTATCTTGTGGTAAGATGTTTAGTTTTGTAAGAAACAGCCAAACTGTTTTCCAAAGGGACTGTATCACTTGGCATTCCCAACAGCAATGAATGAGAGTTCCTGTTATTCCACATCCTCACCAGCATTTGGTGTTGTCAGTGTTGTGAATTTTTGTCATTCTAATAGGTATATGGTCCTATCTCATTGTTGTTTTAATTTGCATATCCCTAGTGACATATGAAAATCTTTTCATATGCTTATTTGCCATCTGTATATTTTCTTTGGTGAGTTTGTTCTGATCTTTTGCCCATTATTTAATCAGGTCATTTTACTTATTCTTGTGTTTTAAGAGGTCTTTATATATTTTTGAATAACAGTCATTTATTAGATAAGTCTTTTGCAAATATTTTTTCCTAGTCTGTGGCTCATCTTCTCATTCTCTTGAAATTATTTTAAAATTATTTGTAAATGTTGATTAACATGGCTATTTGGGAGTTCAGAAGCCTCAGTTTTCATTATCAAGAAAATGTTCTACAGTCATTCAACAGGCGAGCTCATAATAAGCTGAAAGTATCGGCCAGGCAGGGTGGCTCACACCTGTCAATCCCCGCACTTTGGGAGGCAGAGGCGGGTGGATCACTTGAGGTCAGGAGTCCGAAACCAGCCTGGCCAACATGGAGAAACCCTGTCTCTACTAAGAATACAAAAATTAGCTGGGCGTGGGGGCGGGCGCCGGTAATGCCAGCTGCTCGGGAGGCTGAGGCAGGAGAATTGCTTGAACCTGGGAGGCGGAGATGGCACTCCAGCCTGGGCGACAGAGCTAGACTCAGTCTAATAATAATAATAATAATAATAATAATAATAGTAATAATAAACTGAAAGTACCTTTCTGGAGATAAAGATTCAGGCACTGACCCCCGACTTCTGGAGGGATCAACTTGCATTTTCTGCAATCTATAAAGCCTAGAGTGCCCTCTGCTGGTTACCTTCTGAAAACCAGGCAGTCGATGATTTCAACTTATTTATTTTTGAAATAACATCATAAATAATAACCCTTAATCTCCTGTGATTTCTTTATCAAGTGACCTTCTGAAGGCTTATCTCAAAGAGAGAAAAATGACTATTCTTTTTTGTTTGTTTGTTTGTTTTTGTTTTGAGACGGAGTCTTGCTCTGTTCTCCAGACTGGAGTGCAGTGATGCGATCTCGGCTCACTGCAAGCTCCACCTCCCAGGTTCACGCCATTCTCCTGCCTCAGCCTCCCGAGTAGCTGGGACTACAGGCACCCGCAACCATGCCCGGCTAATTTTTTTATTTTATTTTATTTATTTATTTATTTATTTGTATTTTAGTAGAGACGGAGTTTCACCGTGTTAGCCAGGATGGTCTCGATCTCCTGACCTCGTGATCTGCCTGTCTCGGCCTCCCAAAGTGCTGGGATTACAGGCGTGAGCCACCGCGCCCGGCCGAAACATCACTATTCTTTAGTTACAACTTGATTCCTTAGTCAGAAGTGTGTCTTATTCCACTCCAGCAGCCTGTGGAAAAAGAAAAAGAAAAAAAAGTGTGTCTGTTACATCTGCAGCATGTGTAGAATTTTTTTAAGTGTGTCTAAGATACATTTTATCTTATTTTATTTTATTTACTTTTTAGAGACAGAGACTTGCTTTGTTGCCCAGGATGGTGTGCAGTGGTGCAATCATAGCTCACTACAGCCTCCATCTCCTGGACTAAAGGTATCCTCCCACCTAACCCTCCCAAAATCCTGGGAATACAGGTGTGAGCCACTGTGCCTGGCCAGATACCATTTGAAATGTGATAAATATGTCTGTTGGTTCCCAAAATCTAAAGTAATTAGCATTTTAGAAGAATAAATTAAAGTAGCCCAGCCCAGGTATGGTGGCTCACACCTGTAATCCCAGTGCTTTGGAAGGCAGAGGTAGGAGGATCGCTTGAGCCCAGGAGTCCAAGACCAGTCTGGGCAACATAGTGATACCTCGTGTCTACTAAAAATTTAAAAATTAACCGGTTTGGCTCTGTGTCCCCACCCAAATCTCATCCCCTTGTGTAATCTCCATGTGTCGAGGAAGGGAGGTGATTGGATCAAAGGGGCGGTTTCCCCCATGCTCTTCTTGTGATAATGAGTTCTCAAGAGATCTGATGATTTTCTAAGTGTTTGGAAGTTCCTTTTCCTTCTCTCGCCTGCCACATTATGAAGAAGGTACCTTATTTCCCCTTCGCCTTCTGCCATGCTTGTAAGTTTCTCGAGGCTTCCCCAGCCATGCAGAACTCTGAGTAAATTAAACTTCTTTCCTTTATAAATTACCCAGCCTTGGGTACTATCTTTATAGCAGTGTGAAAACAGACTAGTACATACACACATTAGCCAGGCACAGTGGCTTGCCCCTGTAATCTCAGCTACTTGGGAGGCCAAGGCAGGAGGATTGCTTGAAGCTAGTTCAAGGTCAGCCTGGGCAATATAGCAAGACCCCCATCTCTAAAAAATTAAACACACACACACACACACAAATGTCCCACAGCTCATGGGACATGGGAATGAGTGATGTGACTCATTCAAGAAATTTTTGTTTTGTTTTGTTTTCGGGTTTTTTTAATTGCTTATTTTATTTATTATTATTATTATTTTTTGACAGGGTCTCACTCCTGTTGCCCAGGCTGGAGTGCAGTGGTGCAATTATGGCTCACTGCAACCTTGACTTCCTGGGCTCAGGTGATTCTGCCACATCTGCCTCTCACGTAGCTGGAAGCACAGGTGCACACAACTACCCTCGGCTAATTTTTAATTTTTTGTAGAGATGGAGTCTTGTTATGTTGCCAGGGCTGGTCTCGATCTCCTGGGCTCCAGTGATCCTCCTGCCATGGCCTCCCAAAGTGCTGGGATTACAGACGTGAGACACTGCAACCAGCCATAGACCTGCATTTAGAAACAACTCTACCAGGCCGGGCGTGGTGGCTCACGCTTGTAATCCCAGCACTTTGGGAGGCCGAGGCAGGTGGATCACCTGAGGTCGGGAGTTCAAGACCAGCCTGACCAACATGGAGAAACCCTGTCTCTACTAAAAATACAAAATTAGCTGGGGTGGTGGCACATGCCTGTAATCCCAGCTACTCGGGAGGCTGAGGCAGGAGAATCGCTTGAACCCAGGAGGCGGAGGTTGCGGTGAGCCGAGATCGCGCCATTGCACTCCAGCCTGGGCAAAAAGAGCGAAACTCTGTCTCAAAAAAAAAAAAGAAACAACTCTACCTGAGGCCAGGCATGATGGCTCACGCCTGTAATCCCAGCACTCTGGGAGGATGAGGCAAGAGGATCACTTGAGGTTGGGAGTTGAAGACCAGCCTGGCCAGCATGGTAAAACTCTGTTTCTACTGAAAACACAAAAATTAGCTGGGCGTGGTTGTTCATACCTGTAGTCCCAGCTACTCAGGAGGCTGAGGCAGGAGAATTGCTTGAACCCAGGAGGCAGAGAATGCAGTGAGCCAAGATCAAACTACTGTACTCCAGCCTGAGTGACAGAGCAAGACTCCCATCTCAAAAAAAAAAAAAGTATATATATATAAAAAAGTATATATATATGGCCGGGCGCAGTGGCTCATGCCTGTAATCCTAGCACTTTGGGAGGCCAAGGTGGGCGGATCATGAGATCAGGAGATCGAGACCATCCTGGCTAACATGGTGAAACCCCGTCTCTACTAAAAAATACAAAAACCTAGCCGGGCGAGGTGGCGGGCACCTGTAGTCCCAGCTACTTGGGAGGCTGAGGCAGGAGAATGGCGTAAACCCGGGAGGTGGAGCTTGCAGTGAGCTGAGATCCAGCCACTGCACTCCAGCCTGGGTGACAGAGCGAGACTCCGTCTCAAAAAAAAAAAAAAAAATACAAAAAAATTAGCCGGGCGTGGTGGCGGGCGCCTGTAGTCCCAGCTGCTGGGGAGGCTGAGGCAGTAGAATGGCGTGAACCCGGGAAGCAGAGCTTGCAGTGTGCCGAGATCATGCCACTACACTCCAGCCTGGGTGACAGAGCGAGACTCCATCTCAAAAAAAAAAAAAAGTATCTATATATAAAAATATATATATATGTATATATAACATTGGCAACATTGACTGATTTTACTTATTTATTTATTTCCTTATTATATATTTTTTCATACAGAGACAGGATCTTGCTATGTCACCCAGGCTGATCTTGATTCTGGCCTAAAGTTATCCTCCTGCCTTGGCCTCCCAAAGTGCTAGGAATTACAGGTGTGAGCCACTGCTCCGGCTCATAATCTGATTCTAAAGAGACAATTGATTTACTAAACTGAAATTTATTTTTTAATTAATTAAAAAAAAATTTTTTTTTAAGACAGATGGAGTTTTGCTCTTTTGCTCAGGCTGGAGTGCGGTGGCATGATCTCAGCTCACTGCAACCTCCACCTCCTGGTTCAAGCGATTCTCTTGCCTCAGCCTCCCGAGTAGCTGGGATTATAGGCACCCACTACCACACTCGCCTAATTTTTTTGTATTTTTAGTAGAGATGGGTTTCGCCATGTTGACTAGGCTGGTCTTGAACTCCTGACCTCAGGTGATCCGCCTGCCTTGGCCTCCGAAAGTGCTGGGATTACAAAAGTAAGCCAAATAAATCTTCACAGAGTTAAAGAGAAACAACACAATGCAACAAAGAGAGGAAGGGGGTTTGAAACTGGGAGATTTCAGTTTGAATTCTAGATCAGTAGTTTACCCCAGGGCCTCATTTTTCTCATCTCTAAAATGAAGGTTTTGATTTTTAAATTTTTTATTTTATTTATCTTTTTGAGACAGAGTCTTGCTCTGTTGCCCAGGCTGGAGTGCAGTGGCTCAATGTCATTTCTATTTTAAAGACTACTGTGCAGTTATTTAGCAACAACGTTAGCAAAATGACTTTTTCTTCAAGATACAGAGAAATGTGCTGTAGAGGACCTAAACAAAAGTAGATACACTCTCTGCTTCCGTGATATGCTTTTATTGTTCTCATTTTAAAATTCTGAAATGAGTATGTAACTTATGGTTGGTGTGAACACTTAACATCCTGCCTTTTTTGTTTCTCCCAAATGCTGTTGATGCATTTTTAAATTGCAGAAACATGTGATGTCAAAATTGTGGCCCATGTCTCTTACTTCCCCATGGTCTGTTAGAGAATATGATGACTCTGACAATAAATATGCTTCATAAAGCTGGGCTTACATCCTGTTGTCATTCAGGAACTTGCTGGCTTGCTGCCATACAGATACATTTATCAAATGCATCTGCAGAGTTAAGCATTTTTATTTTTGAGAGCTTAAAGTACTTTAGAAACTCTAGTTTCTATTCTGTAGTGAATAGGGGTATAACAAGAAATCTCTTACATGTCAAAGAAAATACCATTTATTTTCCTGGAAAAGGGTATTTTTTTCTCTTCATGTAATAACTTAAACATATTAGCTTAAGGATTGTTGTCATTGTCTTCCTCACCACTGCCATCATCATGGTGTACAGTTAGCAGGGGAAGAAAAAAATCAAAACTGATCCCAGTGCTAGTTAGAACTATTTTCGTTTAGGAGCACATTTTAAAAATTAATTATAAAAATGAGGCCCTTTGGGAATAAGTTTGATGGCTCGGGGCAAGTAAAGAAAGAGCTAAGCTACTCTATAAGAAATAAATTAGAATCTGAGGGATTGAGACAAGTAAGTTAGCCAGGTGAGGAGGCACTGGGGCTGCAATCCGGCCATGTGTTGTGAGGCCTCCCAAATGTAGTGCCCATTTTTTTTTTCTTTTGTGACAGAACCTTGCTCTGTCGCCCAGCCACTGCAACCTCCGCCTCCCGGGTTCAAGCAATTCTCCTGCCTCCAGTAGCTGAGATTACAGGCGCCTGCCACCACGCCAGACTAATATTTGCATTTTTAGTAGAGACTGTTTTGCCATGTTGCCCAGGCTGGTCTCGAACTCCTGACCTCAAGTGATCCGTTCGCCTCGGCCTCCTAAAGTACTGGGATTACAGGCATGAGCCATAGTGCCCGGCCTAGGGTGCCTTTTTCTAAATGTGCACAAAGGCACTATAAAGACCAGTAGTGACCCTAAGAGAGACCCAGCACAATGCCTATAGGCTACAGCCTGAATGGAAGAGACACAGAATGATTTCTCCATAAATGGGAATGGACCAGGAATTTTTAAGTTAAGAAATGTTAAAATCCAAATTAGGTCAGTCTGCCCCAGAATGTCATCCCCTTCTGAGGCTCTCTTCCTGCAATAATAATATAGTCTGGATGAGTGGTGCTTCACAGAGAAGAGATTGAGGCAGTCTCCAGTGCCAGTGAGAGGACAAGGTGAGGAAAAGAGAGGAGAGACACGGAGCACCGGAGCTCTAGCATTGCTGGAAGCAAGATTTCAGAAACAGAGAATGCCCAGAGGAAACTAAACCCCAGAGTATCCTCTGAGAAAATGGGACAGGTATTTGAACCAAATGTTATTTGAGTTCCAAAGGACTTGGGAACCTCTATGAAGCTAACATATGTATTACACATGTATAAATATAATTTAAAATCATTTGAGGAAGTAAGGTCTGAGAGATTAACTGACTTGCTCAGGGAAAAAGTAACATATCTGGTAACTGGAATATGGCTCCTGGGACTTCTGCTTTCTGCCACAAGGGAGCAAGAGAAATGAAATTTGCCATCTTGGCTGGGTGCGGTGTCTCACACCTGTAATCCTAACACTTTGGCCGAGGTGGGCCAATCACCTGAGGTCAGGAGTTTGAGACCAGCCTGGTCAACATGGCAAAACCCGTCTCTACTAACAATACACAAATTAGCCGGGCATGGTAGTGGGCGCCTATAATCCCAGCTACTAGGGAGGCTGAGGTGGGAGAATCACTTGAACCCGTGAGGTGGAGGTTGCAGGGAGCCAAGATCGTACCATTGCACTCCAGCCTGGGCAACAGAGCAAGACTCCATCTCAAAAAAAAAAAAAGAAAAGAAAAAGAAAAAGAAGAAGAAGAAAAGAAAAATTTGCTATCTTGCCTTTAAATTTTTTAAACTGGGCCAGGTGTGATGGCTCACGCCTGTAATCCCAGCACTTTGGGAGGCCGAGGTGGGCGGATCATGAGGTCAGGAGATCGAGACCATCCTGGCTAACATGGTGAAACCCCGTCTCTACTAAAAATACAAAAAATTAGCCGGGCGAGGTGGCAGGCGCCTGTAGTCCCAGCTACTCAGGAGGCTGAGGCAGGAGAATGGCGTGAACCCGGGAGGCAGAGCTTGCAGTGAGCCGAGATCGCGCCACTGCACTCCAGCCTGGACGACGAGGTGAGAGAGACTAGGTCTCAAAAAAAAAAAAAAAAAATTTAAACTGAAAGAAATATCTGAAACAATTTCAGACATTGGACAACAGGAGCAGGGGACGGTGGTCCCTGAAAGGAAACAAAAGAGATGAGCCTCACAGTTGTCTTACTGTCTGGAGTTTCCAGGTAGCAGCACAGAGCAGAGAACCTGGGTAGAGTCTTGAAGCCCCGAGGTCTCCCTGAGTTAAGGAGCCAGAACTGAGAATTTGAAAAAAGTAAGTCATCTGGAACTTATAGAGCCGAGCCCTGGGGAGAGAGCCGGAGGAAGAGAGAGAAAGCTGAAGATTTGAAGAAAGGTGTGTACCAAAACAAAAACAAAGCTAAAAAATACTTAAAGGAGTATCGAAATACAAAAAAAAAAAATCCAGCACTCAATAAGGTAAAATTTATAATGTCTGACATCCAATCGACTATTAAAAGAAGAAGGAAAATATAACCAATACTGAAGAGAAAAATAAACCAATATAAATCCACAAATTGAACAAACAAGAGAATTATAATATTAAACAAGGACATTGAAACAGCTATCATATACTCTATATGTTCAAAATGGTAGAAGAAAGTATGAGAATATTAATTAGAAACATGGAAAATATTAAAAAGACTCAAATCAAACTTCTGGAAATGGAAAAATACGATATTTAAGATAAAAAATACACTAAATGGGATTACTGCAAATTATGCCCTGAAGAAGAAAAACATCTGGAGGTGAATTTGAAGGCATAGTATCCAGAATGAAACACACAGAGAAAAAGACCAAAAAAATTGGACAGAGCACCAGTGAGCTATGGGAAATATTTTTAGTTTTTGCTTTATTTTTTATTTAATTTAATTAATTAATTTATTTATTTTTGAGACAGGATCTTTCTTGCTCCACAGCCCAGGCTGGAGTGCAGTGGTGCAATCTTGACCCACTGCAACCTCTGCCTCCCGGGCTCAATTGATCCTCCCACCTCAGCCTTCCAAGTACTGTTACTACACCTAGCTGATTTTTTAAAAAACAATTTGTAGAAACAAGTTCTCATTATATTGCCCAGACTGGTCTTGAACTCCTGGGCTCAAGTGATCCTCCAACCTTGGCCTCCCGAAGTGCTGGAATTACAGGTGTGAACCATCATACTTGGCCGAGATTTTTAAAGACATACAAAAGCTAAAAGGATTCATAAGCAGAATGCCAGTATTACCAAAATTGTTAAAGGAAGTTCTTCAGATAGAAGGAAAATTGTACCAGATGGATATCAGGATCTATACAAAGGGATGAAGAAAATGGAAAATGGTAAATACGGGGGTAAACATAAAAGACATTATGTATTTATTTATTTTTTTTTGAGACAGAGTCTCGCTCTGTTGCTCAGGCTGGAGTGCAGTGGCGCGATGTTGGCTCACTACAACCTCTGCCTCCCGGATTCAAGTGATTCTCGTGCCTCGGCCTCCCAAGTAGCTGGGACTACAGGTGTGGGCCACCATGCCCTGCTAATATTTTTTTTTACAGTATTTTTAGTAAAGATAGGGTTTCACCATGTTGCTCAGGCTGGTCTCGAACTCTTGAGCTCAGGCAATCCACCGACCTCGGCCTCCCAAAGTGCTAAGATTACAGGCATGAGCCACCACACCCAGCCAATTTTTAATAAACAATGTGTATTATTTTTGCCTTATGTACTGTGAGGTTTGTAATGAACGGAAATAAAATGTATGACAACAAAGGCTAGGAGGGAGAAAATGAAGATATACTGCTGTAAGATCCTAACACTAGATGTGAAGTGGTATATTATAGCTTCAAGTCAAATTGATAAGTTAAAGATGCATATTATAAATCCTGTCTTAATCCGTTGGAGCTGCTATTACAAAGTACTATAGGCTGAGTGGTTTATAAACAAAAGAAATTTATTTCTCACTGTTCTGAAGGCTGAAAAGTCCAAGATCAAAGTGCTGGCAGATTCAGGGTGTAGGAAGGGGCCACTTCCTTATAGGGTCTTCTCACCCTACCCTCACGTGGTAGAAGGGGTGAGAGGTCTCGCTCAAGTCTCTTTAATTTATTTGTCCATTTGTTTACTTATTTATTTATTTGAGACAAGGTCTGACTCTGTTGCCCAGGCTGGAGTGCAGTGGCATGATCTTGGCTCGCTGCAGCCTCCACCTCCCGAGCTCAAGAGATCCTCCCACCTCAGTCTCCCAAGTAGCTGGGACCACAGGCACATACCATCATGCCTGGCTAATTTTTGTATTTTTGGTAAAGTCCAGGTCTCACCATGTTGCCCAGGGTGGTCTCGAACTCCTGAACTCTAAGCAATCCACCTGCCTCGGCCTCCCAAAGTGCTGCGATTACAGGCATGAGCCACTGTGCCCGGCCTCCAGTCTCTCTTATAAGGGCACTAATCCCATTCATGAGAGCTCAGCCTCAGTCACTTACCTCCCAAAGGTCCCATCTGCTAATACCATCACTTCGGGGATAAGGATTTCAACATATGAAGTTTGGGGGAGCATAAACATTCACACTGTAGCAAACCCTGAAGCAACTACTAAGAAAAAAATAAAACAAAGACTAATAAGTCAATAAAGGAGTTAAGATGGACTCATAAAAATACTGAATTGATCCCAAAGAAGTCAGAAAAGGGAGAGAAAGGAAAAAGACAACAGGTAGGACAAATAGAAAATAATGAGGAAGATGGTTTATTTAATTACAAACATATCCCATATCAGTAGTCACATTAGATGTAAATGGTTCAAACATTCCAATTAAAAGGAAGAGATTGGTTGGATACCAATTGGTTGCATAAGATTGGTTGGATACAAAAGCAAGAACCAACTATATGATCCAACAAGAAAGCCATTTCAAATATGAAGATACAGACAGGTTAAAAGAAAAGGATGGTAAAATATATACCATGCTAACACTATTTGAAAGAAAGCTTCAAGGGCTACATCAATATCAGACAAAGTAGATTTCAGAGCAAAGAATATTAACAAGTATAAAGAGGTTCACTTTATAATGGAAAAGGGGTCAAATTCCTCAAGAAGATGTAATTCTAAGTGTTTATACACTTAGCAGCAAAGTTTCAAAATACATGAAGCAAAAACTGATAGAACTACAATGAGAAACAGACAAATCCACAATGATAGTCACAGATTTGAACACCTCTTTCAATGATTAAAAGAACAAGTAGACAAGACTGAACAACATTATCAACCAATGTGACCTAATTGACACTTACAGAACACTCTGTATTCTATACATATTCTTCTCAGAATACATATTCTTTTTGTAAGGGCACACAGAACATTTATCAAAATTGACTATTTTCTGGGTCATAAAACAAGTCTAAATACATGTTTTTAAATTTCCAACTTTTATTTTAAGTTCAGAGGTATATGTGCAAGATGTGCAGGTTTGTTATATAGGTAAACGTGTGCCATGGTGGTTTGCTGCACAGGTCATTCCATCACCTAGAAAAAGCCCAGCATTCATTAGCTGTTCATCCTGGTGCTCTCTGTCCTCCCACCCTCCACCCTCCAACAGGCCCCAGTGTGTGTTGTTCAACCCCATGTGTCCACATGTTCTCATCATTCAGCTCCCACTTATAAGAACGTGCGGTATTTGGTTTTCTGCTCCAGTGTTAGTTTGCTGAGAATAATGGCTTCAAGTCTAAATACATTTTTAAAGTTTAAACAAAATTGAGCCAGGTGGGGTGGCTCACGCCTGTAATTCCAAGACTTTGGGAAGCCAAGGTGGGCGGATCACCAGGTCAGGAGTTCAAGACCGGGCTGACCAACATGATGAAACCTCATCTCTACTAAAAATACAAAAATTAGCTGGGCATGGTGGTGTGTGCCTGTAATCCCGGCTACTCGGGAGGCTGAGGCAGGAGAATAGCTTGAACCCAGGAGGCAGAGGTTGCAGTGAGCCGAGATTATGCCACTACACTCCAGCCTGGGGGCGACGGAGTGAGACTCCATCTCAAAAGAAAAAAAAAAAAAAACCCTGAAACTCATATTAAAAGTTTATTTTTCTTTGTTTTTCTTTTTTTTTGTCCCCCAGGCTGGAATGCAGTGGCTCAATCTCGGCTCACTGCAACCTCTGCCTCCCGGGTTCAAGTGATTGTCCTGCCTAGCCTCCCAAGTAGATGGGATTACAGGCACCCACCACTATGCCTGGCTAATTTTTGTATTTTTAGTAGAGATGGGGTTTCACCATGTTGGCCAGGCTGGTCTTGAACTCCTGACCTCAGGTGATCCTCCTGCCTCAGCCTCCCAAAGTGCTGGGATTACAGGCATGAGTCACTGCACTCAGCTTTTTTTTTTTTTTTTTTTTTTCCTGAGATTGAGTCTCACTCTGTGACCCAGGCTGCTGGAACAAAATGGTATGATCTCGGTTCACTGCAACCTCTGCCTTGTAGATTCAAGTGATTCCCCGCCTAAGCCACCCGAGTAGCTGGGACTACAGGCACGTGCCACCACCACTCCCAGCTAATTTTTTTTGTATTTTTAATAGAGACGGGGTTTCACCATGTTGGCCAGGCTGGTCTCGAACTCCTGACCTTAGTTGATCCGCTCCCCTCAGCTTCCCAAAGTGCTGGGATTACAGGCATGAGCCACCACACCTGGCCAAAAGTTTCAAATAATGCAAAGGATCTTCTGTGAACACAATAAAATTAAATTAGAAGTCCACAACAGAAAGATATTTAGAATATCTTTCTGGAATCCAGCCACACACTGCCAAATAACCCATGGGACAAAGAAGAAATCAGAGGGAAATTAGAACATGTGGCTCCCTTATCTACATTTTAATTCAGTGACATAATCTTACCTGTCAAGTGCTAGTTTGTTATACTTCTTCAAATTTCTTTTTCTGTCCATTCATCACGCAGAAGAAATCTTGTCATGACATGTTTAGGGTTTAGCATATGTATTTTATTTCTGAAAGTCTGATTTTTGTTCTAGTGAGAAGTACGGTTTTATAAGAAGAGATCTTGTAAATTGAGTTGAAGGAGACCAAAATCCAAACCAAATTAGCTTAAATAAAAAGGAGGATTTGCTAGAGGGATCCTGGAATAGCTCACAGAATTGAGAATGCAATGTTTATTTGTTTCCTATTGCTGCTGTGCTGAATTACCACAAACTTAATGGTTTAAAACAACACACATTTATTATTGTTTTGTTTTGGAGGTCAGAAGTGAAAAAGGGCCTTCACTGAAATCAAGGAGCTAAAATCAACATGTTGACAGGGCTGCATTCTTTCCAGAGGATTTGTTGTCTATTTATTTATTTATTTTATTTTTGAGACGGAGTCTCGCTCTGTCGCCCAGGCCGGAGTGCAGTGGCGCGATCTCTGCTCATTGCAAGCTCCGCCTTCCAGTTCACGCCATTCTCCTGCCTCAGCCTCCCAAGTAGCTGGGACTACAGGCACCTGCCACCACGCCCGGCTAATTTTTTTTTTTTTTTTGGTATTTGTAGTAGTGACAGGGTTTCACCGTGTTAGCCAGGATGGTCTCGATCTCCTGACCTCGTGATCCACCCGCCTTGGCCTCCCAAAGTGCTGGGATTACAGGTGTGAGCCACAGCGCCCGGCCCCTTCTGGAGGATCTAAGGCAGAATCTGTTTCCTTGGCTTTTCCAGCTTCTGGAGTTTGGTGCATTTCTTCTGTCTTCAAAGCCAGCAATGTCTGGCTGTCTTTCTCACACTGCCATCTCTCTGGTATCAGCTTCAGGTTCCCTCTTCCACTAATAAGGACTCTTATTATTATGTTATGTTGAACTCACACATTATCCACAATAATCTTCTCATCTCAAGGTCAGGTGATTAGCAAATTTAATTCCATCTGCTAACTTAATTCCCTTTTGCCATGTAAGGTAACATATTTACAGGTTCCAGGGATTAGGACACAGACTTCTTGGGGGCCATTATTCTGCCTATCATACAATATAAACTGTTTGGGATTAGAAATGCACCACTGCAATGGCATCTATAATGAGGAAAGGGGCAGGGCACTGTGGCTCATGCCTGTAATTCTAACACTTTGGGAGACTGAGGCAGGAGGATTGCTTCAGGCTAACTGTTCAAGACAAACCTGGCCAACAATCGCAAGACCCTATCTCTAAAACAAATAAATAAATAAAATAAAACATAATGAATAAAGGAAACTGTAGTCTGTTTCAGAAGGCAGGTGTAAGCAACTGTGTTGGAAAATGAACTTTATTTCTTCAGGATACCTTTAGAGCTACAGAAGTGAGTGAGTTCTACATAAGCAGAAAAAGCAAGATTTAAAAAAAGAAGAAGAAATAAGTGAGTTTATAAGCATGTCCAGGCCCTTTTTTTAGGAGCACTCAAACATCAAGCTCATTTATCTTATGATTGTGTTATTACTAGAAAATTTAATTTCTTTTCTTTTCTTTTCTTTTTTTTCTTTTTTGAGATGCAGTCTTGTTCTGTCGCCCAGGCTGGAGTACAATGGCACGATCTCAGCTCACTGTAACCTCTGTCTCTCAGGTTCAAGTGATTCTCCTGCCTCAGCCTCCTGAGTAGTTGGGATTACAGCCTCCCGAGTAGCTGGGATTACAGGCACGCGCCACCACACACAGCTAATTTTTGTATTTTTAGTAGAGATGGGGTTTCACCATGTTGGTCAGGCTGGTCTTGAACTTCTGACCTCATGATCCACCCACCTCGGCCTCCCAAAGTGCTGGGATTACAGGCCAGGCGTGAGCCACCGCGCCCAGCCAGAAAACTTAATTTCTGTAGAGGATATGCAAAATACTCTCATGCTATTTCTCTGTGCAATTTATGAGACAATTAGTACAAAAGCAATGTTCCATTAAATGTGCTAGTAGGGGAAAACATTTTGCATTTGCATGTAATTCAGGCCTTGTTGAAGTACCCCGCCAGCACTACTGATCTTTGGTCCACTCAGCAGAAGCTCCACTATAATTCACACCTGTCATTCAATGGAGGCTGCCCAGCCCCACTGCTTTTCTTGTTCTAAGGGACTGGATTAGACAACCAAGATCAAGTACAGTTTATCTTTCCGCATAAAGATCTCACCTCCCAATTGTGATCTCACCTTCCCATACAACGGGAGTTAGGAGGAGGGCTCCAGCTAGTATTCAGAGTCATTATAACAATCTAAATTTTTTCTTTCCAAAGTGACCTGATGTTTAGCTTTCCAGTCTCAAGACCAGTTCCCCTCATTTAGTGGTAGCTCAGGCATTTGGTTTATAACAAGTCTTCTATTCCACCTGAATTTCTGTCATTATCGTTGATCTGCTTATCTCTAGTGAGCTATGACTGCACTCAATTTTAGCCACTGCCTTCTATGGTTACACCCTGGATCTTCCTGTCACTGGGAACTGCAACTCTGCTGCAATAATACATTCAAACTGCAATAATAGATTCCATTCTCCCTCTCTGGCCACAGCATTCTATTCTTCCAGTTCCTTCACTCAGTTATTCTCCCAGCCTCTGTTTTAGTCTAACTGCTATAATAAACAAATTAAGGCTGGGTGTGGTGGTTCATGCCTATAATCTCAGCACTTTGGGAGGCTAAGGTGGGCGGATCACCTGAGGTCAGGAGTTTGAGACCAATCTAGCCAACATGGTGAAACCCCGTCTCTAATTTAAAAAATACAAAAATTAGCCAGGCGTGGTAGCGCATGCCTGTAGTCTCAGCTACTTAGGAGGCTGAGGCAGGAGAATCACTTGAACCCAGGAGATGGAGGCTACAGTGAGCTGAGATTGTGCCACCGCACTCCAGACTAGGTGACAGAGTGAGACTTCGTCTCAAAAAAAAAAAAAAAAAAATTAAAATCTCAGTGTTTATATTAGTCAATCATTGCTATCTGGTAAATCACCCTAAGATTTATTGGCTTAAAGCAATAATCAGTCCTGTGTGGCAGTTCATGCCTATAATCCCAGTGCTTTGGAAGGCTGAGGCAGGAGGATCACTTGAGTGATCCCAGTACCTATAATCCCAGTGCTTTTGGAGGCTGAGCCCAGGAGGTTTGAGGCAGCAATGGGCTATGATCACGCCACTGCATGCCAGCCTGGACAACAGAGTGAAACCCTGCCCCTTAGAAAAACAAAACAAAACAAAACAAAACCCACAACAATAATCATTCATAGATTTGTAGGTCAGCTGGGATTTGACTGATGTAGTCTGAGCTTGTGGCAATGGCAGAGACAAACGAATGCAAGTGGAAGCACAAGCAATATCTTAAGGTCTAGGCACACTGTCACTTCAAATCATATGCTGTTAGCCAGAGCAAGTCACATGGTCAAGCCTAAAGTCTAGGGCCAGGAAGTTCGCTCTGCCCACAATGAGACCATGGCAAGGATATAGACATAAGTGTCTCACGTGTGTGTGTGAAGAGACCACCAAATAGGCTTTGTGTGAGCAGCAAGGTTGTTTATTTCACCTGGGTGCAGGCGAGCTGAGTCCGAAAAGAGAGTCAGCAAAGGATGGTGGGATTATCATTAGTTCTTATAGGTTTTGGGATAGGCGGTGGAGATAACAGCAATGTTTTGGGGGTAGGGGGTGGATCTCACAAAGTACATTCTCAAGGATGGGGAGAATTACAAGAACCTTCTTAATGGTGGGGAAGATTATAAAGAAACTTGTTAAGGGTCAGGGAGATTACAAAGTACATTGATCAGTTAGGGTGGGGCAGAAACAAATCACAGTGGTGGAATGTCATCAGTTAAGGCTATTTTCACTTCTTTTGTGGATCTTCAGTTGCTTCAGGCATCTGGATGTATATGTGCAGGTCACTGGGGATATGATGGCTCAGCTTGGGCTCAGGGGCCTGACATTCTTGTCTTCTTGTATTAATAAGAAAAATAAAACAAAATAGTGGTAAAGTGTTGGGGCGGCAAAAATTTTGGGGGTGGTATAGATAGATAATGGGCAGTTTCCCAGGGCTGCTTCGAGCGGGATTAGGGGCGGCGTGGGAACCTACAGTGGGAGAGATTCAACTGAAGAAAGATTTTGGGGTAAGGGGTGATAATTGTGGGGTTGTTAGAAGGAGCATTTGTCATATAGAATTTTTGGTGATGGCCTGGATGTGGTTTTGTATGAATTGAGAAACTAAACGAAAGACACAAGATCTGAATAAGAGAAGGAGAAAAATAGGTATTAAAGGACTAAGAATTGGGAGTACCCAGGACGTCCAATTAGAGAGGGTCCAAGGGGGTTCAACGTTATTGTTTGCTTGGTTGACGAGTTTTTGGGCTCCATCCTTGAGTTTTTTTATGTTGTCATATACCAGGCCAGATTGATTTAGTTAAAAACAACACTCTTCATTTAAACATATACAAAGTCCCCTCTTTTCTTTTTTTTTTTCAGCAGTGAGTAAATTGAGGCTGCGGCAGTTCTGGAGAACAACTGCAGCTAAAGAGTCAACCTGGGCTTGGAGGACAGGTAAAGTTTGTGATGTGTCTGTAACACCAGCAGAGAAGTCATTAGAGAGGCTGCGGAATGTTGTGACAGAGGTTGAGATGCCTGCTATTCCAGTTCCAAGTGCAACAGTGGAGGCAGAAAGTCCTAGACCCACAAGTAAAGGGATTAGTGGGATGACTCTTTTTTGTCGCATTGGTGTCATGAGGGGGACAGGCAGTTGTTCGTTCCCATCTGCAAACTGGATTCTGGGGGTAAGGAAGACTAGAGTACATGTGCCCATCCTGGTGGCAGGTAGGCACATGTAGGTGGAAGAACCACATAAAAAGAAGAGGCCTTGTGTCAGGCAGAACTGGAAATGTAAAGTGAAAAGGTGAGAGCGTGTACTGAAAGAGGAATTCTGCACCCAAAATCCTGGAGATCCAGCAAGGGATTGATGGTGCCACTGCATAGAGGGAGGGCTTCGGTTCTCATGGTGTACAAGAAAGCGCATAGTGTCTACAAGTAACCTTTCACTGCTATTCATGGGGCTGGGGATAAACAAGCAAGAGAAGGGTCCAGGAGGAGATTCAGACGGGCAGGGGGAGGGTAGCCAAGGATGGAATGAGATGCAGGGTAGGTGTCTTCCTAAACAATAGTGACTGCCAATGTTTTTCAGTTTGTCAGTAATGATAGAGGGCTTATCAGTAATGGGAAGTTGGAATGCTCCCATCTGTTTGGTAATGTGTGTGGCTTGGTTCTGGAGATAATGAGTAACATTTGGACAGTGGAAGGCTGCCTAAAGGGATTCCAGTAGGCTGTTGTTGGGAGGAGCAGTAACAGGGATAGTTGTTTGTATGGTTAGGGGTCCAAATATGGTGGGGGGGGGAGTGGAATTGACATAAGAAGAAAGGTGCCGTAAGTAGATGCAGAGAAGTGTGGCAGCTTGTTGGTGTGAAATATCTGGGGAGTTCTCACCAAATCTGTCTAGAAAGTAAAGAAGTTCCTCAGGCGGGTAAAGGTAAGGGCTATTAAAGGAGGTTCTGAGGTGCAGGGAGATGGGGGAGGTAGCCCAGTCAGCCTGTAGAGCGGGGATGCCTGTATAAAAGCAGGAAGAATGGGAAACGCATAACTAACAATTATTTGCTAGAGAAGGATTGGAGGCAGTGAGGAGAGAGTGGGTGAGATTGATAGTATGCTGGAAGTAACTAGGGAGAGGTAGAGAGTGGCATAAGAATGGGAATGAGAATAAGAGTGAGTATAAAAGTAGAGCATAGAACTTCATCAGGGTGGAAGTATTGGAGGGTGCCCTGCCACCAAAGATCATCTACCCACATCAAGAAGGAGTCAAGAGTGGCGGTTTGGGGATAGCACCAGGAGATATCAGCTGTGATGTCTTGGAGAAACAATGTAAACCGGCAGTGTAAACAAGAGCAGGTCATTTATGAGTAGTTGAGAATGGTGAATAGGAGTATGACTAGACAGAATATAGTAGGGATGACAAGTTTTTGGGGCACAGTCCAAGTAGTAGGGGTTACTGCATAAAGCCCTATTGCAAAGAGTAGGGTAAGGATGGATAGATCTAATAGAATGAAGGGATGTATTAGGCTCATAAGGGTTATTATGGATTCTGGGGGTAAGGAAGACTAGAGTACATGTGCCCGTCCAGGTGGCAGGTAGGCACATGTAGGTGGAAGAGCCACATAAAAAGAAGAGACCTGGTGTCAGGCAGAATTGGAAATGTAAAGTGAAAAGGTGAGAGGGTGTACTGAAAGAGGAATTCTGCACCCAAAATCCTCACTGCAGAAATTCGAGTGAGTTTAAGGGAAGTAGGGGAGAGTACTTGCGATTTCCAGGAGGAAGAGGAGATATCAGGCTGGCTGTCGGACGGACACAGCTTTATCCTGGAATGGTGAACCCAATGGGGAGGGTCCTGCAGGCGGACAGCGGTTGGAGTACTACCGATGACTAAGTAGGGTCCAGTCCATGGAGGTTGTAGAGTTTGAGGGATCAGATTTTTAACAAGAACTGATCGTCCGGCTAGAGTGTCTTCGTATGCCTGGGAATCTGTAATCGGCAAGAGAAGATTCACAGCCTGGCGAATTTCCTGTCTAGCCTGCTGAAGGACTGGAGGGTTGGTGTCTGGGATGAGGTTGTGGCTGAGTAAGAAAGTGCATCCACGCCGGGCGCGGTGGCTCACACCTGTAATCCCAGCACTTTGGGAGGCTGAGGCGGGCGGATCACGAGGTCAGGAGATCGAGACCATCCTGGCTAACACTGTGAAACCCGCCCCCGGTCTCTACTAAAATACAAAAAATTAGCCGGGCGTGGTGGCAATTCTGAGAAGGGCAAGAGGTAAAAGTACTGTCCAGTCCTTTTTAAGTTGGAGGCTGAGCTTGGTGAGGTGTGTCTTTAAAAGACCACAGTGGCTTAAAACAATAAATTTTTGTTCTCCTTTCATTTCACATGCTGACTTCCCAGTGTAGTCAGCAAGAGAGGTCTGCTCTACCTGGTCATTCAGCAACACAGGCTCCTTCTACTCTTTGGCTTCCCCTATCTCTTTGGCTTCCTCATTCTCTGCATTCAGCTGGCAGATGTGGAGAGGTGGAGTGTCTAGGATCACTGTGGACAGCAGAATAATGGCCCCTAAAGATGTCCACATATTAATCTCTGGAATCTGTGATTGTTATCTTTATTGCAAAAGATACTTTGTAGCTGTGATTAAATGAAGGGTCTTAAAATGGGGAGATTATCCTGGATTATCTGGATGGACCCTAAATATAATGACCTTATAAAAGCAAGGCAAGATAGTTAAGGAGAAAGAAGTAGGAGATATGAAGATTGAAAACACTGGAGTGAGGCAAGGAATGAGTCACAAGCCAAGGAATGCAGAAGGCCTCCAGAAGCCAGAAAAAGCAAGAATTCCCCACTAGAGCTTCAGAAGGAAGCAGCCCTGCCAACAACCTGACTTGAGCCCTGTGAAGCTCGTTTCAGACTTCTGGCCTCCAGAATTAGGAGAATAAATTTATGTTGTGTTAAGTAACTAAGGTTATGATAAGTTGTTACAGATGTGTGCACACATGATTTTCAATCATGTTCCATTGAACTTAGTCACACAGCTACTCCTATCTGTATGGGGGCCAGGGAATATAGTCTCTCTACGTGGCCAGGAAAAAAAAAGAAGGTTGAAGCCAGTTGCCCCCACATCCGTTTATGGAGACTTCCAGACCATGCATCCTGTCACGCGCATCCGTGTGAAGAGAGTCCACCAACAGGTTTTGTGTGAGCAACATGGCTGTTTATTTCTCCTGGGTACAGGTGGGCTGAGTCTGAAAAAGGAGTCAGCAAAGGGTGGTGGGATTATCATTAGTTCTTATAGGTTTTGGGATAGCTGGTGGAGTTAGGAGCAATGTTTTGGGGGCAAGGGGTGGATCTCACAAAGTACATTCTCAAGGGTAGGGAGAATTACAAATAACCTTCTTAAGGGTCGAGGAGATTGATCAGTTAGGGTGGGGCAGAAACAAATCACAATGGTGGAATGTCGTCAGTTAAGGCTATTTTCACTTCTTCTGTGGATCTTCAGTTGCTTCAGGCCATCTGGATGTATGTGTGCAGGTCACTGGGGATATGCTGGCTTAACTTGGGCTCAGAGGCCTGACAGATCCCATCAGCCAGACTGACCATCTTTCAGCTTCTCAAGAACACCACACTCCTATCTCGCACCAGACCTTTATAACTACTGCAGTCTCAGCGTTTTAATGAGTTCTGTGGCAGGTGATGGTGGTTTTCACTGGAATTTCTGAAAGCCTCCCACACCATGTTTATACCATTCAATTAAATGCAAGAGGGGGAACGACTTTTTCTTTTTTTTAAGACAGAGTCTCACTCTGTTGCCCAGGCTGGACTGCAGTGGCACAATCTTGGCTCACTGCAACCTCTACCTACCAGATTTCAAGTGATTCTCCTGCTTCAGCCTCCCAGGCTTCCAGGTAGCTGGGATTACAGGCATGTTTCACCACACCCGGCTAATTTTTGTATTTTTAGTAGAGACAGGGTTTTAGCATGTTGGCCAGGCTGGTCTCGAACTCCTGGCTTCAAGTGGTCCACTCACCTCAGCCTCCTAAAGTGCTGAGATTACAGGCATAACCCACCGTGCCCAGCCAAGATATTTTTAATAATTTAGAATTTATCGCATGCTGTCAGTATGCTTTTAAAATGAGAATACACATGTTCTATCTGACTTTCCTTTTTAGAAACTGCAGGGCAAGGAAATTGTGTAGATAGCAAGGTCAGAAAAGTGACTGAAAAATGTGGCTGTAGAATATAAAAGAGTAAGTAATTCAATACATTTTCTGAGCCATAAAGTAGAAAGAAACCTCAAGAGGTCATTTGGCTGAACTCTCTGCTTCTGAGAAGCCGTAGACTGAAATCATCCCAGATGAAGTTGGTGAGGGGAGCTGGTGGGAAGTGGGGAGAGGAGGAGACAGGAAGAGGGCCAGGAATTGTGATCTATTCTAAGATCTCTAGGCATGGAGATAAGAAAACACCTTTTCAAAGTTTTGTCTCAGTCCTCAGAAAATCTCTACATAGCTGAATACTCAATACTAATATTGGCTAGGGACTTTACATATGGAAGACCTTCTGGCATCCAACTCGGCTATCTTCCAATTTTGCGGAAGGGCTGAGGGTTGGGAAACTTCTGGATCTCAGTTACACCTAGGGAAAGCTAAATCTCAAGATCTCCCCCTACCTGACTGGGCTGAACTGCCAGATTAGAAAAGAGGCAGCCCTTCAGACAAGTCATCTCTGCGTCCTAAAATGGGAAACAGGGCAAGAACCTTCCCTTACCGTCAGCAGTTGCTTCAAAGTGTCTAATGCAATTCCCTCCAAACCTAAAGAAATCAAGATCCTTGATTTCTTCCCTCCTCCTATCTCTCTCACTTTACCCTTTTCTCCCCACCTAACCTTGTCTCCTCCTCTGCTCTAGACTATGGAAAGGTCTTAGGAGCAGGCAGGAATATCTTGTTTACATTGTCAGGAGCTTGATATTCTAACTAGACGACCCAAATGTCCTTCAAAAAAGGGCGAGTGACTGCTCTCTCTTGTCATGGGGCAGTAAACCTCTAGGCTTTCAGTCCAGGGATGGGAAGCTAGCAAACAAAATTTAAGGAAGTATTTAGATTCATTGTTTTAATATTTACAAAAATAAGTCCTGTTTCGCTAATGAGTGGCAAATCCAGAACTCAAATGCAGTTTGTCTGACTTAAGTCTGCACTTGAAAAAGTCATTCTTTAACTTTTCTGCTCAAGGTCAGTTTTGCTTTATACTCCCCAGCTTTTTACTTCTTTTGTTGTTGTTGTTTTGAGATAGGGTCTTTCTCTGTTGCTCAGGTTGGGGTGCAATGGAGTGATCTCAGCTCACTATAATCTCTGCCTCCTAGGCTCAAGCGATTCTCCCACCCTCTCAGCCTCCCGAGTAGCTGAGACCACAGGTACATGCAACCCCCATCTAATTCTTTGTACTTTTTGTAGAGGAAGGGTCTCACCATGTTGCTCAGACTGATCTCAAACTCCTGGGCTCAAGCAATCTACCCACTTCGGTCTCCCAAAGTGCTGGAATTACAGGCATGAGCCACTGTGCCTGGCCAATTCCATTTTACTGCAAGTCAATTAAAACTATTGTTGGGGTTCCATTAAGGATTTCTTACTATGCTACTGCTTTGGTGGAGTTATTCCTGCCCTTAAGGAGATTTAAATTCTTTGGGATTTCTGCTGACCCTAATCTCCTGCATTATCCCTACCTTCAACTTTGAACTTTTTTTCTTTGTAAATGAACCTCCTTGAATCAGCTTAATTTAAGTGTCATCTGTTTCCTATTAAGCCATGATTGATAGACAGGATCTCCTTCAACTCATGTGGCAGGTGGCTGGCTGAGGCACGTGCCTCTTCCAGAGTTCAGGATTATTGCTGCCCAGATCAGGGGTTGCAGTTCCCACACCTACTGCCTCAGGATGGGCCACAGGACCTATCTGGGAAGAAGTGATGCTCCTGCTGCCAGGCTTATGGCCCACAAGACTGTCCGTTTGATCCTGGTGCTCTCTCTGCCCTCATTCAACAGCATCTGCAGCTCTATGGCAAGCATTCTGAATCCTTTTGTGCTGTAGATGCCTGAATCCCTTATCAGAATAATGCTTGTTTAAAAATAGGCTTTTTAGGGCAGGCACGGTGGCTCACGCCTGTAATACCAGCACTTTGGCAGGCTGAGGCGGGAGGATCTCTTGAGGCCAGGAGTTCGAGACCAGACTGACCAAACTGGTGAAACCCGGTCTCTACTAAAAAATACAAAAATTAGCCAGACGTAGTGGCGGGCACCTGTAATCCCAGCTACTCAGGAGGCTGAAGCAGGAGAATTGCTTGAACCTGGGAGGCGGAGGTTGCAGTAAGGTGAGATGGCACCACTGCATTCCAGCCTGGGAGACAAGAGTGAGACCCTGTCTCAAAAAATATATAAATAAAATAAAAATAAACTTTTTATTTTGCAATAATTGTAGATTTACAGGCAAGTTGCAAAGATAGTGTCTCATGTGTCAGTGTGAAAAGACCAACAAACAGGCTTTGTGTGAGTTGTTTATTTCACCTGGGTGCAGGGGGGCTGAGTCCGAAAAAGGAGTCAGCAAAGGGTGGTGGATTATCATTAGTTCTTATAGGTTTTGGGATAGGCGGTGGAGTTAAGAGCAATGTTTTGGGGGCAGGGGGTGGATCTCACAAAGTACATTCTCAAGGGTGGGGAGAATTATAAAGAACCTTCTTTTTTTTTTTTTTTTGAGACGGAGTCTTGCTCTGTCGCCCAGGCTGGGGTGCAGTGGCCGGATCTCAGCTCACTGCAAGCTCCACCTCCCGGGTTTACGCCATTCTCCTGCCTCAGCCTCCAGAGTAGCTGGGACTACAGGCGCCCGCCACCTCGCCCGGCTAGTTTTTTGTATTTTTTAGTAGAGATGGGGTTTCACCGTGTTAGCCAGGATGGTCTCGATCTCCTGACCTCGTGATCCACCCGTCTCGGCCTCCCAAAGTGCTGGGATTACAGGCTTGAGCCACCGCGCCCGGCCATAAAGAACCTTCTTAATGGTGGGGAAGATTATAAAGAACCTTGTTAAGGGTCAGGGAGATTACAAAGTACATTGATCAATTAGGGTGGGGCAGAAACAAATCACAATGGTGGAATGTCATCAGTTAAGGCTATTTTCACTTCTTTTGTGGATCTTCAGTTGCTTCAGGCATCTGGATGTATATGTGCAGGTCACTGGGGATATACTGGCTTAGCTTGGGCTCAGGGGCCTGACATTCCTGTCTTCTTATATTAATGAGAAAAATAAACAAAATAGTGATAAAGTATTGGAGTGGCGAAAATTTTGGGGGTGGTATGGATAGATAATGGGCAGTTTCTCAGGGCTGCTTCGAGCGGGATTGGGGCGGCGTGGGAACCTACAGTGGGAGAGATTCAACTGAAGAAAGATTTTGGGGTAAGGGGTGATAACTGTGGGGTTGTTAGAAGGAGCATTTGTCATATAGAATTTTTGGTGATGGCCTGGATGCGGTTTTGTATGAATTGAGAAACTAAACGAAAGACACAAGATCTGAATAAGAGAAGGAGAAAAATAGGTATTAAAGGACTAAGAATTGGGAGTATCCAGGACGTCCAATTAGAGAGTGTCCAAGGGGGTTCAACGTTATTGTTTGCTTGGTTGACGAGTTTTTGGGCTCTATCCTTGAGTTTTTTTATGTTGTCATATACCAGGCCAGATTGATTTAGTTAAAAACAACACTCTTCATTTAAAAATATACGAAGTCCCATCTTTTCTTTTTTTTTCAGTAGTCGAGGCCTCGGCAATTTTGGAGGAAAGAGAAATGCAAAGTCAGCATTTGTTTGTTAAAGAAGGATTAGAAACGGCTAGGAGAGAGTGACTGAGATTGATAGTGTGGTGGAGATGGCTGGGGAGAGTAGAGGGTGGCATAAGAACAGGAATGAGAATAAGAGTAAGTGTAAAAGTAAAGAATAGGACTTCGTCAGGGTGAAAGTATTGGAGGGTATCTTGCCACTGAAGATCTTCTATCCACTTTTTTTTTTGAGACGGAGTCTGGCTCTGTTGCCCAGGCTGGAGTGCAGTGGCCGGATCTCAGCTCACTGCAAGCTCTGCCTCCCGGGTTTACGCCATTCTCCTGCCTCAGCCTCCAGAGTAGCTGGGACTACAGGCACCCGCCACCTCGCCCGGCTAATTTTTTGTATTTTTTAGTAGAGACGGGGTTTCACCGTGTTAGCCAGGATGGTCTTGATCTCCTGACCTCGTGATCCGCCCATCTCGGCCTCCCAAAGTGCTGGGATTACAGGCGTGAGCCACCGCACCCGGCCTTCTATCCACTTTAAGAGAGACTTAAGGGTGGCGATTTGAGGTAAAAATAGGAGCCACTAAATACCAAGAGCCTGAGAAACTGCTTGGGTGATTTAACTAATAAAGGCTGGTCTGTTATTGGATGGTATAGAGGTGGGAAGGCTAACCCAAGGAATTATGTCTGACAAAAAGGGAAGAAATGACCGTGGTGACCTTCTCAGACCCTGTGGGAAAGGCCTCTACCCATCCAGTGAAAGTGTCTACCCAGACCAAGAGGTATTTAGGCATGTGAGTAAAGTCAATTTGCCAGTCCTGGGCAGGGGCAAATCCCCAAGCTTCACGTGTAGGGAAGGGTGGGGGGCCTAAACAATCCCTGAAGAGTAGTAGAATAGCAGATGGAACACGGAGAACTGATTTCCTTAAGGATAGATTTCCACGATGTAATGGAAATGAGAGGTTCTTTTTTTTTTTTTTTTTTTTGAGACTGAGTCTGGCTCTGTCCCCCAGGCTGGAGTGCAGTGGCCGGATCTCAGCTCACTGCAAACTCCGCCTCCCGGGTTAACGCCATTCTCCTGCCTCAGCCTCCGGAGTAGCTAGGACCACAGGCACCCGCCACCTCGCCCGGCTAGTTTTTTGTATTTTTTTTAGTAGATACGGGGTTTCACCGTGTTAGCCAGGATGGTCTCGATCTCCTGACCTTGTGATCCGCCCGTCTCAGCCTCCCAAAGTGCTGGGATTACAGGCTTGAGCCACCGCGCCCGGCGGAAATGAGAGGTTCTAAGAGGTGGGCTAGTGGCTTGTAACCTCCATGGAAGAGGTTATGAAATGACGATAGAATAGAATGGGCCTGTGAGGCTGGAAGGAGATATTTTCCTTGGTCTAAGAACCATTTGCCGTGTGTGGGAAGAGATTGATAGGTGGAAGTTTCAGTGGGGGAGTAGGTGGGAGTGACCAGATGAGAAGGAGAAAAACTGCCGTGAGGGATGCTGCTGTGAGGGGTAGAAGTTGGAACACTAGCTGCTTTTTGCTACCTTATCAGCATAAGCATTGTCCTGAGCAATGGGATCTGATGACTTTTGATGGCCCTTGCAGTGAATGACTCCAGCTTCCTTTGGAAGTAAAGCGACCTTGAGAAGAGTTTTTATTAAAGAGGCATTAATGATGGAGGACCCTTGTGTAGTGAGGAAACCTTTCAGCTCATGAAACAGCATGGTGGTGCAGGATATGGGGTCAGTATAAATATTGACACGTAGTCCCTTTACAAGAGTGAGGGCCCGAATTAAGGCAATGAGTTCAGCTTGCTGAGAGGTAGTGGAGTGGGGCAGAGCGGTAGCCCCAGTGATAGATGTGGAATATAGCATAGCCTGCCTTTGCTGGTGTGTAGCGATTAGGCCTGGTGGAACTGCCATCAATAAACCAAATGTGATCAGGGTGAGGAACAGGAAAGAAGGAAATATAGGGAAATGGGTGAATGTCAGGTGGATCAGAGAGATACAGTCATGGGGAATAATGTGGGAGGCCAGATTGAAGTCTGGGCCTGGGACAATGGTAATTGTGGGAGACTCAACAAAGAATGAGTATAGCTGAAGAAGCCAGGGAGCAGAAAGTATATGCATCAGGTGTGAGGAAGAAAATAGATTTTGGAATTTATGAGAGCTGTAGAGAGTGAGTTGAGCATAGTTTGTGATTTTGAGGGTCTCTAAAATATTAGGGCAGTGGCAGCTATTGCATGTAGACATGATGAGGGCTAGGTTAAAACAGTAAGGTCAAGTTGTTTGGACAGAAAGGCTACAGGGCACGGTCCTGGCTTTTGTGTAAGAACTCGGACCACACAGCCCTGCACTTTGGCTGTGTGTAATGAAAAGGGTTGGGATGAGTTAGGGAGAGCTAGTGTGGGGGCAGCTTCTAGGGCTGTTTTTAAGGAATGGAAAGAGGAGTGATGAAAGGATTTAGGATCTATGGGGTCGGCTAGGTTTGGTTTTGTGAGTTTACATAATGGTTTAGTCAGGATGGTCAGACTAGGTATCCAAAGGTGGAAGTACCTAACCATGCCTAGGAAGGAAAGAAGTTGTTGTTTTGTAGAAGGGGTTGGGGTTTGGGAGATTAGCTGGACACGATCAGCAGGGAAAGCATATGTGTTTTCATGAAGAATTATACTGAGATAGGTAACAAATGAGGAAGAAATTTGGGCTTGACTGAAGTAATGGGGGTTGTCCATGAAGCCTTGCAGCCATATAGCCCAGGTAATTTGCTGAGCCTGATGGGTGTCAGGGTCAGTCCAAGTGAAAGCAAAGTGAGGCTGGGATGAAGTGTACAAGGAATAGTAAAGAAGCATGTTTGAGATCCAGAACAGAATAATGGGTTATGGAGGGTTTGTGGAGGGAGGTATTGAGAATAGCAGAGTATACGGCTTTGGCACCACGGGGTGGATAGGCAAGACAATTTGGTTGATAAAGTGCAGATCCTGAACTAACCTGTAAGGCTTGTCTGGTTTTTGGACAGGTAAAACGGGTAATTGTAAGGAGAGTTTACAGGCTTTAAAAGGCCATGCTGTAACAGGCAAGTGATAATAGGCTTTAATCCTTTTAAAGCGTGCTGTGGGATGGGATATTGGCATTGAGCGGGGTAAGGGTGATTAGGTTTTAATGGGGTGGTAAGGGGTACATCATTTGTCACCAAGGAGGGAGTAGAGGTGTCCTATACTTGTGGATTAAGGTGGGGACATACAAGGAGAGGATGCGAAGGAGGCTTTGAACTGGGAGAAAAGGCAGCAATGAGGTGTGCCTGTAGCCTGGGAATAGTCAGGGAAGCAGATAATTTAGTTAAAATGTCTTGGAGTGCTTAAAAGAGTATTGTCTAAGTTGGCACCAGAGTTGGGGAGTTTTAAGAGGTTTAGAAGCCTGGCCATCGATACCCACAAGAGTTATGGAGAAAAGGAAAAAGGCCTTTGAAAAGAAGGTAATGGAGTGGGTAGCCTCCGTATTAATTAAGAAGGGGACGGAGTTACCCTCCACTATAAGAGTTACCCAAAGCATCTGTGATGGTCCAGGAGGCTTCCGAGGTGATTGGGCAGTATCATTCTTCAGCTGCTAAGCCAAGAAGATCTGGGAAGGAGTCATTCAGAGCCTTGGGCCAGTTGGACAGTCCAATTTCCAGTGGGGTCCCGCACAGATGGGAGATGGCTTAGGAGGAATCCCAGGCTGCGGGCATTCCTTGGCCCAGTGGCCAGATTTCCGGCACTTGAAGCAAGATCCTGGGGGAGGCAGTCCTGGAGGAACACCTGGCCGCTGCAGTTCAGGCGTTCTGAAGTTCTTGTGTTCTGGAGATGTGGCTGGGGTTTCTCTCACAGTGGAGGCAAGTAACTGCAACTCAGAAATGCGTTGCCTCTACTCTATTGTACACCTTGAAGGCAAGGTTAATTGAGTCCTGTTGTGGGGTTTGAGGGCCGGAATTTAATTTTTGGAGCTTTTTTTAACGTCAGGAGCTGACTGGATGATAAAATGCATATTAAGAATAAGGCGGCCTTCTGGCCCCTCTGGGTCTAGGGCAGTAAAGCGTCCAAGGGTTGCTGCTAAGCGGGCCACAAACTGGGCTGGGTTCTTTACCTTGGGTAGTTTCTTTAAGTTTGTCATAATTAACAGCTTTGTAAGCTGCCTTTTTTTTTTTTTTTTGAGACGGAGTCTCTGTCACCCAGGCTGGAGTGCAGTGGCCGGATCTCAGCTCACTGCAAACTCCGCCTCCCGGGTTTACGCCATTCTCCTGCCTCAGCCTCCCGAGTTGCTGGGACTACAGGCACCTGCCACCTCGCCTGGCTAGTTTTTTGTATTTTTTTAGTAGAGACGGGGTTTCACCATGTTAGCCAGGATGGTCTCGATCTCCTGACCTCGTGATCCGCCCGTCTCGGCCTCCCAAAGTGCTGGGATTACAGGCTTGAGCCACCGTGCCTGGCCGTAAACTGCCTTTTTAGCCCTTCAACTAGGCAGGAAACCATGTAATCTCGCCTAGCTACACCTGGGGAATTGGCCTGATAGTTCCATTGGGGATCTCCTCAGGAAACTACTCTAATGCCTTCCTGGAGGTCTGGCTCATGAAGCTGGCAGTTATCAGTGTGAGATTGGGCTAGAGAAAAAACTCTTTCCTGTTCATTTGGGGAGAGGGTAGAAGTCAGGATGACATTTAAGTCACTCCAGGTTAAATTGTAGGACAGAGTTAGATATCGGAATTCCTGTATATATTAAGTGAGATCTGATGAGAAAGAGCCTAAAGGCTGGCTGATTTGGGAAAGGTCTGATAGAGAAAAAAGCACATGTACCCTGACTATGCCTTCAGCTCCAGCCACATTTCTAAGAGGAAATTGTTGGGCAGGTGGGGGAGGGCTAGTTGGGGAACGAAACTGTAAGCCAGACCGGGTGTGAGGAAGGGAGGTGATAGAAGGATTATAGGGTGGGGGAGAAGAAGCTGAGGAAAAATTGGTACCTAGCTCTGCCTGGCGAGGAGCAGCCTGGGAAGGAGGGGAGAGGTCAGACGGGTCCGTAGAAAAAGAAGATTCAAAAGACTCAGAGACGCTTGGGGATGGGACTGAAGGGACAGGCGGGAGGCAAAGAAGATTTGGGACGAGTCTCACTGGGAGCAGAGACTAGAGAGGGATCAACGTGTAAAAGAATGCCTGGACGTCAGGCACCCCACACCATTTGCCCATTTTTCAACAAAAATTGTCTAGATCTTGTAGGATAGACAAATAGAAAGTGCCATTCTCTGGCCACTTGGAACTACTGTCGAGTTTGTATTGGGGCCAAGCGGTATTGCAGAAGAAAATAAGATGCTTAGATTTTAGGTCAGGCTAGAGTTGAAGAGGTTTTAAGTTCTTGAGAACACAGGCTAAGGGAGAAGAAGGAGGAATGGAGGGTGGAAGTTTGCCCATAGTGAAGGAGGCAAGTTTAAAGAGAAGGGTAGAGACACGGAGAAGGGGGTGGGGGGCAGCCAAAGCAGGTGTCCCTGCAATTGACTTGCCATCAAGGGAACGTGGGTGAATGATCAAGGCAGGCGTCCCTGCAGAGATCAGACACCAATGGAACATGGGTGAATAATCAGAGTCGTCCCCACAATGATTA
The DNA here is from genome assembly GCF_008728515.1 of Papio anubis. NCBI lineage: Eukaryota > Metazoa > Chordata > Mammalia > Primates > Cercopithecidae > Papio > Papio anubis. The sequence continues at coordinate 71,889,337 of NC_044982.1, forward strand.
AACACCAAGGGAAGGCTGCCTTCCCGAGTCTGTGATCGGCGCTGGAAGTTTGGGTCCACGGATAAAATGTGTCTCCTTTGTCTCTACCAGAAAATGAAAGGAATGGAAATTAAGAGAAGGGAGAGATTGAACGGTGGCGCCAAGATTGAAAGGAGAAAGAGGTTGAGGGATAGTGAGAGAGGTTGCAGAAGAGAGTAAAAAGAGGCCACTTACCAGATTTAAAATCGGTGAGATGTTCCTTGGGCTGGTTGATCTGAGGACCCGAGTTCATAGGCGGATCTCTTCACAGAGTGAGGGTGAGGACACGGGACTGGTCTCCCGAAGGAGTCCCACTGACCCAGGTCTTTGGCACCAAATGTGTCACGCATGTCCGTGTGAAGAGACCACCAAACAAGCTTTGTGTGAGCAACATGGCTGTTTATTTCACCTGGGTGCAGGCGGGCTGAGTCCGAAAAAGGAGTCAGCAAAGGGTGGTGGATTATCATTAGTTCTTACAGGTTTTGGGATAGGTGGTGGAGTTAAGAGCAATGATTTGGGGGTAGGGGGTGGTTCTCACAAAGTACATTCTCAAGGGTAGGGAGAATTATAAAGAACCTTCTTAAGGGTGAGGGAGATTACGAAGTACATTGATCAGTTAGGGTGGGGCAGAAACAAATCACAATGGTGGAATGTCATCAATTAAGGTTATTTTCACTTCTGTGGATCTTCAGTTGCTTCAGGCCATCTGGATGTATATGTGCAGGTCACTGGGGATATGATGGCTTAGCCTGGGCTCAGAGGCCTGACAGTAAGTATAGTTTCCATATGCTCCTTACTCAGTTTCAGTTTCCCCTAAAGTGGTCATCTTACATTACCATGGCACATTTCCTGAAAGTAAGATACTAACATTGGTACATCATTATTAACTAGATGCCAGACTGCCACTAGTTTTTCCACCAATGTCCTTTTTCTGTTCTGGGATCTAATCCAAGAAACCACATTGTATTTAGTTGTCTCCTCTGGTCTGTGGTAGTGTCTCAATCTTCCCTTTTGTTCATGACTTTGACAGTTTTGAGGAGTATTGGTCAGGTATTTTGCAGGATTCCAGAAAAATGATTAAATGCATAAACTAAGGTTACAAAAGAAGGAAATCATATTAAAATATAGGTATCAAAGTTCTTTCATACCAGCCTAAGCAACATAGTGAGACCCTGTCTCCACAAACAATTTTAAAAGGCCAGGCACAGTGTCTCATGCCTGTAATCCCAACCCTTTGGGAGGCTGATGAGGGAGGATTGATTAAGCCCAGAAAATAGAGACCAGCCTGAGCAACACAGGGAGAACCATCTCTACAAATATTTAAAAATTAGGCCGGGCATGGTGGCTCACACCTGTAATCCCAGCACTTTGGGAGCCCGAGGTGGGTGGATCACGAGGTCAAGAGTTTGAGACCAGCCTGGCCAACATGGTGAAACCCCATCTCTACTAAAAATACAAAGATTAGCCAGGCATGGTGGCACATACTTGTAGCTCCAGCTACTTGGGAGGCTGAAGCAGGAGGATCGCTTGAACCTGGGAGGTGGAGGTTGCAGTGAGCCAAGACTATGCCTCCAACCTGCACTCCAACCTGGGCGACAAAGTGAGACTCCGTCTCAAAACAACTAACCAACCAAACACAAAAGAAAGTGAGACAGCCTTATTGTTGATATAGAGAAAGTTTTAGTGGTCTGGATAAAAGATCAAGCCAGCCATCATATTATCCTTAAGCCAAAGCCTAATCCAGAGCAAGCCCCTAACTCTCTTCAATTCTGTGAAGGTTGAGAGGAGATGAGGAAGCTGCAGAAGAAAAGTTTGAAGCTAACACAGGCTGATTCATAAAGTTTAAGGAAAGAAGTCATCTTTGTAACGTAAAAGTGCAAGGTGAAGCAGCAAGTTATCCAGCAGATCTAAGATAACTGATGAAGGTGGCTACACTAAACAGATTTTCAATGTAGACAAAATAGACTTATATTAGAAAACGATGCTATCTAGGACTTTCACAGCTAGAGAGGAGAACTCAATGCCTGGCTTCAAAGGACAGGCTCTCTTCTTAGGGACTAAACCAGCTGGTGATTTTAAATTGAAGCCAATGCTCATTTACCATTCCAAAATCCTAGGGCCTTTTAAGAATTATGCTAAATCGGCCAGGCACAGTGGCTCACGCCTGTAATCCCAGCACTTTGGGAGGCTGAGGCAGGCGCATCACCTGAGGTTAGGAGTTCTACACCAGCCTGGCCAACATGGTGAAACCCCATCTCTACAAAAGTATAAAAATTAGCTGGGCATGATCGCGGGTGCCTATAATCCCAGCTACTCAGGAGGCTGAGGCAGAAGAATCATTTGAACCTGGGAGGAGGAGGTTGCAGTGAGCTGAGATCATGCCATTGCACTCCAGCCTGGGTGAGAGAATGAGACTCCGTCTCAAAAAAAAAAAAAAAGAATTTTGCTAAATCTAGCCTGCCTATGCTTTATCAATGGAACGAAACAACAAAGCCTGGCTGACAGCACAGCTGTTTACAATATGGTTTACTGAATATTTTAATCTACTTATTTATTTAGAGAACAGGTTATGAGACTGGCTAACTTTTGTATTTTTGGTAGAGATGGGGTTTCACCATGTTACAAAAGCTGGTCTCAAACCCTTAGGCTCAAGCAGTCCACCTGCCTCAACCTCCCCAAGTGCTGAGTTTGCAGGCATGAGCCACAACACCTGGCCAGTTTACTGAATTTTTAAAGCCCATTATTGAGACTTACTGCTCAGAAAAAGAGATTTCTTTCAAAATATTACTGCTTATTGACAATGCACCTAGTCACCCAAGAGCTCCGATAGAGATGTTCAAGGAGATTAATATTGTTTTCATGCCTTTGAACACAATAGCCACTCTGAAGCCTGTGGATCAAGGAATAATCTTGAATTTAAAGCCTTATAATTTCAGAAATACATTTCATAAGGCTATAGCTGTCATATATATAATTCCTCTGATGGACCTGGGCAAAGTAAATTGAAAACCTTCTGGAAAGGATTCACCATTTTAGATGCCATTAAGAACATTCAGGATTCATAGAGGAGGTCAAAATATCAACATTAATGAAAGTTTGAAAGAAGTTGATTCCAATCTTCATGGATTTAAAAGCTTCTTTTTCTTAAAAGTAATCAAAATGTTTTAGCAATTCAAGACTTCAGTAGAGGAAGTAACTGCAGATATGGTGGAAATAGCAAGAGAACTAAAATTAAGAGTGGAGCCTGCACCAGATGCTCATGCCATGCCTGTAATCCCAACACTTTGGGAGGCCAAGATGGGATGATCACTTGAGCCCAGGAGTTCGAGACCAGCCTAGGCAACATGTAGAGACGCATCTCTTAACAAATAAAAATAAAAATGTAAAAATTAGCTGGTTGTGTTGGCAGACTCCTGTGGTCCCAGCTACTTGGGAGGCTGAGGCAGGAGGATCACTTGAGCCTGGGAGGTTGAAGGTCAAGATTGCAGTGAACCATGATGATGCCCTGCACTCCAGCCTGGGTGACAATGGTGAGACCTTGTCTCAAACAAACAAGCCGCCTACCTCTAAAAGTCAATATGATATGAATTCATTCTTTTTTTTTTTTTTTTTTTTTTTTTGAGACAGGGTCTCCTTCTGTCATCCAGGCTGGAGTGCAGTGGTGCCATCTCGGCTCACTGCAACCTCTGCCTTCCAGGTTCAAGCATTTCTCTTGCCTCAGCTTCCAGCGTAGCTGGGATAACACTGTGTCCAGCTAATTTTTTTTGTTTGTTTGTTTGTCTGTTTTTTGGAGACGGGGTTTCACCATGTTGGTTAGGCATGTCTCGAACTCCTGACCTACTGATTCGCCTGCCTTGGCCTCCCAAAGTGCTGGGATTACACGTGTGAGCCACCGTGCCCGGCAAAAAATTCCATTTTTGACAGTGATCATAAAGATAATTTTTTAAAAATCCAGATTCCAAAATACAGGAAAAAGTAGAAGTTGAAGAGGCTACACACACTCACACACACACACTTCACACATACACACATAGAAGGAAAAGGGGAGGTAACAACTCTAGAGAAGCAGTAGATGTTTTATTTGGGGGAATTGTATTTTTTATTCTGAAGGCAGGAATTCTTTTTTCTTTCTTTTTAGAAACACGGTCTAGGCCGGGCGCGGTGGCTCACGCCTGTAATCCCAGCACTTTGGGAGGCCGAGATGGGCAGATCACGAGGTCAGGAGATCGAGACCATCCTGACTAACACGGTGAAACCCTGTCTCTACTAAAAATATAAAAATTAGCCGGGCGCGGTGGCGGGCGCCTGTAGTCCCAGCCACACGGGAGGCTGAGGCAGGAGAATGGCGTGAACCCGGAAGGCGGAGCTTGCAGTGAGTGAAGATTGCGCCACCGCACTCCAGCCTGGGTGATAGAGCGAGACTCTGTCTCAAAAAAAAAAAAAAAAAAGAAACACGGTCTCACTCTGTTGCCCAGACTGTAGAGCAGTAGCATGATCATGGCTCACTGAAGCCTCAAACTTGGGCTCAATTGATCCTCCTACCTCAGCCTCCCAAGTAGCTAGGAGTACAGGTGCATGTCACCACAACCCAGCTAATTAAAAAAAATTTTTTTAGAGAGATGGAGTTTTGCTAGGCTGCCCCTAACTGGCCTCGGCTGGCCTCTACCTCGTATCCTCAAGCTATCCTCCCACTTAAGCCTCCTGAGTTGCTGTGATGACAGGTCTGAGCCATGGTGCCCAGTTGCTGTAATTACAGGTGGGAGCCACTGTGCCCAGTCAAAATTTATTTATTTTTCTTTTTTATTTTTTTGAGACAGAGTCTTACTCAGTCACCCAGGCTGGAGTGCAGTGGCGTGATCTTGGCTCACTGCAACTTCTGCCTCCCAGGTTCAAGCAATTCTTCTGCCTCAGCCTCCTGTATGGCTGGGATTACAGACGTGCGCTACCATGCTCAGCTAATTTTTGTATTTTTAGTAGAGACGAGGTTTCACCATGTTGGTCAGGCTGGTCTTGAACTCCTGACCTCATGAACTACCCACCTCAGCCTCCCAAAGTGCTAGGATTTACATGCATGAGCCACCGCACCCAGCTATGTGCCTAGCCGAAATTCTTAAAGAGAAATAGTGGATTACTTGCTGCACAGAGTCCAACAATTTTGTAAAATTTTACAACCTTCTCTTCCTATGATTGAAAAAAACACCAACTAAGTCTTGTATTGCACAGTGGGTGTATTCTTAGCAATATGACTAAAAATAGAATTTTGGGAAATGAAATATTTTAGATGATTTTGTGACTTAAAAAATAGAGTTATTTCTGGGTGCAATTCTTCTGAAAGGTAATTGAGGGGCCTTGGGAATCTTCAATTTGAGCCACCTCGCCTCCTTTTTTTTTTTTTTTTTTTAGATAGAGTCTCGCTCTGTCGCCCAGGCTGGAGTGCAGTGGCACCATCTCAGCTCACCACAAGCTCTGCCTCCCAGGTTCACACCATACTTCTGCCTCAGCCTCCCAAGTAGCTGGGACTACAGGCACCCGCCACTGCACTAGGCTAATTTTTTTGTATTTTAGTAGAGACGAGGTTTCACCATGTTAGCCAGGATAGTCTCGATCTCCTGATCTGCCCACGTCGGCCTCCCGAAGTGCTGGGATTACAGGTGTGAGCCACCGTGCCCGGCCTAGCCCCCGCTACTTTTTTTTCTGGAGATGGAGTCTCACTCTGTCACCCAGGCTGGATTGTAGTGGCCTGATCTTGGCTCACTGCAACCTCTGCCTTAGTAGCTGGGACTATAGGCACATGCCACTACACCCAGCTAATTTTTGTATTTTCAGTAGAGACAAGGTTTCACCATGTTGGCCAGGCTGGTCTTGAACTCCTGACCTCACGTGATCCACCCACGTCGGCCTCCCAAAGTGCTGGAATTATAGGCATGAGCCACTACGCCTGGCCTTGAGCCTTTACATTAATTTTGCTGACCACTTATGAGTGTCATGTTTTAGGCTCTTTCTTTCCCACATTTTCTCCAGGTCTTATCTCTTGTGCCTCCACTGCAGCTCTGTGATGGAAGAATGAGGTCATAAAATCATTATATTGAAATGTAATTTAGAAATGATTTAATAGAATGCTGCTGTTGTTATAGGCATGGGGCAAAATTAAACTGTCCCCTATGTCTCTCCCTTTAGGAACTTCCATTAAAAATAGGCGAAAGTAAGTGTGTTACAGTTCAATAGTCTTTAGCTTCTGATAGAATTCTTCCAAATATAATTAGAGGTACTGACATTAATCAATAAATCTACATGTGCCCTGAGATTTGGTTTCTGTAGAGATCATGTGACTTTTCCTCTTGGTCTCCAGGCACCAAGATAAGCTGTTTCACCATTGGTGCTGATTCCTAGGTCTGAATCCCGGGGAAGTGGAAGTTGATTATTTCTCTAAGAGTGATTTAAATCTCTGGAACATTAGCTTTTCCACCCTCATTCTGCTGAGACATGATTTTTACTTTTTTGACCTTCCAGATATAGTGCTTGCTTGCTTATTGATTTATTTAAATAAAACGTGGTTTGCTTTTATTTTTTAATGCCTGAATTATGGGGGAAATCAAGGAGTGATAAGATCGATAAAATTATTTTGTTCATTTGATTTGTTCCATTTACTGAAGTCAATAATGTTCAATCAAAAAGTTACTAGAAGGCTGGGCGTGGTGGTTCATGCCTGTAACCCCAGCATTTTGGGAGGCCGAGGCGGCTGAATCACCTGAGGTTGGGAGTTCGAAACCAGCCTGACCAACATGGTGAAACCCCGTCTCTGCTGAAATTACAAAATTAGCCGGGCGTGGTGACGCATGCTTGTATTTCCAGCTACTCAGGAGGTTGAGGCAAGAGAATCGCTTGAACCCGGGAGGCAGAGGTTGCAGTGAGCCAAGATTGTGCCATTGCACTCCAGCCTGCGCAACAAGAGCGAAACTCCGCCTCAAAAAAAGAAAAAAAATAAAAGTTACTAGAAAAAAAAATGGTAGATATTAATGTAATTTTAGAGTAGGCAGGGTCTTTTTAGGCATTATCACTAAAATAAGAAATCTAGGCCGGGTGCAGTGGCTCACACCTGTAATCCTAGTACTTTGGGAGGCCAAGGCGGGCAGATCATGAGGTTAGAAGATTGAGACCATCCTGGTTAACACAGTGAAACCCTCTCTCTACTAAAAATACAAACAATTAGCCAGGCGTGGTGGCATGCACTTGTAGTCCCAGCTACTCGGGAGGCTGAGGCAGGAGAATGGCTTGAACTCAGGAGGCAGAGGTTGCAGCCAGTCGAGATTGCACCACTACACTCCAGTCTGGGCAACAGAGCAAGACTCCGTCTCTAAAAAGAAAAAAAAAAAAAAAAAAAGAGAGAAATCTAGGCTGGCCACCATGGTGCGCGTCTGTAATCCTAGCACTCTGGGAGGCTGAGGCAGGAGAACCACTTGAGCCAGGAGATCAGTCTGGGCAACATAGATAGACCTTGTCTCTACAAAAAAAAAAAAAAAAAAAAAAAAGTTTAAATTTAAAAAAAATCCAAAAGGAGATTAATGGATCTAACTACATTAACTTTAAAAACTCGTGCATGTCAAAAACATCTGTGGTTTTGTGATATATACATCATGTATGATTCCTGACTCCTAACTCCTGTAGTCCTTGTTATAATGTTGGGGTACATTAGGCCTCAGGAAACAGAATCTCTTTCTCACCTTTTCCAGTCTTTCTTTCACCCGCCTAAGGCAGGACTCCAATCTGATTGTGGGTTAAAAGCCCTCATTCCAGAGAGAATCCCGGCCCATACCCTAGAGGAAGGAATGTTACACAGGGAGGCCAAGAAAAATCGGGACAGGCCTTGTTAGGTTTAGATCATGTGCTTTTTGTCCAGTCACATTTCTACATGGTTGTCAATCAGCCCTATGTAATGAAGCCTCCATAAAAACCCACAAGGATAGGGTTTGGAGAGCTTTCAGATAGCTAAGCATGTGGTGGTTCCTAGAGGGTTGTGCGCCCAGGGAGGGCATGGAAGCTCTTCGCCCCTTTCCCCATACCTCCCCCTACACATCTGTTCATCTCTATCCTTGGTAATATCCTTTATAGTAAACCAGTAAACGTAAGTAAGTGTTTCCCTAAGTTTTGTGAACCACTCCAGCAAGTTAAACAAACTCAAAGAGGGAACTCCAACTTGAAGCCAGTCAGTCAGAAGTTCCAAAGGCGCAACTGGGGAACCTGGTGTCTTGGGGACTGAGCCCTCAACTTCTGGGATCTGACACTATCTCCAAGTAGATAGTTTGATTTGGGGAACATCCAGCTGGCGTCCACTGCTTGGTATGTGAGGAAAAACTCAAACACCTTTGGTCACAGAAGTCCTCTATGCTGATTATTGTTGTGGTGGTGTGAGAACAGAGGAAAAACATGGTTTAAAAGAGTTTTCCTGAAATAACATCATGATCTAAAATTAAAAGGCAGGCTGGCTGCAGTGACCCATGCCTGTAATCCCAGCACTTTGGGAGGCCAAGGCAGGACAATCACTTGAGCTCAGGAGTTCGAGACCAGCCTGGCCAACATAGTGAAACCCTGTCTCTACTAAAAAAATACAGAAATTAGCCAGGCATGATGGCACGTGCCTGTAGTCCCAGCAACTTGGGAGGCTGAGGCAGGAGAATCACTTGAACCTAGGAGATGGAGGTTGCAGTGAGCTGAGATCACTCCATGGCCCTCCATCCTGGGCAATAGAGCAAGACTCCATCTCAAAAAATAAACTAATTAATTAAAACAAAATATAGCGTTATCATACCTAACAAAGGGTTTCTTTCTTTCTTTCTTTCTTTCTTTCTTTCTTTCTTTCTTTCTTTCTTTCTTTCTTTCTCTCTCTCTCTCTCTCTTCCCTCTCTCCCTCCCTCCCCCCTCTCTCTCTCTCTCTCTTTCTTTCTTTCTTTCACAAAAGACAAGGTCTTGCCCTGTCACCCAGGTTGGAGTGCAGTGGTGGGATCTTAGCTCACTGCAGCTTTGACCTCCTAGGCTCAAGCGATCCTCCCACCTCAGCCTCCTGAGTAGCTGGGACTACAGGTGTGCACCACCACACCCAGCTAATTTTTTTTTTTTTTTAAATAGATGGTGTCTCATTATGTTGCCCAGGCTGGTCTGGAACTCCTGGGTTCAAGCGATCCTCCCATCTCAGCCTCCCAAGTGTTGGGATTACAGGCATGAGCCACCACCCCCAGCCCAAAGGGCCTTTGTCTTTAATATATAAAGAGATTTCACAAAGTAACAGTAAAATATATAGGCTAAGAACAGAAATAGTTGCCAGGCGCAGAGGCTCAGGCCTGTAATCCCAGCACTTTGAGAGGCCAAGGCAGGCGGATCACAAGGTCAGGAGATGGAAACCATCCTGGCTAACATAGTGAAACCCTGTCTCTACTAAAAACACAAAAAATTAGCCGGGCATGGTGGCGGGCACCTGTAGTCCCAGCTACTCGGAGGCTGAGGCAGAAGAATGGCGTGAACCTGGGAGGTGGAGCTTGCAGTGAGCCGAGATTGCACCACTGCACTCCAGCCTGGGTGACAGAGCGAGACTCCATCTCAAAAAAAAAAAAAAAAGAAGAACAGAAATAGTTAATTTATAAAAGAAGAAATAACAAACATGAATTTGGCCGGGCGCGGTGGCTCAAGCCTATAATCCCAGCACTTTGGGAGGCCGAGATGGGCGGATCACGAGGTCAGGAGATCGAGACCATCCTGGCTAACACGGCGAAACCCCATCTCCACTAAAAAATACAAAAAACTAGCCAGGCGAGGTGGCGGGCGCCTGTAGTCCCAGCTACTCGGGAGGCTGAGGCAGGAGAATGGCTTGAACCCGGGAGGCGGAGGTTGCAGTGAACTGAGATCCGGCCACTACACTCCAGCCTGGGCGACAGAGCGAGACTCCGTCTCAAAAAACAAACAAACAAACAAAAAAACCCATGAAATTAACAAACAAAAGTTCAAAGTCACTAGTCTTTCAAGAAATATATATTTGGTGGGGCGCAGTGGCTCATGCCTGTAATTCCAGCACTTTGGGTGGCCGAGGCGGGCAGATCACCTGAGGTCAGGCACTCAAGACCAGCCTGGCCAACATGATGAAACCCTGTTTCTACTTAAAAAATACAAAAATTCCTCAAGGATCTAGAACTAGATGTACCATATGACCCAGCCATCCCATTACTGGTATATACCCAAAGGATTATAAAATCATGCTGCTATAAAGACACATGCACACGATAAGCTATTATTGCAGCACCATTCACAATAGCAAAGACTTGAATCAACCCAAATGTCCATCAGTGACAGATTGATTAAGAAAAATGTGGCACATATACAATTCATGGAATACTATGCAGCCATAAAAGGATGAGTTTGTGTCCTTTGTAGGGACATGGATGCAAAGTTGAAACCATCATTCTTAGCAAACTATCACAAGAAATGAAAACCAAACACCACATGTTCTCACCATAGGTGGGAACTGAACAATGAGATCACTTGGACTCAGGAAGGGAACATCACAACAATCAGGGCCTATCATGGAGTGGGGGGGAAGGGGGGAGGGATTGCATTGAGTTGGTACCTGATGTAAATGACGAGAGTTGATGGGTGTAGCACAACAACATGGCAACAAGCATACATATGTAACAAAACCCAACTTTATGCACATGTACCCTACAACTTAAAGTATAATAATAATAAATAAATTTTAAAAAAAATACAAAAATTAGCCAGGCATGATCCCAGGTGCCTGTAATCCCAGCTACTCCATAGGCTGAGTTGGGAGAATCGTATGAACCCGGCAGGCGGAGGTTACAATGAGCCGAGATTCTGCCATTGCACTCCAGCCTGGGCGACAGAGCAAGACTCCATCTCAAAAACAAACAAACAAATAAACAAACACTCATGCTGGCCGGGCGCAGTGGCTCACGCCTGTAATCCCAACACTTTGGGAGGCTAGGTGGGCGGATCATGAGGTCAGGAGATCGAGACCATCCTGGCTAACACGGTGAAACCTCGTCTCTACTAAAAATGCAAAAAATTAGCCTGGCCTAGTGGCAGGCACCTGTAGTCCCAGCTACTTGGGAGGCTGAAGCAGGAGAATCACTTGAATCCGGGAGGCAGAGCTTGCAGTGAGCTGAGATTGGGCCAGTGCACTCCAGCCTGGGCAACAGAGCCAGACTCCATCTCAAAACAAAACAAAACGAAACAAAACAAAACTCATGCTGAAGAATAGAAATATACTTAGTAATATATATGTTGATCTTGGTTATGCCAGAAAAATACTATCTGAGGCATAGACATGGGAAACATTTAAGAAGATATTTGCCAAAACATGAAAACTGATTTTCTCCAACTAGTGGATTATGAATTATTCATTTTATCAAATCTATTGCATCTAATAAATTTGGACAGTGTCAGATAATACGTCTTTTCTTTTGTGTGGGGGAGGGAGTCTCACTTTGTCACCAGGCTGGAGTGCAATGGCACGATCTCAGCTCACTGCAACCTCTGCCTCCCGGGTTCAAGTGATTCTCCTGACTCAGCCTCCCTAATAGCTGGGACTACAGATGTGCGCTACCACGCCCAGCTAAGTTTTGTATTTTTAGTAGAGATGGTGTTTCACCATGTTGGCCAGGATGGTTTCCATCTCTTGACCTCTTGATCTACCCACCTCGGTCTCTCAAAGTGCTGGGATTACAGGCATGAGCCGCCGTGTCTGGCCAATATGTCTTTTTTGATTGCTATTGTACCATGACCTCTTTTTGGCCTTAAAAATGTTTCTTTGGTATTTATAAGAGACATTGTTGGATTTCTACCTCACATTCCTTTCCCCTCCTTTCCTTTCCCACAACTCCAGTTTTATCCAGGTGCTCACATTCTTCTTTTGGTTTGGGGAGGCTAACGCCAGTCGCAGGCCAAGAGGTAAATCTTTTTTTTTTTTTTTTTTAAGCGACAGGTTTCATTCACTCTGTCACCCAGGCTGGAGTGCAGTGGCAGGATCATAGCTCACTATAATCTCAAACTCATGAGCTCAAAGGATCCTCCTGCCTCATCTTCTTAAGCAACTGGGACTACAGGCACATATCACCACTCCTGATTAATTTTTTATTTCCTTTTTTTGAGACGAAGTCTTGCTGTGTCGTCCAGGCTGGAGTGCAGTGGCGCGATCTTGACTCACTGTAACCTCTGCCTCCCGGGTTCAAGAAATTCTCCTGCCTCAGCCTCCCAAGTACCTGGGGCTAAAGGTGCATGCCACCATGCCTGGCTAATTTTTTGTATTTTTAGTAGAGACGGGGTTTCACTGTGTTGCCCAGGCTGGTCGTGAACTACTGAACTCAGGCAATCTGCCTGCCTTGGCCTCCCAAAGTGCTAGGATTACAGGTGTGAGCCACCACACCCAGCCAATTTTTTTATTTAAAAATTTTTATTACTACTTTGTATTTATTTTGAAATAAATAAATAACAAAAATTTAAAACACAAGTAAGACACTTATAACACATTTATTTTGAAATAAATAAAAATTTAAAACACTATTAAGTAAAACACTTAAAACTCATTTAAAACACTATTAAAACACACTATTAACTATTTGCAATCATAAGATTTTACTTTCATGTAGCTAAATATATTACAAGGTCTCACTCTGTCACCCAGGCTGGAATGCAGTGGTGCGATCGAGGCTCACTGCAGCCTCAACCTCCTGGGCTCAGGTGATCCTCCCACCTCAGGCTCCTGAGTAGCTGGTACTACAGGCACACACCATTATGCTCAGCTAATTTTTTGCAGAGACATGGTTTCACTTTGTAGCCCAGGCTGATCTCAAACTCCTGGGTTTAAGTGATCCTCCTGCCTCAGCCTCCCAAGCAGCTAGGATTACAGGCGTGAGCCACTGCGTGCAGCCATAGGGGTAAATCTTGATTGGGCGAAGTCTTAGACTCTAAGCCAATTATGATTATATCAGTCCCCTTGCCAGGGATTGTTTAAGAGTAAGGATGTGACCCATTTCTAGTCCATGAAATAGGAAAAGTATATGAGAGGGAGGGGTCGCTTCTGGGCAGGTTTTTGGGGTTTTTTGTTTTTTGTTTTTTGTTTTTTTTTGAGACGGAGTCTCTCTCACTCTATCACCCAGGCTAGAGGGCAGTGGCGCGATCTCGGCTCACCAAAACCTCCACCTCCCGGGTTCAAGCCATTCTCCTGCCTCAGCCTCTCGAGTAGCTGAGATTACAGGCATGTACCACCACACCCAGCTAATTTTTAGTAGAGACAGGATTTCACCATGTTGCCCAGGCTGGTCTTGAACTCCTGACCTCGTGATCCACCCACCTTGGCCTCCCAAAGTGCTGGGATTACAGGCATGAACCATGGTGCCCAGCCTGGGCAGGGTTTTTTTTGTTTGTTTTTTTGTTTTTTCTGCTTGTGGATGTTGTTACGTCAAGGTGTAAAACCTAGAAATACTGAAGTCATCTTGGATCATGAAGAGAAGCAGCCTTGGAATGAGATTGTTACTGAAGGTGGCAGAATGGAGAGTTGGAAGAAATCTGGGTCCTTGATGACACCATTACCCACAGGTTGTACTATGCCCAGAAACAGCTAGTTTCTTGATTTTTGTTGTTGTTGTGGTGGTGGTAAAATAATAAATTTCTTTACTGCTTAAGTTTATTTGAATTGGTGTTATCTGTTACTTCCAGCTAAAGGCATCCTGATTGATACAGTACATCTTGGAAATAACAGAGTTCAGCAATCTTCCTATAGAGAATTTTGTTGTAGCATAACTCCTGTGGAGTAGGAGGAAAAAATTAGGATCCACAGGTTATTCAAAACAAAAAGGGATCTTCTAGAATTTGAGGAAGTGAGAAATTGGCAAAAATATGTTTTGGTGAAATCTTCTTTGATCAGAACATGATAAAAGGAAAAGAATTAAACATTTTTCTTCTATAATTAAATAATTGTCATTTTATATTAAAATTGTTTTCTAGAAAAAAACTTGATTTTTGTTTGACAAAAATGTTCAAATACTATTTTTTATTTTTAAAATTTAAAAATAACATTCATTATTCTCTAAAATTTTACTCTTCTCTAAAATCTTCCAATACATTTGTTTTTGAAGAACACTATTTGCTATTCACAATCATAACATTTTACTTTAGTGTAGCTAAATCTATTAAGTAATCAGACAGCAATTCAGCATAACTAGTTCATTACATTTGTATAGAAGTAGATAATTTCATAGAAATCTATCAAAACAAAATGAAAAATTGATTATTTGCTTACAAATATTAGAAGAGTGGTTCAGCTTTAATGTCTTCTTTATTTTATCAGTAGCAGAAAAATCTGTCATGTAAACTTTTCTTAACTTCTTTTCTTCCGAAATTCCTTACTTTCTATAACTTGGCCTTTTGACAGTTGTTAGAATCAGTTACTGACAATTCCTTTTTATCATTCACAAAATATAGCTGGAGACCTTTGCTCAGAAAGGAAAGCTCTGGTATTAATTATCAAGTTTATTGTTTCAAGCTTGGGTTCTGTACTCATGTGAGTTTTCAGCTATGAATTATAGCTGCAGTAATTACCATGCCTTTGTTGATAATTTTAGTTGAGTTACTTGTACTTTAGATCATACCTCTTTTTTTATAACTAATGATTTTAAAGTTTTGGCATTTGGGAATTACAATGTTTCTGAACTTTGTTTACTTTTTTTTTTCTTTTTTTTAGCTAGGGTCTCACTCTGTTGCCCAGGCTGGAGTGCAGTAGTTTGATATGGCTCACTGCAGCCTCAGCCTCCCTGGGCTCAAGTGATCCTCTCACTTCAGCCTCCCAAGTATCAGGAACCACAGGTGTGTGCCACCATGCCTGGCTAGTTTTTGTATTTTTTGTAGAGATAGGGTTTTGCCATGTTGCCCAGGCTGGTCTTCAACACCCAGGCTCAAGCAATCCTCCCACCTCAGCCTCCCAGTGTGCTAGGATTACAGGGGTGAGTCACCATGCCCAGGCTGGACTTTATTTAAATGTTGAAATTTAAAACTCTTGGTTAATGATAGGAGGCATTTCAGGTGGTTCTCTGTGGCACTTCTCAACTTTTGTCCACAAGGATGCACTTGGCCTTCCTATAAGTTATATGTAAATCCCTCGAATTTATTGTAGCTCCACTTCTTTCTCTCCACCTAGGAAGAGCTTTACAGACATTACCTTTAATCTAAAACCAAACCGATAGGAAATAGTGGCACTTTTAATCAGTAGCAAATTACTGGAACATTTCTCCTGACACTTCATCACTCTACAATGACGCCGCATGATGCCTCATGACTCCCAGTGAAAAAGACTACTTTAGTAGTCACCGCAATGCAGTGGGAAACAAGAAACAAAAGACAAAAAATAAAGTCCCTTTCACCCCCCATTTTGTAGAGTAACCTTTGTTGGAGCAGTAACTTAACCTCTCTATACTTCAGTTCTCCTTACATACAAAATGAAAGCTAGAAGTTCTTATGAAAATACCAGTTGAGTGGTTTTTTAATTTTGAATTTTTATTTATTTTCTTTTTGAGACGCAGTCTCACTCTGTCACCCAGTCTGGAGTGTGGTGGCATGATCTCGGCTCACTGAAATCTCTGCCTTCTGAGTTCAAGCAATCCTCCTGCCTCGGCCTCCCTAGCAGCTGGGATTACAGGCACGCACCACCTCACCCAGCCAATTTTTGTATTTTTAGTAGAGATGAGGTTTCACCATGTTGGCCAGGCTAGTCTTGAACTCCTGACCTCAGGTGATCCACCCCTCCTTGGCCTCTCAAAGTGCTGGGGTTACAGGTGTGAGCCACTGCGCCCAGCCAAAATATCAGTTAAGTTTAATATTGTTTTCAGAGCTTCACTTCAATAAAATAGGATGGAGGGCCTGGCAGAGTAGAGAGGGATTCAAATGTAGAAGGCTTGAAATCGTAGGCTGAGGAACTGAATCATGGGGGCTTGTAAAGATTACTGAACAGTGTAATAGCATAATCATCAATATCTGTGTTTCAGGAGGAACACTCGCAGCAGTGTGTAAAATAGGAGAGAGTGATGGAAAATAGTAGAGTCAGGAGAGTATTGCAAAAGTCTAGACAAGAGTTGATGGTAATTGCTGTGAGAATTGGAAAAATTTGACTAATTAAAGAGGTATGGAAGACAATCAATTGTAGAAGCCATAGGATTTGGTTGGATATGAGAAGTAAGGGAGAGTAAGGATTTCTTTTTTTCTTTTTTGAGACAGAGTCTTGCTCTGTTGCCCAGGCTGGAGTGCAGTGGTACAATCTTAGCTCACTGCAACCTCTGCCTCCCGAGTTCAAGTGATTCTCCTGCCTCAGCCTCCCGAGTAGCTGGGATTACAGGCGCACGCCACCACACCCGGCTAATTTTTGTATTTTTAGTAGAGACAGGGTTTCAGCATGTTGGCCAAGATGATCTCGAACTTCTGACCTCAGGTGATCCGCCCACCTTGACCTCCGAACGTGCTGGGATTACAGATGTGGGCCACAGCGTAATCCTAGAGTACGGATTTCAATGGGTTAAGGGTTTCCGGTCTGAACATCTGAAGATGCCATTCCTTAACTGAATGCAAGCTCAGGAACGTGTGGATTCTAGGATTAAGAATGATTTTCTCCTGTTATTTGAAATGTGGATCCCGTGTGATGCTAACCACCTGGACAGTTAGAGTAGCTGTGGGGAAATTTCTTCGAACAAGGGAAAGGAATATTATTGTAATGAAAACAGCTCATTTTTGTAGTTCGCAACCATTAGTGCCCCCAAACTCTGAGGTAGTTATTACCTCGCCAGCAATAAAAGCTTGATTATAGTCCCTGATTACTGACTCTGTGAAGGTCCTTGTTTCCAGCAACTTCCATAGGCAAAATATTATTGTGATTAATTATCGTGTGGCATAATACAAAGACTAGATGATGTATTGTGGCTTCCGGAGGGAGCCTGCTTCGTTTTTTCGCTGGAGCCCTCGGGGCAGGGCAACTGGAGAAATCCCTGCGTGGCCTTCGGCCCTTCCCTGGTCAGAGCCCGCCAGCAGCGAGGTGCTCCCAGCCATGAGGTCTGGGTCTTCAGGATCTCCCGACTTCGGTGCCTTGACCTTGGGCGGAGGGCCCTGTTACCCTTCCTTGCTCACGGACTCCAGCTTTCAGCGCCGGGGACGGGGCGGGACCGCCCTTAGGTCCCGCCCCTCCGCCTCCGCCTCGCCCCGCCCCGCCCCGCTCGCGGCCGCCGGCTCCCGCGGGCAGCAGGGGGATGCGCGCCTGCGCTGGCCCTAGCCTCGGAGCAGCCATGATGGTGGGTGTTCTCCGCGGCGCCGAGCCCCGGGAGCGCGGTGGGGGCGGCGGGCGCGGGGCGGGCGCGGGGACCGCGCCAGCCTGGCACTAATGTCTCCCTTTGTGTCTCCCCCATCCCATCCTTTTCTCCGGCGCGTCGGGCCCGCCGACCCCGCAGGAAGGCCTGGACGACGGCCCGGACTTCCTCTCAGAAGAGGACCGCGGAGTAAGTTCTGCCACCGTTTCGCTCGCGGAACCCTGCCACCCTCCCTCCCCATCCTGGGTCCACGGGTGTGGTACGGGGAGGGGTCCCCAGCCGCGCCGCACTCCCTCTCCGTAGTCCTCCTTTCGGTTTCCTCGCTGCACCGCGCCCCACCCTCCTGCAGCCCTTCCTCCCTGGGGGCCGCTCGGTTCCGATTCCCGGGGACCCGCGGCTGCTTTTTTGTTCCCCGCCGCTGGTTCGGGCCTTCTGATGGACCTCCACTCCCACCCAGGGCGGGGTGCAGGTGGGGAAGTGGAAGTGGAGGCGGGAGCTGGAACGCCCCCACCCTCCCTCGCCACTTTAGGGCCATGAAAACCCATTCTCGGACCTTCCGGCGGCACCCTCAATTTTCACCCGGTGTTGACATCTCGAACTTGCTCCCGCCCACCCTTCTCTCTGTCTCTCAAATAGTACCGGTGTAGTCTACATTACCATTTTGCAAAGATTTTTACAGTAGCCGAATCAACTCCTGTGCAGTGCCCTACTAGATTATGCAAAGTGCGGGTAACCTTCGGTATCTTTACTTTTTCTAATATCCAACGAATCCTGTCTTTGGCAGGATTTCCTTGGTGTTTTATTCTCCCTTAGCTTCTTTGAGGTATATTGAAAAATACTATTGATAATTGTATATACTTAAGATACACATTATATTTTAATACACCAATGCATTGTGAAATGAGTACCACAATCAACCTGACATATCCACTGCCTCACCTAGTTACCAGTTTTTTTTGTGTGTGAGAACATTTGAGATCTAAGCAAATTTCAAGTCTGTACCCTTTGACCAACATCTACGCTCCACCCCGCCCCCCACCCCCCACATACACACCCCGCCAGGCCTTTGATAACCTCCATTCTACTCTTGGTGTTCTAAGGTTAGTTGCATTCTACTTCAGAAAGAGCCTTCCGGTCTCTGATTCCTCCCTTCCACCCCTCTCTCCACTCCCTTTTTTCTTGGCTGAAGGGTGGTTATCTTTATAGTCCCTTGTACAAGTGAGCACTTGGAAAATGTTGATATATGATAATTACTATTCATCAAGGTTTCGTGGTTCCTTCACTTTTCACAGCCTGCCCTTCAGTTTTCCCTTTTGCTTTTTCTTAGCCGTCTTAATGTGAAAGAGACATCTGTTAGTGCATATTTGGTAGGTGATAAAATATTGTGGGATGTTATTGCTGTTTGTAATAACAGATGAGGTAGTTAGTATAACCTGGTGACTTTTATAAAGCTTTTATTTATTTATTTGGTTTTATGAGACAGTATCTCCCTTTGTTGCCCAGGCTGGAGTGCAGTGGCATGGTTATAGCTCACTGCAGCCTTTACCTCCTGGGTTTAAGTGATCCTCCCACCTCAGCCTCCCAAGTAGCTGGGACTACTGGCATGGGCCACCATGCCTAGCTAGGTTTTTGTTTGTGGTTTGTTTTTTGAGACGGAGTCTTGCTCTGTCACCCAGACTGGAGTGCAGTGGCACTATCTTGGCTCACTGCTAGCTCCGCCTCCCGAGTTCACGCCATTCTCCTGCCTCTGCCGACCAAGTGTAACTGGGACTACAGGCGCCCTCCACCACGCCCGGTTAATTTTTTGTATTTTTAGTAGAGACGGGGTTTCACCGTGTTAGCCAGGATGGTCTCGATCCCCTGACCTCGTGATCCGCCCCCCTCGGCCTCCCAAAGTGCTGGGATTAGAGGCGTGAGCCACCGCACCCGGCCTGTTCGTTTGTTTTTATAGAGACAGGGTCTCACCATGTTGCCCAGGCCAGTGTCAAACTCCTGGGCTCAAGTGGGCCTCTTGCCTCTGCCTTCCAAAGTGCTGAGATTATAGGCATGAGTCACTGTGCCCAACCGAACTTTTAAATAGTAGGAAAGATGGAGAAGGTGCTGCATACTTTATAAATTAATTTCTCAGTGTAAACAAAGACATTATTTAGAATTTCAGGTTAAAGCAAAAGCATCATATGGAATTACTGGTTGTTTCTAAGATTTTTAGTTTTGGCCAGGCACAATGGCTCACACCTGTAATCCCAGCATTTTGGGAGGCCAAGGCAAGCGGATTGTTTGAGGCAGGAATTCAAGATCAGCCTGAGCAACATAGCAACACCCCAACTCTACCTAAAATTTTTAAGATCGGATGTGGTGGCTCAGCCTGTAATCCCAGCACTTTGGAAGGCCAAAGCGAGTGGATCACCTGAGGTCAGGAGTTTGAGACCAGCCTGACCAACATGGTGAAACCCCATCTCTACTAAAAATACAAAAATTAGCTGGGCATGGTGGTGCATGCCTGTAATTCCAGTTACTCTGGAGGCTGAGGCAGGAGAGTCACTTGAACCTGGGAGGTGGAGGTTGCAGTGAGCCGAGACTGCGCCATTGCACTCCAGCCTGGGCAACAAGAGCAAAACTCCATCTCAAAAAAAAAAAAAACAACAATTTTTTTTTTGAACTTAGGCAAGCTTGGTGGTATATGCCTATAGTCCTAGCTATTTGAGAGACTGAGAGCTTAAGAACAGTGAGCTATGGCTTGAGAGGGCCTGGGTAACACAGTGAGATCATGTCTCTAAAAAAATTTTTTAAATTGTATTTTGGATTTTAAAATAGGGGAAACTAGCAGAGTTACTTAATGAAGTGAGAGGAGTTGATTAGAGCACAATTAAACTGATTTTTCTAAATATAAAGCATATGACCTTTATATTTAGATAACTTTGTGTCCTATTTTTGGGGTCTACTAGCACAAGCAAACAGAATTTGCTTTCTTGAAGGATCTTACTAATAATGTTCAGTAAAAATAAAAATATTAATTTTTGAGTATGTCGATGATGTGAAAAGTATCTTTTGGTGAATATTTGTGTTCATGGCTTTATGCCTTCAGGAAGATTTGCTCATGGATCTGGAAGCACTTAAGTAATTTGTCCAGAAACTTTTTCTTTTTCTTTTCTTTTTTTTTTTTTTTGAGACAGAGTCTTGCTCTGTTGCCCAGGCTGGAGTGCAGTGGCGCCATCTCAGCTCGCTGCAAGCTCTGCCTCCCAAGTTCACGCCATTCTCCTGCCTCAGCCTCCTGAGTAGCTGGGACTACAGGAGTCCGTGACCATGCCCAGCTAAGTTTTTGCATTTTTTTTTTTTTAGTAGAGGCGGGATTTCACCGTGTTGCCTAGGATGGTCTCGATTTCTTGACTTTGTGATCTGCTCACTTGGCCTCCCAAAGTGCTGGGATTACTGGCGTGAGCCACCACACCTGGCCCCAGAAACTTTTTTGTGTATTACAAAATTGAAGAGGAAAACAAAAGAGCACGCCTGACGGAGATGTTCTTATAGAATCCTGTAGATGAAAATTTTAATATGGAAATGGAAAAAAAAACATGAATTAGAACACTTTTGGAACATCAGGATGGATATGTACACTTGCCCAGTTCTTCCTTATTTTTGTCCCATGGAACTGAGTGAATCATAATAATTATATAATTATAGGTGGGCACAGCATAATCATTGTTTCATTATATTTCATTATATTTCATCATCCCTCTGTAGCCTTTAGTATCCTCCTTTTTCTAATGAGAAATCTGAACTTCAGAGAAACTAAGTTAGTGGTCTGAGGTCACACAGCAATGAGTGGGAGAGCTGGACTTTAAACCACATTTCTGATATCAGAGCCACTGCACAGGTTTCTCAAAGTGGCCTTGAAATACTTGCCTTAGAATTACCTGGGTCGTTTGAAAATCAAAATGAAAGTTTCTGGCTGTCACCTCCTCACTAAATCAGCATCTCTTAGGGTAGGGAATACACAATATTGAAAACTGTTGGTCACACTTTGATCTCTTCAGCCCCACCTCTACATAAGGGCAGATAACTGCATTTTTTTGTTTGTTTTTTTTTTTTTTAATTTTTTTGAGACAGGGTCTTGCTCTGTCACCCAGGCTGGAGTGCAGTGGCATGATCTCGGCTCACTGCAGCATCTGCCTTCAGGTTCAACCAGTTCTCCTGTCTCAGTCTCCTGAGTAGCTGGGACTACAGGCACATGCTACCACACCCAGCTAATTTTTGTATTTTTAGTACAGACAGGGTTTTCACCATATTGATCAGGCATGTCTTGAACTCCTGACCTCAGGTGATCCACCTGCCTCGGCCTGCCAAAGTGCTGGGAGTATAGGCCTAAGCCACTGTGCCCAGCTGATAACTTTTTTTTTTTTTTTTAGAGGGAGTTTCACTCCTGTCACCCAGGCTGTAGTGCAATGGCACGATCTTGGCTCACTGCAGCCTCCACCTCCCAGGTGCAGGCGATTCTCCTGCCTCAGTCTCCTGAGTAGCTGGGATTATAGGCGCCCACCACCACACCTGGCTAATTTTTTTGTTTTTTTAATAGAGACAGGGTTTCACCATATTGGCCAGGCGGGTCTCAAACTCCTGACCTCAGGTGATCTGCCCGCCTCGGCCTCCCAAAGTGCTGGGACTACAGGCGTGAGCCACCGCGCCCGGACGATAACTGCTTATTTAACGAGTGCCCAAGGAGTTTCTGTTTGTGACTGAAATTTGATTACTGCTGCACAAAGTTATCCTGCTATTTCCTCATTTTAGAAACAGAAATATCTGGCCTGTTTAAATTTCCTTACATTGTGTTTGTCCTGATAGAAATAGATTGCCATAATTAGAACTTTTAGGCATTGCATTTTTAGTTTAGATCATCTTGTTGAGCCTTTTAAGAAAGGGAGTCTTGGCGGGTCACAGTGGCTCACCCCTGTAATCCCAGCACGTTGCAAGGCGGAGGCGGGTGGATCACGAGGTCAGGAGTTCGAGACCAGCCTGACCAACATGGTGAAGCCCTGTCCCTACTAAAAATACAAAAAATTAGCCGGGTGTGGTGGCGGGTAGCTGTAATCCCAGCTACTTGGGAAGCTGAGGCAGGAGAATCACTGGAACCCAGGAGGTGGAGATTGCAGTGAGCTGAGAGCATGCCATTGCACTCCCACCTGGGCAACAGTACAAGACTCTGTCTCAAAAAGAAAAGGTCATCTTGATAGAGAAAAAGCATGAAGTACATATTGATATGAGTTGCAAAGGGGGCAGAACATTCAAAAATGATAACTAGCATTTCATGTAAAGCAGTAAGCAATTTTTTTTTTTTTTTTTTTTTTTTTTTCTGAGACGGAGTCTCGCTCTGTCGCCCAGGCCGGAGTGCAGTTGCGCGATCTTGGCTCACTGCAACCTCTGCCTCCTGGGTTCATGCTATTCTCCTGCCTCAGCCTCCTGAGTAGCTGGGACTACAGGCACCCGCCACCACGCCCTGCTAATTTTTTGTATTTTTAGTAGAGACAGGGTTTCACCATGTTAGCCAGGATGGCCTCGATCTCCTGACCTTGTGATCTGCCTGCCTTGGCCTCCCAAAGTGCTGGGGTTACAGGTGTGAGCCACCGTGCCGGCCCTTTTTTTTTTTTCTAGACAGAGTCTTGCTCTGTTGCTAGGCTGGAGTGCAGTGATGCGACCTTGACTCACTGCAACCTCTGCCTCCCAGGTTCAAGCTATTCTGCCTCAGACTCCTGAGTAGCTGGTACTACAGGCACTCGCCACCATGCCCAGCTAATTTTTGTATTTTTATTAGAGATGAGGTTTCACCATGTTGGCCAGGATGGTCTCGATCTCTTGACCTCATGATCCACCCGCCTTGGCCTCCCAAAGTGCTGGGATTACAGGCGTGAGCCACCACATCTGGCTACAGGTAAACAAAATTAAAGTCAGTGTTTTTAAATAAATCTTTAAGTAGCCGCATATTTTCATCATGATGTTTCGCTTAGAACAGAATCTCAGCGCCCTAAGAAAACATTGTTTTGACCAGGCACAGTGTCTAATGCTTGTAATCCCAGCACTTTGGGAGGCCAAGATGGGCAGATCACCTGAGGTCAGGAGTTAAAGACCCTCCTGGCCAACATGGTGAAACCCCATCTCTACTAAAAATACAAAAATTAGCCGCGTGTGATGGCTGGTGCCTGTAATTCCAGCTACTTGGGAGGCTGAGACGGGATAATCACCTGAATCCAGGAGGCAGAGGTTGCGGTGAGCCAAGACCTTGCCATTGTACTCCAGCTTGGGCGACAAGAGCAAAACTGTCTCAAAAAATAATAATAATAATAAAAAAAGGAAAATACTGTTTTGTGAGAAATTTTAAAAACAGGCTTCAAGACTACATAGTGTTGAAAAATATTGGCTGCATTTTCATCTCTTTAGCCCTACCTCTATATAATAGGTTTTTCTCCCTCAAATAAAGGACAGTAACATATTATTTGGTAAACAAATGAGCCCTTTGAATTGGACACATTTTTTTCTAATGTGCTTGTTAAATAAGAACAGTGCGTGCCAGAGTGATGGCATGATTCTCTTTGCACTTGATTTCAATTCTGAATAATATGTTTATTGTTTTCAAGAATTACTTTAGGTAGAGTAACTACTCGTTCTCCTGTACTTCTAGCCTTGTTCCTACCTCTATTCCTTATCTTCGTTAATAGCATCACTTTCCAGTTATGCCGGCAAGAAACCTCTGAGTCATATCCTTCATTTTATATCAGAACAGTCATTGCGGCCAGTTAATTTCACCTTGGAAATGTTGTTTACCCCATCTTTCATGTGCATGGTCCCATTTAAACTCCTTGCTACTTCTTTCTTGGACTGTAGCAGTACCTATCCTTAGTCTGTGTCTTTAGTCTTTCTACCTCCAATTCAGTCTTCAAATTACTTATATTACTGAAATGATTAAACCATATAGCACCATTAGTGAAAAGGACTTCCTTGGACCCCAGTTTTTTTGGGGGTAAGGTCCAAACTCCTTAGGCTAACATTAAACTCTGTTTATAACCTTTTCTGACTGGCTTCATTTCTCAATATCTCTTCCCCCATATTCTAGTGTATTCCCCATTGCCCAAGCACCTCTACACTTGACTGTCTGTTTTATGCATGCATTTCAGTGTTTTATTTTCCCCTCACCTTTTCTTTCACTTGAAATTCAACTTGAATTTGGCCCAGATGCTTGCATTTTGTTTTGCACCTACACACTTTTTAGCTTAAACACATTCCACATTTATTGATAGTTATTTCACATAAAAATGTGACATATATTATGTTGGCTGAGGACTAAAAAGGTGAATAAGACAAAGTTCCTGCCCTGAGACCATCACAGTATAGTGAAGGAGATAGAGTTATAATCCCTTGAAATAAAGTGTATGGGAGTTCAAAGTAAAGTGTTCAACTTTAGGGGAAAGGGTAGTAGTAAAGACATAATGATAGTTACACATTTACATAGCATTCACTGTATGTCAGGGACTTTCCATGTATTAACTCAATTCTCAAATCCCTATGAAATACACCTACTGTTATTCCTATTCGGGAAAGGAAAACTGAGTTGCAGAGACATTAAATAACTTGCCCAAAGTCAAAAGCCAGTAGGAGCCGTGGTCAAATAGGCAGTCTAGCTCTAGGGCCTGGCTTTTAACCACTGTGCTATTGGTCTGCTTTCCAACGGGGAGGATGGCATGTGTTGGTAATTTGGTTCCTCCTAGAGCACTAGTTCTTACTGGAGCATAGGTTGCAAAGGTACATGCAGCCAGTATGGACAGAGTATAAAGTGCATAGTGAAAGACTCCAGGCAGTGGGAAGTACTGAGGGATTTTAAGCTAGGAAAGACATGCCCAGGCCAGGTGCAGTAGCTCATGCCTGTAATCCCAGCACTTCGGGAGGCCGAGGTGGGCAGATCACCTGAGGTAAGGAGTTCAACACCAGCCTGGCCAACGTGACGAAACCCCATCTATACTAAAAGTACAAAAAAAAAATTAGCCAGGTGTGGTGGTGGGAGCCTGTAATTCCAGCTACTAGGGAAACTGAGGTAGGAGAATCGCTTGAACCCAGGAGGCAGAGGCAGCAGTGAGCCAAGATCATGCCACTATACTCCAGCCTGGGCGACAGGAGCAAAACTCCATCTCAAAAAAAAAAAAAGAGGAAAGACATTTCCAGGTGAAAATATCATTGTAGATTATTCTAATATAGAGGATAGATTGATGCTTCCTTTCAGAAAGCAAAGAAACCAGTTAACAGGCTAATGCAACAGTCCAGATGAGAAATGACAAAGGTAGAACTAAGGCAGTGGAAGAGGGATGAAGGAAGGGATGTAGTAAAGAGATGTTTAGGAGATAGAATTGACAGGACATAGTGACTGAATAAGTAAGTACATGGGCTGGGCAAGGGAGAAGGAGAAAATAGGAAGGAAGAGCAGGGTTAGAGGTTAGGTCATAAGTCTAGTTCCAAGTATGTTGGATTTAAAGTACCTGTGAGGCATCTAACCTGCCCCTGCCAAACTAGAATATAAGATCTGTAAGGTTGAGGATTGTGTCTCTTCACTGCTGTCTCCTTAACATGTAGGACAGTGCTTGATACATTGAGGGCACTGAGTTGTTTAATAAGCAAATACATCCAGATGGCTATGTCTAGTTGGTAACTTGAAATTAAATTGGGAACTTAGAATAAAAGGTCTGAATTGGAGATGTAATTACTTAGGAATTATTAGTTGAGAATGGCTGATATTTGCAACATTAGATAGCACCCAAGGGAAACCAGCATTTAAGGACCAGAGCAAAGATGATTGCTTAATGGGGCTGAGAGGGATAGGAGGCGAATCAGAGGAGACTTCAAAAGTTGAGAGAAGCTGGGTTAGTGGCTCATGCCTATAATCCCAGCACTCTGAGAGGCTGAGGCAAGAGGATCACTTGAGCCCAGGAGTTTGAAACCAGTCTGGGGTGTGTAGAAATATCCTGTCTCTACAAAAACTAAAAATTAGCAGGGTGTGGTCACACATGCATTTGGTCCTAGCTAGCTGCTTGGGAGGCTGAGGAGGGAAGATTGCTTGATCACAGGAGTTCAAGGCTGTAGGGAGCTAAGATTGTACCACTGTACTCCAGCCTGGGCGACAGAGTGAGATGCCCGTCACTTTTTTTTTTTTTTTTTTTGAGGGAGAGTCCCACTTTATCACCCAGGTTGGAGTGCAGTGGCACTATCTTGACTCACTGCAACTTCTTCCTCCCGGATTCAAGCAGTTTGTTGTGTCTCAGCCTCCTGAGTAGCTGGGATTACAGGCATGTACCACCATGCCCAGCTAATTTTTGTATTTTTAGTAGACACAGGGTTTCACCTTGGTGCCCAGGCTGGTCTCTTTTTTTTTTTTTTTTTGAGATGGAGACTCGCTCCGTCGCCCGCGCTGGAGTGCAGTGGCCGGATCTCAGCTCACTGCAAGCTCTGCCTCCCGGGTTTACGCTGCCTCAGCCTCCCGAGTAGCTGGGACTACAGGCACCCGCCTAGTTTTTTGTATTTTTTTAGTAGAGACGGGGTTTCACCGTGTTAGCCAGGATGGTCTCGATCTCCTGACCCCGTGATCCACCCGTCTTGGCCTCCCAAAGTGCTGGGATTACAGGCTTGAGCCACCGCGCCCGGCTGAGGCTGGTCTCAAACTCCTGGCCTCAAGTGATCCTCCTGCCTCAGCCTCCCAAAGTGCTGAGATTATAGGCGTGACCACCACGCCTGGCCCCATCTCCAGTTTTAAAAATAATGATTTTTTAAAAGTTGAGATAGTTTTAAGAAAGGAGTGGTCAGAATGATACCAACGCAGAATACTGCAGAGAGGCCAAGCAGACTGAAAAATATCATTGGTTTGGAAATTAGGTACTCATGTAAAGAATTTTGTTTTTGTTTTTGTTTTTTGACATGGTCTTGCTCTGTTGCTCAGGCTGGCATGCAGTGACACCATCACAGCTTACTGCAGCCTTGACCTCCTGGGCCTCAAGTGATCCTCCCACCTCAGCTTTCCAAGTAGCTGGGACTGCAAGTGTGTCCCACGATGACCAGCTGTAAGGCAAAATTTATTTGTAAAAAGGTTTGTTGGTGGGCCTGAGAGAATAAACAGCTGCTGGCATTTATTTCTCTGGGCTGGAGGAGGCAAGTTCACTTGTTGAGGGTGGGGTGTAATGTAGTAAAAGTTGGAATTGTTGCTGCAGGAAATCAAAAGAGGAGCTGAGTGAAGTTGCACAGGACTGGACTGCTGAGTAGTTTTAAAAGAGCATTTGCAATTTGGAGACTGTTAATTTGAAATGGAACAGTACAAACAATGGTGACTTTTCTGTAGCCATACTCAGCAGCCCAAATGTAAAAGTTGAAGATTATATTGATCTTGAGGCCAGGTGGCTCATGCCTGTAATCCCAGCATTTGGGAGGCTGAGGTGGGAGGATCTCTTGAGCCCAGGAGTTCAAATCTAGCTTGGGCAGCATAGTGAGACCTCGTCTCTATAAAAAAAAATATAAATAAAAGATAAGTAGATCCTGAATGGGAATTTGTAAGCCAGGTATGGTAAAAGAGCAGTGAGAGTTGAAGGGGCCAGCAGGAAAGGTATTGGAATGGCATTTGCGGAGTAGATTGGAAAAGGAGTGAAGCAGAGGGAGTGCCGACAGACTGGAAATAAATGGAAAGGTCACAGGACTGGAGGTGTTGATGAGGTTACATTGTACATGTGGTAAAAGTGGTGGGGAGAAAGCAGGAAGCAGTTAATTTTATATTACATAAGGTTGATTGTCTTTCTCATTGCAAACAGATTTCTTGAAGGCAGGGCTTTTTGCTCACTTTAAATCTTCTGCAATACCTGGGACAGTTGTTTGCGTATAAGTGCTGAAAAAAAAGTTTATTAAATAACCGCATATTACTGTATTGCCTAGAGAGTCAAGTGTTTATATTTATTCTATCTATATATTTTTTGAGACAGAGTTGTGTTCTGTCACCGAGGCTGAAGTACCGTGGCATGATATCAGCTCACTGCAACCTCCACCTCCTGGGTTCAAGTGATCCTTCTGCCTCAGCCTCCTGAGTAGCAGGGGCTACAGGCATACACCACTGCACCCAGCTAATTTTTGTATTTTTAGTAGAGATGGGGTTTCACCATGTTGGCCAGGCTGGTCTCGGACTCCTAACTTCGTGATCCGCCCACTTTGGCCTCCCAAAGTGTTGGAATTACAGGCATGAGCCACTGCACCCGGCCAATCAAATTCGCTTCTATCATGGGGTTTTTAATTGATTGTACTGTAATTACCTGAAAATAGTTTTGCAGCCCAGTTGTGGTTACCACCTTTCTTTCTTTCCTCTTCCCTTCTTTACATTCCACAAATATTTGTTGAGAACTTCCATTGGGAATATAGCAATGAACAAAATAGATAAAAACCTATGTCTTCATGGAGCTGAATTACAGTCATGAAAAGACATTTTTAAAAAGTAAAGTATATTAGGTTTTGAATAAGCATTATGAAGAAAAATGAGGGAGGAGTAAGGATTTTTGGGCTGAAAGGGAGGATGGTTTGAGCTGCACTTTTAGATAGGGTGCCTAGGAAAGGCCTTCCTGAGGAAGACGTAAGGACCTGAAGAAAGTGAGCTGTGCAGATAGATATCTGGGGGCAGAGTGTTCCAGGCAGAGGGAACCAGCAGGTGCAAAGAATCCCTGAGACGGCAGCATATTTGTGTGTTCAAAGAACAAGGAGGGCCGGGTGCAGTGGCTCACGCCTATAATCCCAGTACTTGAGAGGTCAAGGTGGGTGGATCACCTGAGGTTGGGAGTTCGAGAGCAGCCTGGCCAACATGGTGAAACCCCATCTCTACTAAAAATACAAAAATTAGCTGGGCCTGGTGGCGCATGTCTATAATTCCAGCTACTAGGGAGGCTAAGGCAGGAAAATCACTCGAACCAGAGAGGCGGAGGTTGCAGTGAGCCAATATCGCACCACTGTACTCCAGCCTTGGCGACACAGCAAGACTCCTTCCCCCCCAAAAAAGGAGGCCATATGGCAGGACTATAGTGAGCCAGAGGAGTGGTAAATTAGATGATATCAGATGGAGATTTTATAGTGCCTGGTAGGCCACTGTAAGGTATTCAGCTTTTCTTCAAGCGGAAACTCCTTAGATTTTGAGCAGAGAAATGATTTCTAGTTTAATGATACCATAGTGGTGACCCTGTAGGGAATAAATTTATGAGGGGCAAGGGCTGAAGTAACATCAGTTCGAATACTATTGTTAAGAGTCAAAGTTATTTTCTTTCTTTTCTTCCTTCCTCTTTGCCCCATCCCATCCACTCATCCATCTCTCTACATTTTTTTTCTGTCAAAATATGAACAACTGACTTTTTAGGGATGTTCTAAGCTAGATACTTCATAGTACACTAGTCAGTATAATAACTAGTAGTGAATGTCTTCCTAAGTCTTTTTTTTTTTTTGAGACAGAGTCTTGCTCTGTCCCCCAGGCTGGAGTGCAGTGGCGCAATCTCAGCTCACTGCAAGCTCTGTCTCCTGGGTTCAAGCTGTTCTCTTGCTTCAGCCTCCCAAGTTCCTGGGACTATAGGTGCCTGCCACTATGCCTGGCTCATTTTTTGCATTTTTAGTAGAGACGGGGTTTCACTGTGTTAGCCAGGATGATCTTGATCTCCTGACCTTGTGATCCACCCACCTTGGCCTCTCAAAGTGCTGGGATTACAGGCATGAGCTACTGTGCCTGGCCCAAGTCTTTTTTTTTTTTTTTTTTTGAGACAGGGTCTCACTCCGTCACCCAGGCTGGAGTGCAGTGGGACAATCACAGCCCACTGCAGCCTCAGCCTCCTGAGGAGCTGGGACCACAGATGTGCACCATTACACCCAGCTAATTTAAAAATTTTTTGTGCAGACAAGGTCACACTGTGTTGCCCATGCTGGTCTCGAACTCCTGGCCACAAGTGGTCCTTCTGCCTTGGCCTCCCAACGTACTGGGATTATAGGCATAAGCTACCGTGCCTAGCCTTTTACTAAGTAATTATATATGGAACAGCAGGTCAAAGTCTTTAAATTGTTCTTCTAATGATACTACATTTATGTTACTTAATTTTTATTTTTTTTTGTCATAATCTTTCTCTTGACCAGTGACACAAATGTTTAACCTAGTCAGCCTCTGACAGAAGACAGTCCAATGTTTATTGTCCCAGAAGAAGATTAAGCCATTGAATGTAATCTAATTAGAAATTTCTTCAAACTGAACTCACTAGTTGCAGAAAGTTGATTAAATTTTTTTTACCTGAGATGTCGTGCTCTCTCAACCAGGCTGGAGTGCAGTGGTGCGATCTCAGCTCACTGCAACCTCCGCCTCCCAGATTCAAGCAGTTCTCCTGCCTCAGCCTCCTGAGTAGCTGGGATTATAGGCGCCCACCACCACACCTGGCTAATTTTTTTTTTCTTTTTTGTATTTTTAGTAGAAACAAGGTTTCACCATGTTGGCCAGGCCGGTCTCAAATTCCTAACCTTGCGATCCTCCTGCTTCAGCCTCCCAAAGTGCTGGGATGACAGGCGTGAGCCATCGTGCCCAGCCAATTAAATTTTTATGAAACACATAACATTTTTAAAATTTTCATGAAACACAAGTTGTTTGCTTGACTCCTGTCCTTAGTAAAACCCTCTAAATGATTGACTTTTTGCTAAACTGAGAAGAAAATCTGCCTAGACGATTTGTGTACATTTTATGTAATGAACACTAAATCTCACACCTGTAATCCCACCCTTGGCTAATTTTTGTTCTTGTTAATTGTTTTCGGTTTTTTTTTTTTTAGAGACAGGGTTTTGCCATGTTGCCTAAATTGGTCTTGAACTCCTGAGCTCAAGTGATCCAATCGCCTCAGCCTCCCAGTGTTAAGATTACAGGTGTGAGCTGCCACACACAGCCAGATTTTTTTTTTTTTTTTTGAGACAGAGTCTCACTCTGTCGCCTAGGCTGGAGTGCAGTGGTGCCATCTTGACTCACTGCAACTTCTGCATCCCACGTTCAAGCAATCTGCTGCCTCAGCCTCCCGAGTAGCTGGGATTACAGGCGCCTGCCACCAGGCCCAGCTAATTTTTGTATTTTTAGTAAGAGGCGGGGTTTCACCATCTTGGCCACGTTGGTCTTGAACTCCTGACCTCGTGATCCACCTGCCTCAGCCTCCCAGAGTGCTGGTATTACAGGCGTGAGCCACCACACCCGGCCCCAGATTCTGTATTTTTAACAAGCAACCAGGTTGATTCTTACTAGGTGTGTTTTGGAAATGCTAGACTAAGCAATTAAAACGTAAGAAGTGGAGAAATGCCACAGTAATTATTCTAAAACCTGTATGATAAATGAACTAGTTTCCTGTGGCTGCTGTAACAAGTTACCACAAACTTGATGGCTTAAAACTACATAAATTTAGGCCGGGTGTGGTGGCTCACGCCTGTAATCCCAGCACTTTGGGAGGCCGAGGCGGGCGGATCACAAGGTTAGGAGATTAAGACCATCCTGGCTAACACGGTGAAACCCTGTCTCTACTAAAAATACGAAAAATTAGCTGGGCGTAGTGACAGGCGCCTGTAGTCCCAGCTACTCTGGAGGCTGAGGCAGGAGAATGGCGTGAACCCGGGAGGCAGAGCTTGCAGTGAGCGGAGATCGCGCCACTGCACTCCAGCCTGGGCGGCAGAGCGAGACTCCGTCTCAAAAAAAAAAAAACTACATAAATTTATTCTCTCACAGTTCTGAAGGCCAGAAGTCAGAAATCAGTATCACTGAGCTGACGTCAGGATGTCAAGCTGGCAGGGCCAGCTCTCCCTCCAGAGGCTCGAGGGAAGGATTCCCTGCTTCCTCCAGCTTTCAGTGGCTACCAGCAGCAGCAGCCCTTGGTTTGTGGCTGCAGTACTCTAATCTGCCTCCATGGTCACAAGACCTTCTCATTAGTTATTGGAGTATTTTTTTCTGTGTCAAATTTTCTTTTTTGATACTGAGTCTCACTCTTGCCCAGGCTGGAGTGCAGTGGCCTCATCTCTACTCACTGCCAGCTCTGCCTCCCAGGTTCACACCACTCTCCTGCCTCACCCTCCCGAGTAGCTGGGATTATCGGCATGCGCCACCACACCTGGCTAATTTTGTATTTTTAGTAGAGGTGGGGCTTCTCTACGTTGGTCAGGCTGGTCTCGAGCTCCTGACCTCAGGTAATCCACCTGCCTTGGCCTCCCAAAGTGCTGGGATTACAGGCCACCGGCAGCACCTGGCCTCTGCTTTTTGTATATAGATAATGTGCTGGCTCGGCGTTGTGGCTCACTCCTGTAATCCCAGCACTTTGGGAGGCTGAGGCGGGTGGATCACCTGAGGTCAGGAGTTGAAGACCAGCCTGGCTAACATGGTAAAACCCCATCTCTACTAAAAATACAAAAGTTAGCTGGGCCTGGTTGTACATGCCTGTAGTCCTAGCTACTCGGGAGGTTGAGGCTGGAAAATCGCTTGAACATGGGAGGCGGAGGTTGTAGTGAGCCAAGATGGGGCCCCTGCACTCCAACCTGGGGGGACAAAGTGAGACTCCATCTCAAAAAATAACATGTGATTGATTGCCTTTAAGGCCCACCTAGATAATCCAGGATAATCTCAAAATCCCCATCTCAAAATCCATAATTGAATGACATCTGCAAAGTCCTAGTCCTTTATTGACATACAAGGTAACATTTACAGCTTCCAGGAATTTGGATGTAGATACCTCCCAGGGAGCTACCACAATAAACATCTTAAAAGTGGCCTCGCCTGGCTCAGTGGCTCACACCTGTAATCCCAGCACTTGGAGAAGCCAAGGTGAAAGGATTGCCTGAGCTCAGGAGTTCAAGATCAGCTTGGGTGACATAGTGAGACCCTGTCTCTATTTAAAACAAAAAACAAAAAACAAAGGCCTGAATGTGATTAAAGAAAAAAAGGAGGCCAGGCGCAGTGGCTCACGCCTGTAATCCCAGCACTTTGGGAGGCCGAGGTGGGTGGATCACGAGATCAGGAGATCAAGACCATCCTGGCTAACACAGTGAAACCCTGTCTCTACTAAAAAAAATACAAAAAATGGTGGCAGGCACCTGTAGTCCCAGCTACTCGGGAGACTGAGGCAGAAGAATGTGAACCCGGGAGGTGGAGCTCGCAGTGAGCCAAGATTGCACCACTGCACTCCAGCCTGGGCGACAGAGTGAGACTCTGTCTCCAAAAAAAAAAAGAAAAAAAAGGAAACAGGGAAACAGATTTTTTTTTTTTTTTTTTTGGAGACAGAGTCTCACTCTGTCGCCCAGGCTGGAGTGCAGTGGTGCAATCTTCGCTCACTGCGAGCTCCAGCCTGGGGGAAAGAATGAGACCGTGTCACAAAAAAAAAAAGAAAAAAAAGGAAACAGGGAAACAGATTTTTTTTTTTTTTTTTTTTTGAGATGGAGTCTCACTCTGTCACTAGGCTGAAGTGCAGTGGCGTGATCTCCACTTTGTGCAACCTCCGCCTCCCAAGTAGCTGGGACTACAGGCATGCGCCACCATGTCCAGCTAATTTTGGTATTTTTAGTAGAGATGGGGTTTCACCATGTTGGCCAGGATGGTCTCAATCTCTTGACCTCATGATACACCTGCCTCAGCCTCCCAAAGTGCTGGGATTATAGGTGTGAGCCACTGCACCTGGCGTCCCCCCCCCCCTTTTTTTTTTTGAGACAGGGTTTGGCTCTGTTGCCCAGGCTGGAGTGCAGTGGTGTGATCTCAGTTCACTGCAACCTCCACCTCTTGGGCTCAAGCCATTCCCCACACCTCAGCCTCCCAAGTAGCTGGGACTACAGGTGTACAACATGTGCCAGGCTAATTTTTGTATTTTTTGTAGAGATGGGGTTTTTCTGTGTTGGCCAGGCTAGTCTCAGATTCCTGAGCTCAAGCAATTTGAATACCAAGGTGGGCGGATCACTTGAGGTCAGGAGTTCAAGACCAGCCTGGCCAACATGGCAAAACCCTGTCTCTACCAGAAACTACAAAAAATAGCTGGATGTGGGGGTGCACGCCTATAATCCCAGCTTCTCAGGAGGCTGAGGTGGGAGAATCACTTGAACCCGGGAGGGAGAGGTTGTAGTGAACAGAGATCACCACTGCACTCCAACCTGGGTAACAGAGTGAGACCCTGTCTCAAAAACAAAAAATAAAATTTATATATACACATATATATATTTGAAATCATTGAGTAAACAATTTTGCATTTGCATTCAGCATTTTTTTCATTTACAATATAATTAAAATTTGAGATACTAATGACCAGGTGAGATTCTCTAAGTCCTAGGTTTTACAACTAGAGTACTGTCTTTGAAACAGTCTATTTCATGTCTTTGCAGCTGGCTAAGACTTACCTTTTAGTGTTTTGAGTCTTATCCTAAGTCTCAAAATTACCCAAACAAGTTACAGTATTTATTGTTTAAAGAGTAAGAAAAACATGAAGTTTAAAAATTTAAAACAAGAAGAGTCTTTTTTTTTTTTTTTTTTTTGAGACGGAGTCTCGCTCTGTCGCCCAGGCTGGAGTACAGTGGCCGGATCTCAGCTCACTGCAAGCTCCGCCTCCCGGGTTTACGCCATTCTCCTGCCTCAGTCTCCCGAGTAGCTGGGACTACAGGCGCCCGCCACCTCACCCGGCTAGTTTTTTGTATTTTTTAGTAGAGAGGGGGTTTCACCGGGTTAGCCAGAATGGTCTCGATCTCCTGACCTTGTGATCCGCCCGTCTTGGCCTCCCAAAGTGCTGGGATTACAGGCTTGAGCCACCGCGCCCGGCCAAGAAGAGTCTTCTTATAGATGAGAAAGTGGAAGCACTATATAGGGAATATATTCATTTCATTGAGTACTTACTGTATGTTAGTATTTTTCTTAGCACTTTACATTAATGTATTTAATTATATTTGATAGTTTCATTGTATATTCCT
Organism: Papio anubis; assembly: GCF_008728515.1. Classification (NCBI taxonomy): domain Eukaryota; kingdom Metazoa; phylum Chordata; class Mammalia; order Primates; family Cercopithecidae; genus Papio; species Papio anubis. The sequence goes on from NC_044982.1 coordinate 71,924,685, forward strand.
GAATATAAAGAGGCGGGAGTTAAACTTGTTGCTTGATAGTCTTTTTATTATTTTTCTTGTGCTTCAAGACAGACACATTCCTTAATTTTAGAATACTTGAACTTAAATGGACCACTTTCTTGGAAAATAGGTTGTTTGGGTTTTTTTGAGACAGGTTTTTTTTTTTTTTTGGTTTTTTTGTTTTGTTTTGTTTTTTGAGACGGTTTTGCTCCATTATCCAGGCTGAAGTGCAGTGGCATGATTACTGCTCACATCTCCTGCCTCAGCCTCCTATGTAGTGAGACCACAGATGTGTGCCACCATATTTGGCTATTTTCTTTCTTTCTTTTTTTTTTTTCAATTTTTGTAGAGACAGGGTCTTGTTATGTTTCCCGGGGTGGTCTTGAATTCCTGGACGCAGTCAGTCCTGCCTCAGCCTCCTAAAGTGCTGGGATTACGGACATGAGACATCACATCTGACTGAAAAGAGTTTTCTTTTTGAATTAAACTGTAACTAAACTATAATTAATCATGATTAGCTCGGTGACTTAAGTAAAGCAAAATATAGTTGAATACTATAAAATGAAAATTCTAGAATTGAATACTACAGTATTAAGGTAATAGCGTTGCCCAATCAAAATGTATATAATATGTATATTATATGGACATGAGTACCTCTTTAGACTTAATCTTTTGTTATTTTTGTTTTGTTTTTGCATTGTCTGAGAAAAAAATTATATAAAAGCACATGATTTTCATTAAGATACTGGTTTTCTTCTTCCAGCTTAAAGCAATAAATGTAGATCTTCAAAGTGATGCTGCGCTGCAGGTGGACATTTCTGATGCTCTTAGTGAGCGGGATAAAGTAAAATTCACTGTTCACACAAAGGTAAATGTGATTTTGTACTTTCTATTATTTTAGCCATTTATTATACTACATATGTGATATGTTGACTGGTACTTGGATTTTAAACATAATTGGAAAGAGACTTTTAACAAAAATAGGTGTAGGAAAATGTACTTTTTTTAGATTAATATTCTGAGAATCAGAACCTAGACAGAGAGCAAATTTAATTTTTTCCAAATTTTTATTAGTATCTTTTATCATTCTTGTCACTTTCAATTTCATTGTTCTTTCTGTCAAATTACTGTCTTACAAATGATTATTTTTACTATTTTTTTTGAGATGGAGTCTCTTTCGTCCAGGCTGGAGTGCAGTGGTGTGATCCTGGCTCACTCACTGCAACCTCCGCCTCCTGGGTTCAAGCAATTCTCCTGTCTCAGCCTCCCAAGTAGCTGGGACTGCAGGCACAAGCCACCACGCCCAGCTAATTTTTGTATTTTTAGTAGAGATGGGGTTTCACCATATTGGTCAGGGTGGTCTCTAACTCCTGACCTCAGGTGATCCACCCACCTTGGCCTCCCAAAGTGCTAGGATTACAGGCATGAGCCACAGTGGCCAGGCACAAATTATTATTGTTATGAGATTTCAGTTCTTGAGTGCATTTTCAGATTGCAGATTTCTTTCCTTTGTTTGAATAGGTGAGTTTAATATACATTAGTAACGTAACTTTTAAGTAACTGTAGCAGTACAATATAATAAGAGTCTGTCAACTTACTTTCCCAACAATCCGAAGATAATTTTGTCCAGGTATCTCAGGTTTTATGATAGACTTTAAAGGGCACTGATGGTCTTGAAATAAGATGAATTTTTTTAAATGATAGAAAATATTGGCCGGGCGCGGTGGCTCAAGCCTGTAATCCCAGCACTTTGGGAGGCCGAGGCAGGATGATCGCTTGAGTCCAAGAGTTCAAGACCAGCCTGGGCATCTTAGTGAGACCTCATCTTTACAAAAAATAAAATTAACCAGGTGTGGTGGTTCGTACCTGTAGTCCCAGCTACTTGGGAGACTGAGGTGGGAGGATTGTTTGAGCCTGGGAGGTTGAGGCTGCAGTGAGCCGAGATTGTTCCACTGCACTCCAGCCTGGTGGCAGAGCAAGACGCAGTTTCAAAAAACTTTTTAGTGTAAATTTGATTTTTATTCAAGAAAATCTCTATCTTTACAGAGTTCACTGCCAAATTTTAAACAAAACGAGTTTTCAGTTGTTCGGCAACATGAGGAATTTATCTGGCTTCATGATTCCTTTGTTGAAAATGAAGACTATGCAGGTTATATCGTAAGTATTGAGACTCCATTTTAATTCCATTTTCTAGTAGGTTTTAGGTACTTTATTATGTTTTGGAATATTGTTTAGCATTTTTTGTGAACTGTTTTTTTGTTTCGTTTTTGAGATGGAGTCTCACTCTGTTGCCCAGGCTGGAGTGTAGTGACTCCATCTCGGCTCACTGCAGCCTCTCCCTCCCGGGTTCAAGCAATTATCCTGCCTCAGCCTCCCAAGTAGCTGAGATTACAATCACGCACCAACACACCCAGCTAATTTTTGTATTTTTAGTAGAGACAGGGTTTCACCGTGTTGGCCAGGCTGGTCTTGAACTCCTGACCTCAGATGATTCGCCCACCTCGGCCTCCCAAAGTGCTGAGATTACAGGCGTGAGCCACCGTGCCCGGCTCTGTTATGTTTTTTAGAGACAGAGTCTCACTCGTGTTGCTCAGGCTGGAGTACAATGGTGTGACCTTTGTTCACTGCAACCTCTGCCTCCTGGATTCAGGCGATTCCCCTGCCTCAGTCTCCCAAGTAGCTAGGATTACAGGCACCCGCCACCATGCCCTGCTAAATTTTTTTTTTGTATTTTTAGTAGAGACGGGATTTCACCATGTTGGCCAGGCTGGTCTCCAACTCCTGACCTCAGGTGATTCTTCCTGCCTCGGCCTCCCAAAGTTCTGGGATTACAGGTATGAGCCGCCACACCCAGCCTGATATGTTTTTTTAAATTGTCAGTTATGAAACATATTTGGTTACCACCTTTATCCTGAAATGTTTTCTTAGGGGTTGTGGGATATGTTACGTTCCCTCATTTAAACTTAATTTCTTACTGTTTGTTAGAATTGAAATGGGCTTGTCCTAGGGACTAAGGAGATGTTACAAACCATACTGGTTTTAAAACCGTGGTTGGGGCTGGGCGTGGTGGCTCATGCTTGTAATCCCAGCACTTTGGGAGGCTGAGGCGGGTGGATCACAAGGTCAGGAGTTCAAGACCAGCCTGGCCAAGATGGTGAAACCTCGTCTCTACTAAAAATATTTTTAAAAATTAGCCGGGCGTTGTGGCAGGTGCCTGTAATCCCAGATACTTGGGAGGCTGAGGCAGAATTGCTTGAACCTGGGAGGCAGAGGTTGCAGTGAGTCAAGATCCCACCACTGCACTCCAGCCTATGTGACAGAGCGAGCCACTGTCTCAAAAAAAAAAAAAAAGAAAGAAAAAACCATAGTTGGACAGATACTTAAGAGTTGGAAGTCTCGGCTGGCCACGGTGGCTCACGCCTGTAATCCCAGCACTTTGGGAGGCCAAGGCAGGCAGATCACCTGTGGTCGGGAGTTTGAGACCAGCCTGACCAACATGGAGAAACCCCCATCTCTACTAAAAGTACAAAATTAGCCAGGCCTGGTGGCACATGCCTGTAATCGCAGCTACTCGGGAGACCGAGGCAGGAGAATCGCTTGAACTCAGGAGGCGGAGGTTGCGGTGAGCCGATATCACACCATTGCACTCCAGGCTGGGCAACGAGGCACGGTGGCTCACGCTTGTAATTCCAGCACTTTAGGAGCCTGCGGTAGGTGAATCACCTGAGGCAAGGAGTTTAAGACCAGCCTGGCCAACATGGCGAAACCCCGTCTCCACCAAAAATACAAAAATTAGCTGGGTGTGGTATTGTGCGCTTATAATCCCAGCTAAAAAAGTAGATAACTTTTTTTTTTTTTTTTTTTTTTTGGAGACAGGGTCTTCCTCTGTCACCCAGGCTGGAGTGCAGTGGTGTGAGTTTGGCTCATTGCAACCTCCGACTCCCGGGTTTAAGCGATTCTCCTGCCTTAGCCTCCCGAGTCACTGGGATTACAGGCGCCTGCCACCAGACCCAGCTAATTTTTGTATTTTTGTCAGAGCCGGGGTTTCGTCATGTTGGCCAGGCTGGTCTTGAACTCCTGACCTCAAGTGATCCTCCCACCTCGTCTCACAAAATGCTGGGATTATAGGCATGAGCCACCACACCCAGCCTCAGGTTATCTAATCTTAATATGTACCAGATGTGACCAGTCATGTTTTCTCACGCCTGTTTATCCCAGCAGTTTGGTAGGCCAAGACAGGCAGATTGCTCTAGCGCAGTAGCTCAAGACCAGCCTGGGCAACATGTTGAAACCCTGTCTCTACCAAAAAAAAAAAAATTAATAATAATAAAATAAATATGTGCCAGATGTTATAGTAAAGAACAGATGGTTATTGTGGTCTCAGCTGTTAACCGCATTCAGATTTCTAAAATTTTTTTTTTTTTAATCATCATGACCTGATTTCATCTCCATCCTTGTAGCTTCCACCCTTTTCAGTAATTTGTTTTCTTTTTCTTTTCTTTTTTTTTTTCTTTTTTTTGAGACAAAGTCTTGCTCTGTCACCTAGGCTGGGGTATAGTGGTGCTAAGCATAGCTGAATGCAGCCTCCAACTCCTAGGCTCAGGTGATCCTCCTGCCTCAGCCTTCTCGGTAGCTAAGACTACAGGTGTCTACACCCAGCTAATTTTCAAATTTTTTTATAGAGAAGAGGTCTCACTCTTTGCTTAGGCTGGCCTCAAGTGATATTCCTTGGCATCCCAAAATGTTGGGATTACAGGCATGAGCCCCCACCATGCCCAGCCAACAGTTCTTATTTATGGACCCTTCCTCCTAAGACAGTTTTTTTTCTTACATCTTTCTCTTGAATGATATATCTCTTCTAAATCTTATATTTTTATTTAAGGTAAGTGCTTACTTACTCCCTGACTCTGGATGAATAGAGTGAAGTTAGTCATTAATCTGTGTCTTGTTCTTTTATTTTCTGTGTGTGTGTGTGTTTTTTTATTTGTTTTTTTTTTTTTTTGAGATGGAGTCTTGCTTTGTCGCCCAGGCTGGAGTGCAGTGGCACCATCTCGGCTCACTGCAAGCTCTGCCTTCTGGGTTCACGCCATTCTCCTGCCTCAGCCTCCGAGTAGCTGGGACTACAGGCACGCACCACCACGCCCGGCTAATGTTTTTTTGTATTTTTAGTAGAGACGGGGTTTTACCGTGTTAGCCAGGATGGTCTCGATCTCCTGACCTCGTGATCCGCCCGCCTCGGCCTCCCAAAGTGCTGGGATTAGAGGCGTGAGCCACCGCACCTGGTTTGTTCTTTTATTTTTAAAACAGTTCTTTCTTCTTGGTACATTCCTCCAATCCAGGACCCGTTTTAACATCCCTTGCTGCATTGTAATGTATTCATTAATTTAAAAATTTTTAATTAGTATTAATTTTAAAAAACACAATAGCATAAAGCTATTAGGAGTTCATTAATTTTTAAAATGCATTTTTGTTGGCCGGGCGTGGTGGCTCACGCCTGTAATCCCAGCACTTGGGGAGGCCGAGTCAGGCAGATCATGAGGTCAGGAGATCGAGACCATCCTGGCTAACATGGTGAAACCCCGTCTCTACTAAAAATACGAAAAGAAACTAGCTGGGCATGGTGGCAGGAGCTTGTACTCCCAGGTACTCGGGAGGCTGAGGCAGGAGAATGGCGTGAACCCAGGAGGCAGAGCTTGAAGTAAGCCGAGATTGTATCACTGCACTCCGGACTGGGTGACAGAGCGAGACTCCGTCTCAAAAAAAAAAAAAAAAAAACCATTTTTGTTTAATCATACCATTTATATACTTTTGGAAAGTGATATGCGTATTTGTTACACGTGTTCAGTCTGTGGTCAGAGCTTAGTACACACATGAATTTGAGGATTCCAGGTTGCTGTGGGAGTCTGCAGATTGAAATTTATTTAGAATTGCTGTTCTAATAGCAGAAAGTAGTTCTATCTATGCTATATTTCTTCTTTAGTGTACAGGACCTGAGAACTCTTTTTTTGTTTGTTTTTTGAGACGGAGTCTCGCTTTGTTGCCAGGCTGGAGCGCAGTGGCACGATCTCAGCTCACTGCAATCTCTGCCTCCCTGGTTCAAGCAATTCTCCTGCCTCAGCCTCCCGAGTAGCTGGGACTACAGGCGTGCGCCACCACACCCAGCTAATTTTTGTATTTTTAGTAGAGACAGAGTTTCACCATGTTGGCCAGGATGGTCTCAATCTCTTGACCTCATGATCCACTTGCCTCGGCCTCCCAAAGTGCTGGGATTACAGGTGTGAGCCATTGCGCTCGGTCAAAACTCTTAATTTTTACAACTAGTCAAGTTCTCCAATCTGAATTTGGGTGTTCCTGGTGTTCAGCTCATTCTGGATACCCTTAGCTTTCCCAGACACAGTCTTTTATGGTGGCAGTAGTACAGTGCTTCAAGAAATGAAAATTTCCTTAAAATTAGTGATTTGGTCCTGTTACAGATTCCACCAGCACCACCAAGACCTGACTTTGATGCTTCAAGGGAAAAACTGCAGAAACTTGGTGAAGGAGAAGGGTCGATGACGAAGGAGGAATTCACAAAGATGAAACAGGAACTGGAAGCGTATGTGATTTTTTTTTTTTTTTCTTTTTGTGGTCGTTGTTGCCTTTGTTAATTGTGCTTGCCTTTTTTGGTGTTTTCTGATATCCCATCATTTTAATTGTTTCACCATGGAGACCCTGTCTGGAAGATGCAGGTTTAAGTCACACAACCAGTATTAATGATCATGATCAGAGCCTACAGGAAAATGATAGATTAATTGTCTCCACTGTAAAATTATTTAAATTCATATTTGAAATAGACCCTGAAAGTTGAAAATGGAAGATCCAAAAGCTTATTTTAAAAAAGTAAAAGGTCCAGTCTGTCTTTGGACTTAGGGGAAAAAGAAATAGAGAACATGACTTTTTAAAGCAGAATAGACATTGTTTTGTTTTATTTCTATTTACAAAGCTTAGTCACTACCAACCTAGTTCTCTTTTTTCAGTGTGGACATATTGCCATAATTCTCAAAAGAGAATGTACTGAGCAACTACATATATTCTGTTTTCTTAAAAATGCATGTGTATGCAATGCTAATTATCACAATTTTTTCAAGAATCTAATACATTTCTAGTATATATGAAACTAATACAGTCATTTCATGAAAAACAGTTTTTAACTATTCTCTAGTTACTTTGCTTCTGTATTCTTTTCCCTTTGGGCAGAAGCCACAGGCAGAGAAAGGAGGAAAGGGAAATTATGTACAGGTTGAGTATCAGTTACACAGAATGCGTGGGAGTACATTTTGGATTTTAATTTTTGCTTTTTTTTGGACTGTTTCCTTTATACTTACTGATTGAGCATCCCTAATCTGAAATCTGAAATGTTCTGATGAATATTTCCTTTGAGCGTCATGTCTTTGTTTAAAACTTTTCAGATTTTGGAGTATTTTAGATTTCAGATTTTGGGGTATATTTTCAGATTTTCAGCCTATATTTCATTTTTAGTGTATTTGCTAAACATACAGAATCTTTCCCCTTTTATTAAACATTTGGAGTAATTTTGGATTTGCTGGATATGTTTCTCTTTTTTTTTTTTTTTTTTTTTTTTGAGACAGTGTCTTGCTCAGTCGCCCAGGCTGGAGTGCAGTGGCGCGATCTCAGCTCACTACAAGCTCCGCCTCCTGGGTTCACGCCATTCTCCTGCCTCAGCCTCCCGAGTAGCTGGGACTACAGGCGCCCGCCACTACTCCTGGCTAATTTTTTTGTATTTTTAGTAGTGACGGGGTTTCACCATGTTAGCCAGGATGGTCTTGATCTCCTGACCTCGTGATCCGCCCGTCTCGGCCTCCCAAAGTGCTGGGATTACAGGCGTGAGCCACCGCGCCCGGCCTTGGATATGTTTCTCTATTTTGAGAGTTGTACAAGGAAATAATTTTCCTTAGTTATCATCTCTGTCACTTTTTTGGGTCATTTCTCCCCTTCATACATTTCCTCTCCTCTTCTTCCACTAGTTTCAGTTATCAGTTATATATTGACACTGCTACTAGACTCCTCTTCAGGATGCTAAACTCTTAAAAAGATAAATCAGCAAAGCAGGTCTTGGATGCAAGCAGTGGTCTGATAGCAGACAGATATATATTCAAAGTTTATAAGACTGAAAACTGGAAATGAGCAGAGCACATTAATATAGAAGAATCTGTGATTTTCCAGTGGCCCTGATCATGATTCTTTTGTGGTCTGGTTAGGGGTTGGATAACAGAGAACCTTGGGTTTATTCTACTGCTACCTCCATCCTCTGCATCCTTCTTTTTTGTCTTCACTGAATGACTACCCTCACAGAGATCAAACTTCTCCCAACATTGGTCCTGCTGGTTTGCTGGTTTGCTGGTATGTAAAACTTACCCTTCTTGCACGTAGTTGAAGCAAGAATATCAGGCCTTTTCCTTGAATGTTTGGGTTTTTTTTCCCCCAAACTGACATGTATTACTTTGTGGTCTCTGAGATTCACTGCTGGTATTAAAATATTTTAAACACATTTCCTTGGTGTAATGGCAAAAAAAATCAGTTTCTTCATAGTGTGTTTCTTGTGTGTTTAGGTAATTAGATGAAAATAATTATTAACGTTGAAAATATGCTCACTGAGGTTTGGGTTTTAATTTTTTTTGTACTAAGTTGTTTAAAAGCAGTAATTGGATATTGAATCATTAAGATTCTATCAAATAATTTGTAGCATACTTTCTCTAGAGCTGAGAACAAGCAGCCCTATAGTTAACTTTAACATCAACTCTCATAGTAAGAAAAATTTGTAAAACTTAAAAATATTAACAATCAGATATAAATATTATTAACTGGCATGAAATCTTTTTCAAACTGGGTTTTATGTATTTCATTAACAGTTCAACTAAAACCCTTGTTTACATGAATTGTATCTTTGTATCTCTAATTTTGCATTTGGAATAATCCAAAGAATATTTTCTGAAAAAATTTGTTACAGGTGACTTTTTAGTTGATGGAGTTTTTTACCTTTAATTTTCTGTATTGTTTCTAGTGAATATTTGGCAATATTCAAGAAGACAGTTGCGATGCATGAAGTGTTCCTGTGTCGTGTGGCAGCACATCCTATTTTGAGAAAAGATTTAAATTTCCATGTCTTCTTGGAATATAATCAAGATGTGAGTATCAAATTGATTGGTGGTCAAGTTTTCTTTCTTTTTTTGTTTTTGAGACGGGGTCTCGCTCTGTTTCCCAGGCTAGAGTGTAGTGGCATGATCTTGACTCACCGCAAGCTCCGCCTCCCAGGTTCACACCATTCTCCTATCTCAGCCTCCCTAGTAGCTGGGAGTACAGGCGCCCGCCACCACACCCGGCTAATTTTTTCTATTTTTTAGTAGAGAGGGGATTTCACCATGTTAGTCGGGATGGTCTCGATCTCCTGACCTTGTGATCTGCCCGCTTTGGCCTCCCAAAGTGCTGGGATTACAAGCGTGAGCCACTGAGCCTGGCCCACGTTTTGTTTTTAAAGAGTCATTGGAAAAGGCAAGAGTAGTTAGAAAAGGCTCAAGGCCTTTTTTTAGAATGTTTGTATTTTTCTTTTTTTTTTTTCTGTTGAGACAGAGTCTTGCTCTGTCATCCAGGCTGAAGTGCCGTGGCACAATCTCTGCTCACTGCGACATCCTCCTCCCAGATTCAAGTGAATCTCATGCCTCAGCTTCCCAAGACTATGCACCTGTAGTCCCAGCTAATTTTTTTTTTTTTTTGAGATGGAATTTCGCTCATGTTTCCCAGGCTGGAATGCAATGGTGTAATCTCGGCTTACCAAAGCTTCTGCCTCCTGGGTTCAAGCGATTCTTCTGCCTCAGACTCCCAAGTAGCTGGGATTACAGGAATGCGCCACCATGCCAAGATGATTTTTGGATTTTTAGTAGAGACGGGGTTTCTCCATGTTGGTCAGGCTGGTCTCGAACTCCCGACCTCAGGTGATTCACCCACCTCAGCCTCCCAAAGTGCTGGGATTACAGGTGTAAGCCACTGCGCCCAGCCTAATTTTTGTATTTTTAGTAGAGATGGAGTTTCACCATGTTGGCCAGGCTGGTCTCGAACTCCTGACCTCAGGTGATCCACCCGCCTCAGCGTCCCAAAGTGCTAGGATTATAGGCGTGAGCCGCGCCTGGCCTGTTTGTATTTTTCAAGTTAAGTGACACTTTTTCAGTAGTAATGCAGTTATTTCAGTAGAACTTGAGTAGATTAATTGACAGAATGATAGTTAAGCATGTTACTAGCCAGGCATGGTGTCTCATGCTTGTAATCCCAGCACTTTGGGAGGCTGACCCAGATAGATCACCTGAGGTCAGGAGTTTGAGACCAGCCTGGCCAACATGATAAAATCCCATCTCTACTAAAAATACAAAAATTATCTGGGCATGGTGGCGGGTGCCTGTACCAGCTACTTGGGAGGCTAAGACAGGAGAATCACTTGAACCCGGGAGGCAGAGGTTGCAGAGAGCCGAGATCGTGCCATTGCACTCCAGCCTGGGGGACAAAAGTGGAATTCCCATCTCAAAAACTAAAAATAAAAAGTAAAAAAATCGTGTTACTGGTTGGGCGTAGTGGCTCACGCCTGTAGTCCCAGCACTTTGGGAGGCCGAGACAGGTGGATCACAAGGTCAGCAGATCGAGACCATCCTGTCTAACATGGTGAAACCCCCGTCTCTACTAAAAATACAAAAACAATTAGCCGGGCGTGGTGGCGGGTGTCTGTAGTCCCAGCTACTCAGGTGGCTGAGACAGGAGAATGGCATGAACCCGGGAGGCGGAGCTTGCAGTGAGCTGAGATCACGCCACTGCATTTCCAGCCTGGGCAACAGAGAGAGACTCCTTCTCAAAATAAATAAATAAATAAATAAATAATCGTGTTACTTCAAGGGACACTGATTTTTTTTTTTGTAATCCTTAATTGCAAATCTCTTGAGAAGTAGGGGCGAGGCACGGTGACTCAGCCTATAATTCCAGCACTTTGGGAGGCCGAGGCGGGCAGATCACGAGGTCGGGAGTTTGAGACCAGCCTGGCCAATATGGTGAAACCCCGTCTCTACTTAAAATACAAAAATTACCTGGGCTTGGTGGCTACATGCCTGTCATCCCAGCTACTTGGGAGGCTGAGGTAGAAGAATCGCTTGAACCTGGGAGGCGGAGGTTGCGGTGAAGCAAGGTTGCGCCACTGCATTCCAGCCTGAGTGACAAAGCGAGACTCCGTCTCAAAAAAAAAACAAAACAAAAACAAAAGAAATAGGGTTATCACATTGACTAATGTTCTTAAATTTGAGTTTGGAGTCTTCTGAAGCCTTGTAGAGAATTCTGAGGAGGTGATTGAGCTAAAGAATTCCAGATTTGGGTAAATCATTGACTCTGAATCTGTTTAACTGACCATTGGTGCTGATCAGTCGTTATTTTTCCCTTCCCTACCTAAAAACTTTTTTTTTTTTTTTTGAGATGGAATCTCTCTCTATCGCCCAGGCTGGAGTGCAGTGGCACGATCTTGGCTCACTACAACCTCCGCCTCCCAGGTTCAAGTGATTCCTCTGCCGCTCCCGAGTAGCCACCATACCCAACTAATTTTTGTATTTTAGTAGAGACAGGGTTTTGCCATGTTGATCAGGCTGGTCTCGAACTCCTGACCTCAGGTGACCTGCCTGCATCAGCCTCCCAAAGTGCGGGGATTACAGGTGTGAGCCACCGCGTCAGGCCAGGGTGGTTGCACTTTAACGATTTCTTTGTTCATAGTGCTGGCAAAAAATTTTTTACTGAATCACTGATACAAATCTTGGAACCTATGTTTGGATGACAAGATTAATTCATAATTTTCGCAGAAAATAAATGTAGCATAGTGCTCATGTACTTACAGGTTAACCTCAAGATCAAAGAATTTGGGCCAGGTGTGGTAAGTCACACCTTTAATCCCAGTACTTTAGGAGGCCGAGGCAGGAGGAGTGCTTGAGCTGAGGAGTTCGAGACCAGCCTGGGCAACATAGTATGACTCTGTCTGTTTAAAAAAAGAAAAGAAGAGGCCGGGCGCGGTGGCTCAAGCCTGTAATCCGAGCACTTTGGGAGGCCGAGACGGGCGGATCACGAGGTCAGGAGATCGAGACCATCCTGGCTAACACGATGAAACCCCGTCTCTACTAAAAAATACAAAAAACTAGTCGGGCATGGTGGCGGGCGCCTGTAGTCCCAGCTACTTGGGAGGCTGAGACAGGAGAATGGCGTAAACCTGGGAGGCAGAGCTTGCAGTGAGCTGAGATCCGGCCACTGCACTCCAGCCTGGGTGACAGAGCGAGACTCCGTCTCAATAAAAAAAAAAAAAAGAAAATGAAAAGAAGAAAGAAAAAAGCCGGGTGCGGTGGCTCATTTCTGTAATCCCAACACTTTGGCAGACTGAGGCAAGACATTCACTTGAGGCCAGGAGTTCAAGACCAGCCTGGGCAACATGGTGAAACCCCCATCTCTACTAAAAACACAAACATTAGCTGGGCGTGGTGGCGCTCGCCTGTAATCCCAGCTACTTGGGAGGCTGAGACATGAGAATCACTTGTATGTGGGAGGTGGAGGTTGCAGTGAGCTGAGATTGTGCAACAGCATGGGTGACAGAGAGGTTCTGTCTCAAAAGAGAAAAAAGAGAAAAGAAGCTAAAGTTTGTGAGTAAGGATGAGATGCTCAAAATTTGATTTGGGAAAGTTGTCCCAGGCAATAGAATGGATTGGAATAAGATGAGAATTATTAACTAATAGATCAGTCTAGGAAAGAGATGATGAAGACTTTACTAGGAGAATAGGAGTGGAAAGGGACAGTTTTCAGTCATTTGCTGGTAGAATTTGAGCTATGAGGAAAAGGAAGAAGTTGTAGAAATTTCAAGATTTAAATGAGAAGTGTGGAATTTTAGGGAACATGTTGGAGTCAGAGAGACTGTTCGAATGAAGGGGCCACAACTCAAAGAGGGAAGACAGAAATTTTGGAGTTTAGATTTTTTTTTCTTTTTTTTTTGAGATGGAGTCTTGCTCTGTTGCCCGGGCTGGAGTGTGGTGGTGTGATCTCAGCTCAGTACAACCTCTGCCTCCCAGGTTCAAGTGATTCTCCAGCCTCAGCCTCCCGAGTAACTGGGATTACAGGCACGTTTCACCATGCCTGGCTAATTTTTTTTTTTTTTGAGACGGAGTTTCACTCTTGTTGCCCAGGCTGGAATGCAATGGTGCGATCTCGGCTCATGGCAACCTCTGCCTCCTGGGTTCAAAAGATTCTCTTGCCTCAGTCTCCCTAGTAGCTGGGATTATAAGCAGATGCCACGACGCCCAGCTAATTTTAGTATTTTTAGTAGAGATGGGGTTTCACCATGTTGGTCAAAGCTAGTTTCGAACTCCTGACCTCAGGTGATCCACCGGCCTCAGCCTCTCAAAGGGCTGGGATTACAGGCGTGAGCCACTGCGCCCAGCCCAGAGATTAGATTTTAATGAGCACTGTGTTAGAGTCATCTAATGTGAGGTTACAGTCAGAGTCTCCATGTAAGGAAATCATGTGGGCAATTGGATATAACATGTAAGGTTAAGGAACGAGCTTATGGGTAGTATTCTAGTCTGTTTGGCTGCTATAGCAAAATACCTTAGACTGGCTAATTTATAAACAACAGAATTTATCATTTACAGTTCTGGAGAATGGGAAGTCCAAGATCAGGGTGCTGGCAGATTGCGTGTCTGGTGAGGGCGCTGTGCTTCATAGGTGGCACCTTTTTGTTGTGTCCTCACGTGGCAGAAGGAAGGGGCAAGAGGGTAACATTCCCTCAGCCTCTTTTATAAGGACTAATCCCATTTATGAAGGCTCCACCCTCATGACCTAATCACTTCTCAAAAGCCCCACCTATTTTTAGGAGATGGAGTCTTGCTGTATTGCCCAGGCTGAAATGTAATGGCTTTTCACAGGTGCAGTTATAGCACATTGCAGCCTCAAACTCCTGGCATCAAATGATCCTCCCACCTCAGCCTCCCAAGTAGCTGGGACTCCAGGCACGAGCCACTGCACCTGGCTCAGGCCCACCTCTTCTTAATTATTATTACCTTGGGAGTTAAGCTTCAAGATACGGGCCAGTCGTGGTGACGCATGCCTGTAATCCCAGCACTTTGGGAGGCCGAGGTGGTTGGATCACCTGAGGTCAGGAGTTCAGGACCACTCTGGCCAACACAGTGAAATCCTGTTTCTACTAAAAATAGTCGAGCATGATGGTACATGCTTGTGGTCCCAGCTCCTCGGGAGGCTGAGGCAGGAGAATACCTTGAACCCGGGAGGCAGAGGTTACAGTGAGCCTAGATCACACCACTGTACTTCAGCTTGGATGACAGAGGGAGAGAGTGTCTCAAAAAAAATTTTTTTTTAGCATATGAATTTTAGGGGGACACATACATTCAGACCATAGCAGGTAGTGATAGAGAGTTGTGAGTCATTTACATAAAGGTGGGCATTGAAGCAATGGAAGTACACGGGAATTAGATGGGTTGCTCCTTTATGGAGCACCCTGATGCAGCAAGTGCTAGGAGTCAAAGAGTTAGCTGCTGCTTGTTGGTTTTGCCCTTGGATAACCATTCATGTTGTTCAAAGTCATCTTTTTTGTGTCCCTTGTGCTATATATTGCTGACCCCAAAAGCCAGACAAGAGACAGTTGGATGAGTGCAGAGTTCCAAATGTATAGGATATGTATTCAGAGTTATTGTGGAATCGTACAGTAGTATATTGTGCCCCAATAAACTTTACATGTTTAAAGGAATTCCCGAGCCAAAATTTTAATTGTCTATTAAAATTTTATACAGCAGTGTTTGACAAAATATGGTGAGAGGGCTGCTTGCAACAGAATTATCAGATATGCTCATAAAATGTGAAATATCTAGGCCTTCTTGTTGACCAACTGAACCTGAATCTTTGAGAGTGAGTCCTGAATATCTATATTATTACCAAACTCCTTTTTATGCCCTAAAATTTGAAAATCATTGATGTACATGATGAAATTGCCACTTATATATTAAGATTAAAAACTAGGATCCTTTTGAGATTGCCATTTAAATATCAAAGAAAAAGGAGGTACTGCTTTCCTTTTGTAACCTTAAAAAATGCTAAATTACCTTTCTTTCAGTTGAGTGTGCGAGGAAAAAATAAAAAAGAGAAACTTGAAGATTTCTTTAAAAACATGGTTAAATCAGCAGACGGAGTAATCGTTTCAGGAGTAAAGGTAAGATTTTACTTGATTAACTGTGGTATTGAGACTTCTTTTGAAAGGGAGATAGATTGAGATTTCAAATGTGCAGAATTAGAGTAAAAGACATTTGCACGGTTAGAATCTTTAGTCCTAGGAACAGGAGGAATCCCCTTGACCTGGATTCCTCTCCTTAGAGCGTTCCCTTCTACAATGGATGAGAAGTCTTAAGCTAAGGGAATTTGCCCGACTGCAGCCCACACCCCTTCCCTTCACATCAGACCAGGTTACAGGTTTCTAGAATCCCCTATTTCCCTACCCAAATCCCAAGCCTTGCAGTTCCTACGTGGGCAACGTCCCTGAGTTCATGCCATTCATGTGTATTCCATGAGTGGTTAAGGGGCGATCATGGGGCAGGTGGGTGGAGGGGAGGGACAATGTGCAATTTGGAATGTCCACCCACATGCACATGAAGTCCTCCTAGATGCAGGACAGACAGAGCTGCAGAGCGTACCAAGAGATGCTGCCTCTGTTTTTACATTTAACGTTTAGCCTTGGAAATGTTAGGGGCAGACCTAAGTTCAGCTTAGAGTTAGAAGATCTCTGTTGAGGCCGAGCACGGTGGCCCACGCCTGTAATCCCAGCACTTTGGGAGGCCAAGGTGGGTGGATCATTTGAGATCAGGAGTTCAAGACCAGCCTGGAGGTCTCGGGAGGCTGAGGAACCTAGGAGGCGGAAGTTGCGGTGAGCTGAGATTTTGCCACTGCACTCTAGCCTGGGCGACAGAGTGAGACACTCTGTCCCAAAAAAAAACAAAAAAAAAGATCTCAGTTGGGGTTTTGGTGTTGCTTCAAGCTACATGTCCTTGGGAAAAGTTACTTTCTTTTATTTTTCTGGATCTCGGTTTTCCCGTTTTCTCTCTTTTTTCTTTTTTTTCCCCAAGATAGAGTCTTGCTCTGTCGCGCAGGCTGGAGTGCAGTGGCATAATCTCGGCTCACTGCAACCTCTGCCTCCCAGGTTCAAGCAATTCTCCTGCCTTAGCCTCCTGAGTAGCTGGAATTACAGGCACCCGCCACCATGCCCGGCTAATTTTTGTATTTTTGGTGGAGACGGGGTTTCACCATGTTGGCCAGGCTGGTCTCAAAGTCTTGACCTCGTGATCTGCCTGCCTTGGCCTCCCAAAGTGCTAGGATGTTACAGGTGTGAACCACTGTGCCTTGGCAGATTTTCCATTTTCAAAATGGGGTTAATAATACTACCCACCTTACTGACTTAATAAAAAGATTGAGGCCGGGCGCGGTGGCTCACGCCTGTAATCCCAGCACTTTGGGAGGCCGAGGCGGGCGGATCACAAGGTCAGGAGATCGAGACCACGGTGAAACCCCGTCTCTACTAAAAATACAAAAAATTAGCCGGGCGCGGTTGTGGGCGCCTGTAGTCCCAGCTACTCGGGAGGCTGAGGCAGGAGAATGGCGTGAACCCGGGAGGCGGAGCTTGCAGTGAGCCGAGATCGCGCCACTGCACTCCAGCCTGGGCGACAGAGCGAGACTCTGTCTCAAAAAAAAAATAAAAAAATAAAAAATAAAAATAAAAAATAAAAAGATTGAGATAATATGTGTGGAAAACACCTATTTTTTTTTTCTTCCTTTTTTTTTCTTTTTTTTTTTTTTTTTGAGACGGAGTCTTGCTCTCTCGCCCAAGCTGTAATGCAGTGGCATGATCTCGGCTCACTGCAAATTCCGCCTCCCAGGTTCACACCATTCCCCTGCCTCAGCCTCCCAAGTAGCTGGGACTACAGGCGCCCGCCACCACACCCAGCTAATTTTTTTGTATTTTTAGTAGAGACAGGGTTTCACTGTGTTGGCCAGGATGGTCTCGATCTCCTCACCTCGTGATCTGCCTGCCTTGGCCTCCCAAAGTGCTGGGATTACAGGCGTGAGCCACCGCGCCCGGCCGAAAACACCTGTATTTTTCTTAATGATGTTCTAAAAATGGTACAAGAGTTGATTTATCTGAAGATTCTTACCATTAAAATATGAGAACAATGTTTCTATTATCAAGCAAATACTAGGAAGAAAAGAATGCTGCTTTGTCATCATTGCCTGTTTTTATAGACATAATAAAATTGGTGTGTAGAGTACTATTTGATTTATACTCTGATTTTTCAGAGACAGGTCAGTGGATACTTGACAGTGCATGTGCTGTGGCTGCTTTCCAATAAGGACTCAGCTTACTTCCATTTGATGCTGCTTATGCATTAATATCAACCATTTTTCTTAGCCATTAAATGTAAAGCACTATGTTGATTATAATTTTGATAATTTTATTAATAGAGTAATAACATTTTTGAACACTTATAATGTGTTGATTGGTAGCCCACATTTTCTTGTGTAATCTTCACAACAACCCTGCCAGTTTTATCCACATTTCTACAGTTAAGAAAACTGGCCTGGCGCGGTGGCTCACGCCTGTAATCCTAGCACTTTGGGAGGCCAAGGCGGGCGGATCACCTGAAGTTGGGAGTTTGAGACCAGCCTGGCCAACATGGAGAAACCCTGTCTCTGCGAAAAATACAAAATTAGCCAGGCATGGTGGCTCATGCCTGTAATCCCAGCTACTCGGGAGGCTTTTGAGGTAGGAGAATCGCCTGAACCCCAGAGGCAGAGGTTGCAGTTAGCCAAGATTGTGCCATTGCACTCCAGCCTGGGCGAAAGAGAAAAAGAGAACTGTTACATATGAATTATGAATTTTATTTTAATATTTATTTTTTATTTTATTTTGTGTTTTGAGACAGGGTCTTGCTCTGTTGCCTTAGGCTGCTGCTGTGCAGCCCCAATCTCGGCTCACTGCAACCTCTGCCTCCCAGGCTCAAACGATCCTCCCACTTCAGCCTCCCAAGTAGCTGGAACTATAGGTGCATGCCACCGCACCCAGCTAATTTTTGTATTTTTTGTAGAGACAGTTTCTCCATGTTGCCCAGGCTGAACTCCTGGGCTCAAGTGATCTGCCCACCTCGGCCTCCCCAAAGTGCTGGGATTACAGGTGTGAGCCACTGTATCCAGCTGAATTACAGTTTTCAATGACATTTTGTCAGTACTGACTCTTGCTGCTTGTGTTCTGTTGATACTGGTCTCCAATTATATCCTGTCAGCTGATGCTTTTTCACTTAATTATTGGTAATTTTCAAGGGGGTAAAATACTATTAATTTCATTTTTGTGCCAGGTGCAGTGGCTCACTCCTATAATCCTAACATTTTGGAAGGCTAAGGCAGGTGGATCACTTTAACTCAGGAGTTTAAGACCAGCCTGGGCAACATGACAAAACCCTGTCTCTACAAAAAAATACAAAAATTGTCTTGGCGTCGTGGCATGCACCTGTAGTCCCAGCTACTTGGGATGCTAAGTCAGGAGGATTGCTTGAGCCAGGGAGGTTGAGGCTGCAGTGAGCCATGTTTGCACCACTGTAGTCCAGCCTGGATTTCAAAGCAAGACTCTGTCTGAAGATAATAATAATAATTTTTATTTTTAATGTATAGCTAGCTTTGTTTCAAAAAAAAAGATTGAAGACAGTGGTTAATCGTATTATTGCCCTCAGATAGTTTGGCCAGGGTCCTCAGTGCAGTAAGAAAGGGCCTTAATGACTAAGGCTAGGCAGCCTTCAGGAATGGCCAGTAGAATACGTAACAGGCCAAGAAAAATAGATTTTCACTCTGTCCACCAGAATTGTTTTCTTTTTCCTTAAAAACAATTGATCACTTCTGCTGGCAATAGTATGTTTACTGAAGAGGCAGAATTGTAGAGGCAGATCACAAATAAGTACATCATGTGAGGCCAAGCGCGGTGGCTCATGCCTGTAATCCCAACACTTTAGCACTTTGGGAGGCTGAGGCGGGCAGATCACTTGAGGTCAGAAACTTGAGACCAGCCTGGCCAACATGGCGAAATTCTGTCTCTACTGAAAAATACAAAAATTAGGCTGGACGCGGTGGCTTACATCTGTAATTCCAGCACTTTGGGAGGCCAAGGCGGGTGGATCACGAGGTCAGGTGTTCGAGACCAGCGTGACCAACATGGTGAAACCCCGTCTCTACTAAAAATACAAAAAAAAATTAGCTGGACGTGGTGGCGTGTGCCTGTAGTCTCAGCTACTCAGGAGGCTGGGGCAGGAGAATCGCTTGAACCCAGGAGGCGGAGGTTGCAGTGAGCCGAGATCGCGCCACTGTGCTCCAGCCTGGTGACAGAGCGAGACTCCGCCTAAAAAAAAAAAAAAAAATTAGCTGGGTGTAGTGGTGTGCACCTGTAGTCCCAAGCTATTGGTACACCGAGGCAGGAGAATCGCTTGAACCCGGCAGGCAGAGGTTGCAGTGAACCAAGATCATGCCACGGCACTCCAGCCTAGGCGACAGAGTGAGACTCCATCTCAAAAAAAGAAGAAAGAATGTGAACTTGGACCTATTTGGGGAGCACATACAGCATGTGAACTTGGACCTATCTGGGGAGCCTTCAGTTACAAAATCATAGAAGATTTCTTACTTGATAGATAGAAATGCATGTCTATTAAAGTCTTGCTGGTGAAATTAGTACAGTAACATCTGACTATTAGAGGATAGCTGTGCTATTTTACTGATAATCTTTTATATTTATAAAGTTATTTACATATTAAACTAAAGCAAATAAGTGAAAAAAGTTTGTATTTTCTTTTGATCTTATAGGATGTAGATGATTTCTTTGAGCATGAACGAACATTTCTTTTGGAATATCATAACCGAGTTAAGGATGCATCTGCTAAATCTGATAGAATGACAAGATCCCACAAAAGTAAGATGTTTCTGTGGCTAAAGCTTATATCTTTTAATGGAATAATTATAAAGTTCATATTATAGTTTGAAAAAGTCTTAATATAGAGCAGTAGTTCTCAAATTGTGGTCTGTTGGAGTCTAGGCTCCCTGGCTCTTTTATAGTGAGCCTGTGAGGTCAAAACTATTTTCAGCTGTGCACAGTGGCTCACGCCTGTAATTACAATACTTTCGGAGGCTGAAGCGGGAAGATCACTTGAGCTCAGGAATTCAAGACCAGCCTGAGCAACAGAGTAAGACCGTGTTTGTATTGCACCCGCCTAATACAAAGAATAAAATTAGCCAGACGTGGTGGCCCATGGCTGTGGTCCCAGCTACTAGGAAAGCTAAGGTGGGAGGATGCCTTGGGCCTGGGAGGTCGAGGCTGCAGTGAGCTGTGGTCGATCGTACCACCACACTGCAGTCGGGGTGACAGAGTGAGACTGTCTAGACAACAACAACAAAACAATAACTATTTTTATAGTGATACTGTGATAGTTTTTGCCTTTTTCACCATGTTGACGTTTACACCAATGATGGATAAAGCTGCTGCTGCATAATTACATACAAATCGAGGCAGTGGCAACAAACTGGACTAGTAGTCTCTATATTCTTTCCTGCCATGCACTAGCTTTTTTTTTTTTTTTTTTTTTGAGACGGAGTCTCTTATCACCTAGACTGGAGTGCAGTGGTGCGATCTCAGCTCACTGCAACAACCTCTGCCTCCCAGGTTCAAGCAATTCTCCTGCCTCAGTCTCCCAAGTAGGTGGGATTACAGGCGCCTGCCACCGCGCCAGGTTAATTTTTGTATTTTTGGTAGAGATGGGGTTTCACCATCTTGGCCAGGATGGTCTTGAACTCCTGACCTCATGATCTACCTGCCTTGGCCTCCCAAAGTGCTGGGATTACAGGTGTGAGCCACTGCACCCAGCCACTTACAATTTTTTTAAAATGTGACTTTCACTTAAGAATGCCCTTGATGAAACAGTAAAAATTGATTGTAATCTCTACCCTTGAGTATACATTTTTAAATATTCTGAGTGATGAAATAGGAGGTATGCATAAAGCACTTTGGCTACATACTCAAGTATGATGGTTCTGTAGAAAAGCATTTTAGTGATTGAGTTGTGATTGAACTAGCTAATTTTTTCATAGAACACTACTTTTACTTTAAAGAATGACTGATAGACAAACTATGTTTATGAATATTTGGCAAATGTTTTCTCAAAAATCAGGTAATTATTTAAATTGGAGGAACCTGGCCAAAAAAAATCAGTTATTTCAAGAAAAACAAAGATAGTGTTTGTTGCCAATGAAAAGTCAAACTTCAAGCGATAATTAGAATTTTGGAAAACTTTCTATCTCTCACCATGAGCTTACTTCCCAATAGATACTGGACTAGTAGTCTCTATATTCTTTCCTGCCATACACTTGCAATTTTTTTTTTTTTTTTTTTTTTTTGAGACGGAGTCTCTGTTGCCCAGGCTGGAGTGCAATGGTGCGATCTCGGCTCACTGCAACCTCTGCCGCCCAGGTTCAAGCAATTCTCCTGCCTCGGCCTCCCAAGTAGCTGAGATTACAGGCGCCTGCCACTGTGCCCAGCTAGATGGGCCAATGAAGACCTATATAGAGATTGATAATGTTACTAGTGAATGTGATTTTTTAAAAAATTGTACATTTAAGTGTGTCACCACTTAGAACATCTGCATAATTCATTGGACCAATGTTTTCTAAACGGCCAAGTACATAATGCTACAAAATCATATATGTAAAAGAACCACTCAAAGTGCAAAATAGACCAATGAGGTTTTTTTTAACAGCTGTGTTGAGTGTAATTGATATCAGTAAGCTGCAGTAGTCAGAATGTACAGTTTGGTAAGTTTTGACATGTGTGAAATCCTTACCACAATCAAAATAAGGAACACACACATCACCCCCAAAAGTTTCTTGTGGCCCTTTGAAATCTCTCCCTCCCGCCCTATTCCCAGATAGCCACTGGTCTGCTTTTTGTCACTATAGATTAGTTTGTATTTTCTAGTATTTTATATAAATTGAATCATACAGTATGTATTCTTTATTGTTTAGCTTTGAAACTCAAAAAACTATTTTGAGATTCATCCAAGTTGTTGTGTACATCAATAGTTCATTTCTTTTTGTTGCTAAGTAGTGTTCCATTGAATGGATATACAAAAATTATTTGTTTCTAGCTTTGACTATTACAGATACAATTTATATGAGCCATTTGTATATAACTCTTTATGTGGACATCCTTTCTTTCTCTTTTTTTTTTTTTTTTTTTTTTTTTGAGACCGAGTCTCGCGCTGTGTCACCCAGGCTGGAGTGCAGTGGCGCGATCTCGGCTCACTGCAAGCTCCGCCTCCCAGGTTCAGGCCATTCTCCTGCCTCAGCCTCCGAGTAGCTGGGACTACAGGCGCCCGCCACCACGCCCGGCTAGTTTTTTGTATTTTTAGTAGAGACGGGGTTTCACTGTGTTAGCCAGGATGGTCTCGATCTCCTGACCTCGTGATCCGCCCGCCTCGGCCTCCCAAAGTGCTGGGATTACAGGCGTGAGCCACCGCGCCCGGCCCATCCTTTCTTTCTCTTGGGTAATACCTAGAAGTAGAATGCCTGAGTCATGTGGTAAATGAATATTTAACTTTAAGAAACTACCACATTTTTTTCCCACAATGATTGTACCATTTTGCATTCCCATGAGCAGGGCATGAGAGTTCCAGTTGCCCCACATCTTTGCCAACAAGGATAGTCAGTCTTTTTATTTTTCCCAGTGGAATTTGAAGTCTTTTTTAACTTTATTCAAATAGGTCAGTGGTGGTAACTCAATGTGGTTTAGATTTGTATTGTCCTAATGACTGTTGAGGTTCAGTATCTTTTCTTTTTCTTGTGTCCTTCCTTCAGCTTTACTCTTTCTTTTTTTTTTTTTTGAGACGAAGTCTTGCTCTGTCACCCAGGCTACTGGAGTGCAGTGGCGCAATCTCGGCTCACTGCAAACTCCACCTTCCAGGTTCATGCCATTCTCCTGCCTCAGCCTTCCCGGGTAGCTGGGACTACAGGCGCCCACCACCATACCTGGCTAATTTTTTGTATTTTTAATAGAGACAGGGTTTCAGCGTGTTAGCCAGGATGGTCTCGATCTCCTGACCTCGTATTCCGCCTCAGCCTCCCAGAGTGCTGGGATTACAGGCATGAGCCACCATGCCCAGCCCCAGTTTTATTGTTTTTTGTTTTTTGTATTTTGTTTTTTTTTGAGACAGGGTCTTGCTCTGTCACCCAGGATCAGTGTATTGGTGCAAACATGGCTCACTGCAGCCTCAATCGATCCTTCCACTTCAGCCTACCAAGTAACTGGGACCACAGGCATTCGCCACCATGCCTGGCTAATTTTTGTTGTTGTTGTTGAGGGGGTAGAGACAGGGTCTTGCTACGTTGCTCGGGTTGGTCTTAAACTCCTGGACTCAAGCAGTCCTCTCACCTTGGCCTCCCAAAGGGCTAGAATTACAGGCATGAGCCACCAGACTCCTTTTTTTTTTTTCTCCCTAGATGGAGTCTCACTCTGTCATCCAGGATGGAGTGCAGTGGCACAGTCTCAGCTCACTGCCACCCCTGTCTCCTGGGTTCAAGTGATTCTCATGCCTCGACCTCCCCAGTAGCTGGGATTACAGGTGTGCACTACCACGCCTGGCTGATTTTTGTATTTTTATTAGAGATGGGGTTTTGCCATATTGCCCAGGCTGGTCTTGAACTCCAGGTTTGAAGTGATCCGCCCAACTCAGCCTCCCAAAGTGCAGGGATTACAGGTATGAACCACTGTGCCCAACTTTATTCTTTATCAAAGTGGTTTTTGACCCCTCTTAGAATCTTTATGTTTTCTTTGTTTTGTTTTGCTTTGCTTTTTGTTTTTGTTTTTGTGAGACAGAGTCTCACTCTGTTGCCCAGGCTGGAGTGAGTGGCACGATCTCGGCTCACTGCAACCTGCACCTGCTGGGTTCAAGCAATTCTCCTGCCTCAGCCTCATGACTAGCTGGGATTACAGGTACTTGCCACCAAGCCTGGCTAATTTTTGTATTTTCAGTAGCGAGGGGGTTTCACCATGTTGGGCAGGCAGGTCTCAAACTCCCGAACCCAGATGATCTGCCCACCTTGGCCTCCCAAAGTGCTGGGATTACAGGCGTGAGCCACCACCCCCAGCCCTAGCATCTTTATACTTTTTCCTTTTTTTGAGACAGAATCTCACTCTGTCACCAAGACTGGAGGCTGGAGTGCAGTGGTGTGATCTTGGCTCACTGCAACCTCCGCCTCACAGGTTCAGGCAATCCTCGTGCCTCAGCCTCCCGAGCAGCTGGGACTACAGATGCGTGCCACCACACCTGGTTAATTTTTGCATTTTTAGTAGAGACAGAGTTTTGCCATGTTGGCCAGGCTGGTCTCGAACCCTTGACTTCAAGTGATCTATCCACCTCGGCCTCCCAAAGGAGGGAGTGATTACAGGTGTGAACCCACTGCCCTCAACCCTAGAATCTTTATATTTTCATATAAATTTTTAGAATCAGCTGTCTTTTTCTACACAAGTGGCTGCTGGGATTTTGATTGGGATTGTGTAGATTCTATAGATTAATTTGAAGAGAATTGGTATCTTAACAATATTGATCCTTCTGGTACATTAATATAGCATATTTCCACTGAGTTGGGTCTTTGTTAATTCATCTCAGCAGTGTTTTGTAGTTTTCATTGTATAGCTCTTATACATCTTTAGTCAGATTGGTTCCTGATTATTTGGTTTTTGATGCTATTATAAATGTTATGTTTTATTAAGCTGAAGACAGTGACTCAAACCTGTAATTTCAGCACTTTAGGAGACTGAGGTGTTTGGATCGCTTGAGACCAGCCTGGGCAACATGATGAAACCCAGTCTTTGCAAAAAATAGGCGCCAGGCGTGTTGGCTCACACCTGTAATTCCAGCACTTTGGGAGGCTGAGGCAAGCGAATCACCTTAAGTCAGGAGTTCGAGACCAGCCTAGCCCACATGATGAAACCCCATCTCTGGCTGGGCGCAGTGGCTCACACCTGTAATTCCAGCACTTTGGGAGGCCAAGGCAGGCAGATCATGAGTTCAGGAGATTGAGACCATCCTGGCTAACATGGTGAAACCCTGTCTCTACTAAAAATACAAAAAATTAGCCGGGCGTGGTAGCAGGCGCCTGTAGTCCCAGATACTCGGGAGGCTGAGGCAGGAGAATGATGTGAACCCGGGAGGCAGAGCTTGCAGTGAGCCAAGGTTGAGCCACTGCACTCCAGCCTGGGTAACAGAGCGAGACTCCATCTCAAAAAAACAACCCCATCTCTGCTAAAAATACAAAAATTAGCTGAGCATAGTGGCATGCCCCTGTAGTCCCAGCTACTTGAGAGGCTGAGGCATGAGAATCGCTTGAACTCGGGTGGCGGAGGTTGCAGTGAGCCAAGACCCTACCACTGCACTCCAGCCTGGACGACAGAGTCAGGCCTTATCCCTCCCCTGCCAAAAAAAAAAAAAAAATAGCCAACCGTGGTGGCATGCGCCTGTGGTCCCAGCTACTCGGGAGGCTGAGGTGGGAGAATCGCTTGAGCCCAGGAGCTTGAGACTGCAGTGAGCCATGATCACACCATGGCACTCATGCCTGAGCAACAGAATGAGACCCTGTGTCCAAATAAATAAATGTTATTTTTTGTTGGTGGTGGTGGTGGTTTTTTTTGGTTTTTTGTTTGTTTGTTTGTTTTGAGATAGAGTCTAGCTCTGTCGCCCATGCTGGAGTGCAGTGGTGTGATCTCGGCTTACTGCAAGCTCCGCCTCCCGGGTTCACTCCATTCTCCTGCCTCAGCCTCCTGAGGGCACTACAGGCGCCCGCTACCACACCTGGCTAATTTTTTTGTATTTCAAGTAGAGACGGGGTTTCACTTTGTTAGCCAGGATGGTCTCAATCTCCTGACCTCATGATCCGCCTGCCTCGGCCTCCCAAAGTGCTGGGATTACAGGCGTGAGCCACCGCGCCAGGCCATGTTATGTTTTTTAAAATTTCAATTTCAAATTGTTCTTTCCTAATACATAGAAACACAGTGTATTTTTTCAGTATTGATCTTATATTCTGCAATCTTGCTAAATAAACTCACTTATTAGTTCTAGTAACTATTTTGTAGATTCCTTAGTATTTTCTATGTAGATGATCATGTCACATCTATTAATGAAGAAAGTTATATTTCTTGCTTTCTACTTTGTTTTTTTTGATTGTTTGTTTTTTGTTTGTTTGTTTTTTGAGACGGAGTCTCGCTCTGTTGCCCAGGCTAGAGTGCAGTGGCGTGATCTCGGCTCACTGCAAGCTCTGCCTCTAGGGTTCACGCCATTCTCCTGCCTCAGCCTCTCAAGTAGCTGGGACTACAGGCGCCCGCCACCACGCCCAGCAAATATTTTGTATTTTTAGTAGAGACGGGGTTTCACCATGTTAGCCAGGATGGTCTCGATCCCCTGACCTCATGATCCACCTGCCTTTGCCTCGCAAAGTGCTGGGATTACAGGCGTGAGCCACTGCACCCAACCTCCAGTTTGTTTTTTTGTTTGAGATAGAGTCTTGCTCCGTTGCCCAGGCTGGAGTGCAGTGGCGTGATCTTGGCTCACTGCAACCTCTGCGTCCTGGGTTCAGGTGATTCTCCTGCCTCAGACTTCTGAGTAGCTGGGATTACAAGCATGCACCATGACACCTGGCTGATTTTTAAATTTTTGGTAGAGATGAGGTTTCACCATGTTGGCCAGGCTGGTCTCAAAACTCCTGACCTCAGGTGATCTGCCTGCCCCAGCCTCCCAAAGTGTTGGGATTATTGGCATAAGCCACCATGCCTGTTGTTTGTGTTATTTTCTTTACTAGTGTGTCTCATATTACACATTGTTTGACAGGTGAGTACTCAGTAAGTATTTTTAAATCAAGGAATAGGTATACTAAATTCTTAAAACTTTCTCCATAGGTGCTGCAGATGATTACAATAGAATTGGTTCTTCATTATATGCTTTAGGAACTCAGGATTCTACAGATATATGCAAGTAAGTATTCTAATTTAAAACATGACATAGGCCAGGCACGGTGGCTCACGCCTGTAATCCAGCACTTTGGGAGGCAAACGTGGGCGGATCAAGAGGTCAGGAGTTCAAGACCAGCCTGACGAACATGGTGAAACCCCTTCTCTACTAAAAATACAAAAATGCACACCTGTAATCCCAGCTACTCAGGAGGCTGAGGCAGGAGAATTGCTTGAACCTGGGAGGCGGAGGTTGCAGTGAGCTGAGATCACACCTTTGCACTCTAGCCTGGGCAATAGAGCAAGACTCCATCTCAGAAAACAATAAATAAATAAAACTTGAAATATAGCTGGTCACAGTGGCTCATGCCTGTAATCCCAGCACTTTGGGAGGTGGAAAACCTGTCAGCTGTCAGGAGTTTGAGACCAGCCTGGCCAACATTGCTAAACCCTATCTCTACCAAAAAATATAAAAATTACCCAGGTGTGGGTGGTGTGTGCCTGTAATCCCAGCTAGCTACTCAGGAGACTGAGGCACAAGAATCACTTGAACCCGGGAGGCGGAGGTTGCAGTGAGCCAAGATTATGCCACTGCACTCCAGCCTGGGTGACGGAGCAAGACTGTTTAAAAAATATATATATGTGTGTGTGTGTGTGTGTGTGTGTGTGTGTATGAATAGGTATATATATATATGTGAAATATAAATAAAGCAGAGAAAATTTTCTATTGGCAGTCTGGATGCACACAATACTTTTGGTTTTTGTTTTAGTTTTTGTTTTGAAATAGGGTCTTACTCTCTCGCCCAGGCTGGAGTGAGGTGGCATGATCATGGCTTTCTGCAACATCCTCTTTTCACGTGCAAGCAGTTCTCCCACCTCAGCCTCCAAAGTAGCTGGGATTACAGGTGCCTGCCACCATGCCTGGCTAATTTTTCTATTTTTAGTAGAGACGGGGTTTCACCGTATTGGCCTGGCTGGTCTCAAGCCCTTGACCTCAAGTGGCCCACCCAACTCAGCTCCCAAAGTGCTGGGATTACAGGTGTGAGCCACTTCTCCCAGCCAACAATACTTACAATGCAAAACTTTTGGAATATTTTTGTCAAAACACATTGATAATAAGGACCTCCTTTAAAAACTTGGTTGAGGGCTGGGCAGGTAGCTCATGCCAGTAATCTCAGCACTTTGGGAGGCCGAGGCGGGCAGAACACCTCATGTCAGGAGTTTGAGACCAGCCTGACCAACATGGAGAAACCCTGTCTCTACTAAAAATACAAAATTAGCCAAGTGTGGTGGTGGGTGTCTGTAATCCTAGCTACTTGGGAGGCCGAGGCAGGTGAATTGCTTAAACCCAGGAGGCAGAGGTGGTGGTGAGCTGAGATCACACCATTACACTCCAGCCTGGGCAACAAGAGCAAAACTCCGTCTCAAAACAAACAAACAAAAAAAACTTGGGTTGATATTTTTTCTCCTCCCTTTCTATCCTATTTTTTTAAATCTGAGAAATAAAAATCGACTTTACTCTCTCTCTATATATGTATTTTTTTCTTCCTCCCCTGTGTTTTATTTATGAAAATGGGCTGATTTGTGTGTAAGAGAGTGGAAGAACAGAATTTATATTAGTGTTTTTAGGTTTTGATAAAGCTTATAAATAAGAACTGCTGTTTGGAAATTAGAACATATATGTATGTATGTATATGTGTGTATGTATTTCACTGGAGGTCAAATTGATTCCGCCCCCCGCCCCTCCCCTGCAAGACAGTGTCTTGCTCTGTCACCCAGGCTGGAGAGCAGTGGCACAATCTCTAAAAACACAAAAATTAGTCAGACGTGGTGGCACACACCTGTAATCCCTGCTACTTGGGAGGCCTAGGCGTGAGAATCACTTGAACCTGGGAGGCAGAGATTGCAGTGAACCGAGATCACACTGCTGCTCCCCAGCCAGGGCGACAAAGCAAGACTTGGTCTCAAAAAAACTAAAAATTAAACACATTTTTAAGCAGGAAAACTATTTTCATAGTCTATGCCTTTCTCTAAACCACATCCTTGACCTTTTCTCTAGTATATTCTGTCTCAGATATTTAAAAGTCAAGCTTTTTGGCAAAGCACGGTATGATAGCTTACACTAATTAACATGCCATCGGCCAGGCACAGTCGCTCACACCTGTAATCCCAGCACTTTGGGAGGCCAAGGCAGGCAGATCACTTCAGGTCGGGAGTTCAAGACCAGCCTGACCAACATGGAGAAACTCCATCTCTACTAAAAACACAAAATTAGCCAGGCATGGTGGCGCATGCCTGTAATCCCAGCAGCTACAGGAAAATCGCTTGAACCCGGGAGGCAGAGGTTGCAGTGAGCAGAGATTGCGCCATTGTACTCCAGCCTGGGTAACTAGAGGAACTCTGTCTTAAAAAAAAAAGGAAAAAAGCCACCTTCCCAAAGAGTTAATTCTTCTTATCAGGAAGAAGGAAAAAAGTAAACCTTGCCATCTGTTCTCTAACGTAAATCTGTCAAAGCAAATTCTCTTGAGTGAAAGCAAAGTTCATAAAATTGTTTTTGCTTTGAGTAGTATTTGCCCTAATTCATTTATAATGTCATTTTAATTATATATTTTACAGAATACTTGAAACTGTGCTGTGTCCTTTTTTTTTTTGAGAGCAGGTCTTCCTGTGTGGCCCAGGCTGGCATACAGTAGCTATTCGCAGGTGCAGTCATAGAGCACTGCAGCTTTGAACTCCTGTGCTCAAGCGATCCTTTTGCTTCAGCCTCCTGAGTAGCTGGGACCACAAGTTTGTGCCGGAACTGGGTGACAGAACAATAGCCCATCACAAAAAAAAAAGAAAAGAAAAGAAAAAAATGAATAACCAATTTCTACTTAACAATTTATTTTCACTTTTACCTAGTTTATCTGTCAAATGCTGATACCAACTAAAAAATATCCCAGCACCAGACTTTTTTTGTTGTTGTTGAGATGGAGTCTCACTCTGTTGCCCAGGCTGGAGTGCAGTGACACAATCTCGGCTTACTGCAAGCTCCGCCTCCCAGGTTCACACCATTTTCCTGCCTCAGCCTCCTGAGTAGCTGGGACTACAGGCATGTGCCACCACGCCACCTGGCTAATTTTGTTTTGTATTTTTAATAGAGACAGGATTTCACCATGTTAGCCAGGATGGTCTCGATCTCCTGACCTCGTGATCTGCCCACCTCGGCCTCCCAAAGTGCTGAGATTACAGGCATGAGCCACTGCACCTGACCAAGCACCAGAGTATTAAAGGGTAGTTCAATTACAGGATTGTGACACCATGCCCCACTAATTTTTTGTATTTTTAGTAGAGACAGGGTTTCACTGTGTTGCCCAGACTAGTCTCAAACTCCTGGCCTCAAGTGAGCTGCTTGCCTCAGCCTGTTTGCTAAAATGAATCTAGATAAATTTTGTTGGCTGGGCACAGTGACTCACGCCTGTAATCCCAGCACTTTGGGAGGCCAAGGTGGACAGATCACTTGAGGCCAGGAGTTTGAGACCAGCCTGGCCAACATGGCAAAACCCCATCTCTACTAAAACTACAAAAATTAACCAGGTGTGGTGGGTGCCTGTAATCCCAGCTACTTAGGAGGCTGAGGTAGGAGAATCGTTTGAACCCAGGAGGTGCAGGTTGCAGTGAACCGAGATGGCACTACTGCACTACAGCTGGGGCGAGAAAGCGAGACTCAGTCTCAAGAACAACAACAACAAAAACACCTTTAATGTATGGCTTAGGCTGTCATCTTGAAATGGAGCCTGGCGCTCTGGCTCACACCTGTAATCTTAGCAGTTTGGGAGGCCAAGGCGGGCAGATCACTTGAGATCAGGAGTCCAAGACAAGCCTGGACTCAAGCCATCCTTCTGCCTTTGCCTCCTGAATAGCTGGGATTACAGGTGTGCACCACCACACCTGGCTAATTTTTAACCAGGTGAAAACTCGTCTCTACTAAAAATACAAAAATTAGCCAGGCATGGGGGCAATTGCCTGTAATCTCAGCTACTCAGGAGGCTGAGGCAGGAGAATCACTTGAACCCAGGAGGCAGAGGTTGCAGTGAGCTGAGATTGCGCCACTGCGCTCTGGCCTGTGCAACAGAGCCAGACTCTGTCTCAAAAAAAAAAAAAAAAAGAAAGAAAAAATCAGGCCTGGGTGCGATGGCTCACACCTGTAAACCCAGAACTTTGGGAGGCTGAGGTGGGCGGATTATGAGATCAAGAGATGAAGACCATCCTGGCCAACATGGTGAAACCCTGTCTCTACCAAAAAGACAAAAATTAGCTGGGCGTGGTGGCAGGCGCCTGTAGTTCCAGCTACTCAGGAGGCTGAGGCCAGAGAATCGCTTGAAGCCAGGAGGCAGAGGTTGCGGTGAGCTGAGATTGAGCCATTGCACTCCAGTCTGGGCAACAAGCGTGAAACTCCATCTCAAAAAAATAAATAAATAAATGAACAGATAGTCTTATCTGTAAACAGATTTCAAGTAATCTCTTTTATTGGTAGAAATACAGGGAGATTTTTGTGAAGCTAAATGAAGTCTGCAGTTAATAGGGCTATTGAATATAACTGCAATGAGACAAGGTGTTACTAATATGGTTTGGGAGCATATTCTCATACATTTGAAATGGAAAATTACTTTGAATGTGGCATATGATGAAAATATTTTCCTTTACAGGTTTTTTCTCAAAGTTTCAGAACTGTTCGATAAAACAAGAGTAAGTACTAAATTATAGAGATATACTGCATAATATTGTGCCCAGAGAGCTCATGTTAAAGGTTTTTACCACAATTCATAAAATTTTTTTTAAAAGAGTAATCATTATTGGCCGGGCACAGTGGCTCATGCCTATAATCCCAACACTTTGGGAGGCTGAGGTGGGCAGATCACGAGGTCAAGAGATCAAGACCATCCTGGCCAACATGGTGAAACCCTGTCTCTACTAAAAATACAAAAATTAGCTGGGCGTGGTGACGCATGCCTGTAGTCCCAGGTACTCGGGAGGCTGAGGCATGAGAATCGCTTGAACCTGGGAGGCTGACATTGCAGTGAGCCAAGATCGCACCACTGCACTCTAGCCTGGTGACAGAGCAAGACTCCATCTCAAAAAAAAAAAAAAAAGTAATCACTATTAACCTTTTGGCTATTTAAATATCTGCATATGGTAATATTTAACTTGCTATGGTTCTGTTTAACTCTATCGAGGAAGATGCGTATACTTCAGAAGGATGATGAAACAGATTCAGATTTGGATTCCATTGGAAGTTTTTCAGGAAATTCCATTTTTTGTTATGGCCTTTAGGTATTTGTATAAAAGTTCATATTCTTCTGGGTGCAGTGATTTAATGCTTGTAATCCCAGCACTTTGGGAGGCTGAGGCAGGAGGATCTCTTGAGCCCAGGAATTTGAGATCAGCCTGGGAAAACATAGCAAGATGCCATCTCTACAAAATGTTTACAAATTAGCCAGGTGTGGTGGTGCAAACCTGTAGTCCTACTTCGGGGGCTGAGGCAGGAGGATGCCTAAGCTCAGGAGTTTGAGGCTGCAGTGAGGTGTATGATCGTGCAACTGTATTCCATCCTGGGCAACAGGGTGAGACCCTATCTCTAAAAAAAAAAGAATACCTCCTGGAACAGACAAACAAATTAATTAAATACTACATACCAATAAGAATAAAGGAACCAGGCCACGTGGCTCATGCCCATCATCCCATACATTGAAGGATGAGGCGGGAGGATCAGTAGAGGCCAGGAGTTCAACTAGCTTGGGCAATGTAACGAGACTCCCTCTCTACAAAAGTTACCAAAAATTAGCCAGTCATGGTGGCGCACAACTGTAGTCCTAACTACTTGGGAGGCTGAGGCAGGAAGATTCTTGAGCCCAGGAGGTCAAGGTTATAGTGAGCTGTGATTGTGCCAGTGTACTCCAGCCTGGGTGACAGACCCTGTATCAAAGAAAGAAAATAAATAGAAAATTACCAGCAACCCAGATGCCTGGCCGCCTCCTCATCTCCTCAGCTGCCTTTCAAGGCACTGCCAATACGGATTCGGGTTTTTTGTTTTGTTTTTTGTTTGTTTGTTTGTTTTGAGATCAAAACCAGGCTGGAGGCTGGAGTGCAGTGGCACAATCTCGGCTCATTGCAACCTCTGCCTCCCAGGTTCAAGTGATTCTCCTGCCTCCCGAGTAGCTGAGATTACAGGCATGCACCACCACACCAGGCTAATTTTTGTATTTTTAG
This sequence comes from Papio anubis, assembly GCF_008728515.1. NCBI lineage: Eukaryota > Metazoa > Chordata > Mammalia > Primates > Cercopithecidae > Papio > Papio anubis. The sequence continues at coordinate 71,958,070 of NC_044982.1, forward strand.
TAGAGAGGGGTTTCACCATGTTGGCCAGGCTGGTCTCAAAGTCCTGATGTCAAGCCATCTGCCTACCCTGGCCTTCGAAAGTGCTAGAATTACAGGCATGAGCCACTGCACCCAACCTGGCCCGTTTTTTAGTTTTATACATAATATAAATGCTTGTGCAACATGTATTCTTTTTCTTTTTTTCTTTTTTTTTTCCTGTGGTAGAGACAGGGTCTTGCTATGTTGCCCAGGCTGGTCTCAAACTCCTGGCCTCAGGCAGTCATCCTGCCTCAGCCTCCCAGAGTGCTGGAATTACAGGTATGAGCCACTGTGCCTGCCTTATATTCTTTCATGTCTGTTTAATGTACTCAACATTATATTCATTCATAGGATTAAACCATGTTGTTGGCCGGGCGCGGTGGCTCAAGCCTGTAATCCCAGCACTTTGGGAGGCCGAGACGGGCGGATCACGAGGTCAGGAGATCGAGACCATCCTGGCTGACACGGTGAAACCCCGTCTCTACTAAAAAATACAAAAAAACTAGCCAGGCGAGGTGGCGGGCGCCTGTAGTCCCAGCTACTCGGGAGGCTGAGGCAGGAGAATGGCATGAACCCAGGAGGCGGAGCTTGCAGTGAGCCAAGATCACGCCACTGCACTCCAGCCTGGGCAGCAGAGCGAGACTCTGTCTCAAAAAAAAAAAAAACAAAACAAAAAAAAAACCATGTTGTTGCACATAGATGTAGTTCCTTTATTCTTTTTGTTTTAGAGACGGGGTCTCACTTTGTTGCCCTGGTGGGAGTGCACTTGCATGATCATAACTCACTGTAGCCTCAAACTCTTGAGGTCAAGCATCCTCCTGCCTCAGCCTCCCAAGTAGTTAGGACTACAGATGTGTGTTACCATGCCTGGCTAATTTTTGTAGAGAGGGAATCTCACTACATTGCCCAGGCTGGTCTTGAACTCTTGGCCTCTATTGATATTCCTGCCTCACCCTTCAAAGCATTGGGATTATAGGCATGAGCTACCTAGCCTGGTTCCTTTATTCTTCTTGCTGTATAGTATTTTATTAATTTGTTTATCTGTTCTACTGTTGATAGGCATTTGGATAGTTTCTAGTTTGGGTTTCTTTATAACAATACTGCTAAGATTATTCTTGTATATCTTCTGAACACAAGTATACAATTCTGTTGGATATATATAACTAGGAGGGGAATTGATGGATCATAGGATGACCATGTGAAAAGCTTTTGCAGAAACTGCAAAACTTTCCCATAATGATTGTACCAATTTGCATGCCCACAAGAATAAGTATGAGCATTTAGGTTATTCTACAAGCTTGTTAAAACTGAGTGTTTTCTACCTTTATAATTCTTGCCATTCTGGTAGGTGTGTAGTTGTTTTAGTTTAACTTTTTTTTTTTTTTTTTTTTGAGATGAAGTCTCACTCTGTCGCCAGGCTAGAGTGCAGTGGCGCAATCTCGGCTCACTGCAACCTCCGCCTCCCAGGTTCAAGCAATTCGCCTGCCTCAGCCTCCCGAGTAGCTAGGACTACAGGTGCACGCCTCCGCGCCCAGCTAATTTTTGTATTTTTAATAGAGATGGGGTTTCACCCTGTTGGCCAGGGCGGTCTTGATCTCTTGACCTCGTGATCCGCCCACCTTGGCCTCCCAAAGTGCTGGGATTACAGGCGTGAGCCACCGCACCTGGCCCCTTAACTTTTTTTTTTTTCTTTTTCTTTTTTGAGACAGAGTCTCACTCTGTCATCTAGGCTGGAATGCAGTGGCGTAATCTCGACTCACTGCAACCTCTGCCTCCTGGGTTTAAGTGATTCTCCTGCCTCAGCCTCCCAAACTGAGATTACAGGCACACATCACTACACCCGACTAATTTTTGTACTTTTAGTAGAGATGGGTATCACCATGTTGGCCAGGCTGGCCTCGAACTCCTGACCTCAAATGTTCCACCCGCCTCAGCCTTCCAAAATGCTAGGCATGAGCCTTATTAAGGTGCCAGCCTTACTTTAACTTTTTACTTTGACGATAATTTCAGACTTATGGAAAAGTTGCAGAAAATAGTACAGGAATTCCTGTAATGCATCAGCCAGGTTTCTGAATATTAACATTTTCCCTTTTTTTTTTTGTTTGTTTGTTTGTTTTGAGACAGAGTCTTGCTCTGTCGCCCAAGCTGGAGTGCAGTGGCACGATCTTGGCTCACTGCAACTTTCGCCTCCTGGGCTCAAGTGATTCTCATGCCTCAGCCTCCCAAGTACCTGGGATTATAGGCGTGTGCTGCCATTCCTAGCTAATTTTTGTGTTTTTGTAGAGATGAGGGGTTTCACCATGTTGGCCAGACTGGTCTCGAACTTCTGACCTCAAATGATTCACCTGCCTTTTCCTCCCATAGTGCTGGGATTACAGATGTGAGCCACTGCACCTGGCGAATGTTAACGTTTTCTACATTGCTTAAAGTTCTTACATTCCAAAAAGTCCATCTTCATTCTGTTTTGAGTCCTTCATGCACACTTGTCTCTTTTTAGTATAAGAATTATTTTTAATATAGTCAATACTGTTACTAATGATTCCTCCTTAATGTCATCAAATATCCAGTATATACATTTTCCCAATTGTCTCATAAATGGCTTTTTATTATAGTATAGTTTGTTTGATCAGGATACAAACAGGGTCCCATATATTACATTTGGTTGATGTATTTTTTTTAATCCTCTGTCCAGTCATACTGAAGAGCTATCTTTTTAGTCTGACCTGACTACTTCCCCTTCAATCTCACCTTGTACATACCACTTCTGTTTATTACTCTACAGTGTCTTCAGGCACATTTTACTAATGCTTTGACTGTATTTCTGGTTGTCCTCAGCAGGAGGATTAGATTGAATTAACTAGTCTACCATTGCAAGCCTTCATTCCTTTAAAATTGTGTGTGCATATCAATTACAATTGAAATGAATAGCAGCTGGGCACAGTGGCTCACACCTGTAATCCCAGTACTTTGGGAGGCTGAGGTGGGCAGATCACCTGAGGTCAGGAGTTCGAGACCAGCCTGGCCAACAAGACAAAACCCCATCTCTACTAAAAAAAAATACAAAAAAATTAGCCGAGTGTGGTGACATACACCTATAATCCCAGCTACTAGAGAGGCTGAGGCAGGAGAATCTCTTGAACCCAGGAGGCAGAGGTTGTAGGGAGCTGAGATCATGCCACTATACTCCAGCCTGGCAAGAGCGAGACTCCATCTGAAAAAGAAAGAAATACCTAGAAAGTTTTTTTTTTCTTTTGAGACAGAGTCTTGCTTCGTCGCCCAGGCTGGAGTGCAGTGGCTCAATCTTGGCTCACTGCAACCTCAGCCTTCTGAGTAGCTGGGATTACAGGCACACACCACCATGCCCGGCTAATTTTTGTATTTTTAGTAGAGATGGGGTTTCTCCATGTTGGTCAGGCTGGTCTCGAACTCCTGACCTCGTGATCCGCCCACCTTGGCCTCCCAAAAGTGCCAGGATTACAGGCATGAGCCACCGTGCCTGGCCTGAGAAAATATTAATGAAGATAAAAGATGATATTGAAACTCATTTTAGAGTCTGACTGGGCATGGTTGTTCACACCTGTAATCCCAGCACTTTGGAAGGCTGAGGCAGGAGGATCACTTGAGGTCAGGAGTTTGAGACCAGCCTGGCCAACATGATGAAACCCTGTCTCTACTAAAAATAGAAAAATTAGCTGGGCATGGTGGTGCATGCCTGTATTTCCAGCTACTCAGGAGGCTGAGGCAGGAGAATTGCTTGAACCTGGGAAGCAGAGGTTGCAGTGAGCCGAGATTGCACCACTGCATTCCAGCCTGGGTGACAGAGTTAGACTCCGTCTCAAAAAAAAAAAAAAAAAAAAAAAGTTGTCCTTCCATAAACTCACGAGTCTCATTTGATCTGATCTTTTTTCTGTTCATTTTATGTGAGAGTTGCAAAGGAAAGTAGCAGGCTAGTAGAAACAGAAAGGGAAGGAAAGCTAGATAAATAGGAATGGATACTATAGTTAAAACTTCAGTTTTTTTAAACTATAATAATAGTTGTAATTAAGAAGGAAACCACTGAGAGCAGAATGTAGTTGTTGATTAAATATTCAATTTTTTCCTTTCCAGAAAATAGAAGCACGAGTGTCTGCTGATGAAGACCTCAAACTTTCTGATCTTTTAAAATATTACTTAAGAGAATCTCAAGCTGCTAAGGTAATTTTAATCTTTTTTTTAATGAGCCATTTTACAAACAGCCATTTCTTGAGAGTTTGTTAGACTTCAGATTGTTAATGATGATTTATCTCCTTTATGTGATTTTAAATTATATTTTCAAATATGAATTTTATTTCTCCTTTTAGAAATTGTATATATGTATATAATTATACATATTTCACGTGGGAAACCCCACATAAAAGTCTCCTCTTTATTATATTTCTGATATAATCTAGAACTTTAAAAAAATGAATTTGTGGTCAGGTGTGGTGGCTTACGCCTATAATCCCAACACTTGGGGAGGCCAAGGCCAGAGGATCACCTGAGATCAGGAGTTCAAGACCAGCCTGGCTAACATGATGAAACCCTGTCTCTACTAAAAATACAAAAATTAACTGGGCATGGTGGTGGGTGCCTATAATCCCAGCTACTTGGGAGGCTGAGGTGGGAGAATCACTTGAACCTGGGAGGCAGAGATTACAGTGAGCCGAGATCGCGTGCCATTGAACTCCAGACTGGGTGACAAGAGCAAAACTCCATCTCAAAAAAAAAAAAGAGGCCGGGGTGGTGGCTCATGCCTCTAATCTCAGCACTTTCGGAGGGTGAGGTGGATGGATCACCTGAGGTCAGGAGTTTGAGACCACCCTGACCAACATGGTGAAACCCCATCTCTACTAAAAGTGCAAAAATTACCCGGGCATGGTGGTGGGCACCTGTAGTCCCAGCTACTCGGGAGGCTGAGGAAAAATTGCTTGAATGCAGGAAGTGGAGGTTGCAGTGAGCAGAGATTGCGCCATTGCACTGCAGCCTGGGCAACAAGAGTGAAACTCTGTCTCAAAAAATAATAATAAATAATAAAAACAAAGAAAAAGAAAAAAAGCAAGACCTGGCCAGGCACAGTGGCTCACACCTGTAATCCGAGCACTTTGGGAGGCCGAGGCGGGTGGATCACCTGGGGTCAGGAGTTCAAGACCAGCCTGACCAACATGGTGAAACCCCAACTCTGTCTTTAAAAAAAAAATGAATTTGGTATATTTCTTCGGGTAAAATGTCTTGGAAAACAAAAGTAAAATGGTCAAATAGCAGTTGTATTGCTAAAGGATTTCTTTCTTTTTTTTTTTTTGAGATGGAGTCTCACTCTGTCACCCAATTATAACCTCTGCTTTCTGGGTTCAAGCGGTTTTCCTGCCTCAGCCTCCTGAGTAGCTGGGATTACAGGCGTGTGCCACCACGCCCAGCTAGTTTTTGTATTTTTAGTAGAGGCGGCATTTCCCTATGTTGGCCAGGCTGGTCTCGAACTCCTGACCTCAGGTGATCTGCGTGCCTTGGCCTCCCAAAGTGCTGGAATTATGGGCATGAGCCACATACTGCAAAAGGATTTCTTTTTTCTTTTGAGGTGGACTCTAGCTCTGTCACCCAAGCTGGAGTGCAGTGGCGTGACTGCAGCTCACTGCAACCTCCGCCTCCTGGGTTCAAGTGATTCTCCTGCCTCAGCCTCCCAAGTAGTTGGGACTACAGGCGCCCACTACCACGCCCGGCTAATTTTTGTATTTTTAGTAGAGATGGAGTTTCACCATATTGGCCAGGCTGGTCTTGAATTCCTGACCCCATGATCCCCTCACCTGGCCTCCCAAAGTGCTGGGATTACAGGCATGAGCTACCACACCCAGCTGCAAAAGGATTTCTAATTTGGTCTATGAAAGTCCTCCATTGAGAGTCAGAGCACCATAAAACAAAAACATGGTTTTTTTTTGTTTTTTTTTTTTTTTTTTTTTGAGACGGGAGTCTCGCTCTGTCGCCCAGGCTGGAGTGCAGTGGGGCAATCTCGGCTCACTGCAAGCTCCACCTCCCGGGTTCACGCCATTCTCCCGCCTCAGCCTCCCATGTAGCTGGGACTACAGGCGCCCGCCACCGCACCCGGCTAATTTTTTGTATTTTTAGTAGAGATGGGGTTTCACCATGTTAGCCAGGATGATCTCGATCTCCTGACCTTGTGATCCGCCCGTCTCGGCCTCACAAAGTGCTGGGATTACAGGCTTGAGCCACCGCGCCCGGCCAAAAACATGTTTTTTTATAAGGCAACTCATGTTTCCCTTTAAAAGCCGTGGGCGGCAGGGCACAGTGGCTCACGCCTGTAATCCCAGCACTTTGGGAGGCCGAGGCGGATGGATCACGAGGTCAGCGGTTTGAGACCAGCCTGGCCAACATGGTGAAACCCCATCTCTACTAAAAACACAAAAATTAGCCAGGCATGGTGGCAGGTGCCTGTAATCACAGCTACTCCAGAGGCTGAGGCAGGAGAATCGTTTGAAGCCAGGAGGGGGAGATAGCAGTGAGCCGAGACCGCGCCATTCCATTCCAGCCTGGGCAACACAGTGAGACTCCGTCTCAAAAAAAATTAATTAAAAAAAAAAACAAAACTGCAAGACTAAAACACTAACCAAAAATTATTATTATTATTATTATTAATAATAATTTTTTTTTTTTTTTAGACAGAGTCTCGCCCTGTTGCCCAGGCTGGAGTGCAGTGGCGTGATACTGGGTTATGGCAACCTCTGCTTCCTAGGTTCAAGCCATTCTCCTGCCTCTGCCTCCTGAGTAACTGGGACTACAGGCACTCGCCACCATACCCGGATAATTTTTGTATTTTTAGTAGATACGGGGTTTCACCATGTTGGCCAAGATGGTTTCGAACTCCTTACCTCAAGTGATCCACCAGCCTCAGCCTCCCAACATGCTGGGATTACAGGCATGAACCATCCCGCCTGGCCTCAAAAAATTTTTTTGACTGGGCACTGTGACTTATGCCTGTGATCCCAACACTTTGGGAGGCCAGTGTGGGAAAATCACATGAGACCAAGAGTTCAAGACCAGCCTAGGCAACAAAATGACATTCTGTGTCTACAAAAAGTTTTAAAAATTAGCTAGGCCATGGTGGTATGTTCCTATAGTCCCAGGGGAGGTTGACACAGGAGGATTGCTTGAGCCCAGGAGTTCAAAACTGCGGTGAGCCGTGATTGTCACTGTATACTCTTGCCTGAACAACAGAGTAAGATAAGACCTTGTCTTTAAAAAAAAGTTAACACAAGGCCAGGCACGGTGACTCACACCTGTAATCCCAACACTTTGGGAGGCTGAGGTGGGTGGATCACGAGGTCAGGAGATCGAGACCATCCTGGCTAACACAGTGAAACCCCATCTCTACTAAAAAATACAAAAAATGAGCCGGGTGTGGTGGTGGGCGCCTGTAGTCCAACTACTCGGGAGGCTGAGGCAGGAAAATGGCATGAACCCGGGAGGCAGAGCTTGCAGTGAGCGGAGATCGCGCCATGGCACTTCAACCTGGGCAACAGAGCGAGACTCCATCTCAAAAAAGAAAAAGTTAACACGAATAACTGAAAAGCACTGAAAACTTAGTGGATCAGATAACCCAAATTCAGTGTTAATTTGTGAATTGAGATATTGTACACAAAATTCCCACCTGATCACTGATGCTGATCATTTTTATTAAATTATAACCTTTTAACTTTGAATTCTTAGGTACTTATAAATACACTGTTCATATCAAATTATATCTTATAAACTATTTACATTGGATGGGCAGTGCTAAAATATTCACTTTTGAAGACTTTAAATTATCAAATGTGGTTGTTTTTTGTTTTAATTTTTTGCAGAGACAAGTGTCTCACTATGTTGCAAACTCCTGGGCTCAAGTTATCCTCCCGCCTCAGCCTCCCAAGGTGTCAGGATTATAGGTGTGAGCCCCTGTTCACAGCCAAATGTGGTTGTTAATAGATAACAATTTCTTAGTAACTTTAAGAAATGATTAAAATGTAGTTGTCAGAATTAAAACTACAACAAGGTATCACTATACACCTTAATTAGAATGGATAAAAGGAGAAAAATTCTGGCAAAGATACATAGCAACTTAAACCATCATATACTGTTAATAGGAATGTGGTGCACCTCCTTGGGAAATTTCCATAATTTCTTAAAAGACGAAATATACTATGCAGTGATCCAGTCAGTTCCCTTCTAGGTATTCACCCAAGAGAAATGAAAGCAGGGCTGGGCATGGTGGCTCACCCCTGTTATCCCAACACTTTGGGAGGCCAAGGCGGGAGGATTGCTGGAGGCCAGGAATTCAAGACCAGCCTGGCAACATAGCATGATCCTATCTCTATTGAAAAGAAGGAAAGGGCTGGGTGCGGTGGCTCCCGCCTGTAATCCTAGCACTTTGGGAGGCCAAGGCGGGCGGATCACGAGGTCAGGAGATTGAGACCATCCTGGCTAACACGGTGAAACCCCGTCTCTACTAAAAATACAAAAAATTAGCCAAGCGTGGTGGTGCGTGCCTGTAGTCCCAGCTACTTGGAGGCTGAGGCAGGAGAATGGCGTGAACCCGGGAGGCGGAGCTTGCAGTGAACTGAGATCCGGCCACTGCACTCCAGCCTGGGTGACAGACCGCGACTCCGTCTCAAAAAAAAAAAAAAAAGAAAAGGAAAGAAAGAAATGAAAGCATATGTCCATACAGATGTTCACAGCAACTTTATTTGTAACAGCTGAAAACTGACAACGCAAATATCCAATGGATGATGAGATAAACACATTGTTACATAGCCATACGATGGAATAGTACTCAGTAATAAAAAGAAATGTGTTGGCCGGGCGCGGAGGCTCAAGCCTGTAATCCCAGCACTTTGGGAGGCTGAGACAGGCGGATCACAAGGTCAGGAGATCGAGACCATCCTGGCTAACCCAGTGAAACCCCATCTCTACTAAAAAAAATACAAAAAACTAGCCGGGTGAGGTGGCGGGCGCCTGTAGTCGCAGCTACCCGGGAGGCGGAGTTTGCAGTGAGCTGAGATCCACACTGCACGCCAGCCTGGGAGACACAGCAAGACTCCATCTAAAAAAAAAAAAAAAAAAAAGAAATGTGTTATGGATGCATGATACGTGTCCACCGTTATGTGTCCACCGTCATAATATGATACGTAGTATTTTTGTTGTCCTAAAAATCCTCTATGCTCTCTGCGTTCATCCTCCTTTCCCTCAGTCCCTGGCAGCCACTGATCTTTTCACTGTCTCCATAGTTTTACTTTTTCTAGAATGTTATATAGTTGGAATCATATAGTATATAGTGTTTTCAGATTGGCTTCTTGCATTTAGTTTATGCATTTAAGTTTCTTCTATGTCTTTTTGTTTTTTGTTTTGTTTGTTTTGTTTTGTTTTGTTTTGTTTTTTTTTTTTTTTTTTTTTTGAGACGGAGTCTCGCGCTGTCGCCCGGGCTGGAGTGCAGTGGCCGGATCTCAGCTCACTGCAAGCTCCGCCTCCCGGGTTTGCGCCATTCTCCTGCCTCAGCCTCCCGAGTAGCTGGGACTACAGGTGCCCGCCACCTCGCCCGGCTAGTTTTTTGTATTTTTTAGTAGAGACGGGGTTTCACTGTGTTAGCCAAGATGGTCTCGATCTCCTGACCTCATGATCCGCCCGTCTCGGCCTCCCAAAGTGCTGGGATTACAGGCTTGAGCCACCGCGCCCGGCCTTGTTTTGTTTTTTTGAGACAGTCGCCCAGGCTGGAGTGCCGTGGCGGGATCTCGGCTCACTGCAAGCTCCACCTCCTGGGTTCACGCCATTCTCCTGCCTCAGCCTCCCGAGTAGCTGGGACTACAGGCGCCCGCCACAATGCCCGGCTAATTTTTTGTGTTTTTAGTAGAGACGGTGTTTCACCATGTTAGCCAAGATGGTCTCAGTCTCCTGACCTCGTGATCCGCCCGCCTCGGCCTCCCAAAGTGCTGGGATTACAGGCGTGAGCCACCATGCCCGGCCTCTTCTATGTCTTGTCATGGCTTGATAGCTCATTTCTTCTTAGTGCTAAATAATATTCCATTGTCTGGATGTAACACAATTTATATTCTCAGAATATATGAAGAACTCTTAATAAAAAGAGAAGGCCGAGGCTGGGCGGGGTGGCTCACGCCTGTAATCCCAGCACTTTGGGAGGCCGAGGCGGGTGGATCATGAGGTCAGGAGATCGAGACTATTCTGGCTAACACGGTGAAACTCCGTCTCTACTAAAATACAAAAAAAAATAGCTGGGCATTGTGGTGGGTGCCTGTAGTCCCAGCTACACGGGAGGCTGAGGCAGGAGAATGGCCTGAACCCGGGAGGCGGAACTTGCAGTGAGCCAAGATCATGCCACTGCACTCCAGCCTGGTGACAGAGCAAGACTCCATCTCAAAAAAAAAAAAAAAAAAGAGGGAGAAGGCCAGGTGCGGTGGCTCATGCCCATAATCCCAGCACTTTTGAAGGCTGAGGCGGGTGGATCGCGGAGTTGAGAGTTCAAGACCAGCCTGGCCAACATGGTGAAACCCCATCTCTACTAAAAATACCAAAAAATTAGCCAGACATGGTGGCGGGCACCTGTAATCCCAGCTACTCGGGAGGCTGAGGCAGAGAATTGCTTGAACCGGGAAGCGGAGGTTGCAGTGAGCCGAGATCGTGTCACTGCAGTCTAGCCTGGGTGACAGAGCAAGACTTTGTCAAAAATAAATAAATAAGTAAATAAAAATAAACAAAAAGAGAAATAACCCAATTTAAAAATGGGCAGAGGACTTAAAGTTTTCTCCGAAGAAGATACACAAATGGCCATTAAACCATCAAAAGATGCTCACAAGCTATCAGGGAAATGCAAATCGTTAGTATGAGATAGGCCTGGCGTGGTGGCTTACACTTGTAATCCCAACACTTTGGGAGACCAAGGCAGGTGGATCACTTGAAGTCAGGAGTTTGAGTCCAGCCTGGCCAACATGGTGAAACCCCATCTCTACTAAAAATGTAAAAATTAGCCAGGCATGGTGACAGGCACCTGTAATCCCAGCTACTCAGGAGGCTGAGGTGGAGAATTGCTTGAACCTGGGAAGCAGAGGTTGCTGTGAGCCAAGATTGCGCCACTGCACTCCAGCCTGGATGACAGAGCACGACTCCGTGTCAGGAAAAAAAAATACGAGATACCACTTTATACCCACAAAGTGGCCTTCATTTAAAAAAGAAAAAACAAAACAAAACAGATAAGGCCAGGCACAGTGGCTCACACCTGTAATCCCAGCACTTTGGGAGGCAGAGGCAGGCAGATTACCTGAGGTCGGGAGTTTGAGACCAGCCTGACCACAGAGAAACCCCATCTCTACTAAAGATACAAAATTAGCCAGGCATAATGGCGCGTGCCTGTAATCTCAGGTACTCTGGAGGCTGAGGCAGGAGAATCGCTTGAACCCAGGAGGCAGAGGTTGCGGTGAGCTGAGATTGCGCCATTGCACTCCGGCCTGGGCAACAACAGCGAAACTCCTTCTCCAAAACCAAAAAACAGGTAATAAATGTTGGCAAAGATGTGACTGAGGAAATTGGAACTGTCATATGGTGTTGGTAGGAATGTAAAATGTGCAGCCACTATGGAAAACCATATGGCAGTTTCTCAAAGGTTTGATGTAGAGTTACCATATGACTCAGCAATTTCATTCCTTAATAGTGAGAAATGAAGCCATGTCCATATAAACACTTGTATGTAAATGTTCACAGCAGCATTATTAATTATGTCCAAATAGTGGTAATAAACCAAATGCCTATCAACTGATGAATGAATTAATGTGATATAGCCATACGTGAAGTACTATTCAGCAGTAGAAAGGAGTGAAACGGCCGGGCGCGGTGGCTCAAGCCTGTAATCCCAGCACTTTGGGAGGCCAAGATGGGCGGATCACGAGGTCAGGAGATCGAGACCATCCTGGCTGACACAGTGAAACCCCGTCTCTACTAAAAAATACAAAAAAACTAGCCGGGCAAGGTGGCGGGCGCCTGTAGTCCCAGCTACTCGGGAGGCTGAGGCAGGAGAATGGCGTGAACCCGGGAGGCGGAGCTTGCAGTGAGCCAAGATCACACCACTGCACTCCAGCCTGGGCGGCAGAGCGAGACTCTGTCTCAAAAAAAAAAAAAAAAAAAAAGAAAGGAGTGAAACACTGATTTGTGCTACAACATAGATGAACTTGAAACATGCTAAGTGGTAGAAGCCAGGCACAAAAAACTCACATGATTCCATTTTTATGAAATGTCCAGAATAGGTGAATTCCCCATTTCTACTAAAAATTCAAAAATTAGCCAGACGTTGTGGCACACGCCTGTATTCCCAGCTACTCAGAAGGCTGTGGCAGGAGAATCGCTTGAACCCGGGAGGCGGAGGTTGTAGTGAGCCAAGTTCACACCACCACACTCCAGCCTAGGCAACAGAGTGAGATTCCATCTCAAAAAAAAAAAAGACATGTCCAGAATAGGCAAATCTGTAGAGGCAACAAATAAGCGGTTGTCTAGGGATATGGGCACACATGGGAAAATGGCACGTGGCTGTTGATGGGCATGGGGTTTCTTTTTGGGTGATGAAAGTGTTCTAAAATCGATTATGGTGATCCTCAATTCTGTGAGCTTGCTAAAAACCATTGAATTTCATATTTTAAATTGTGAGTTATGTGGTACATGGACTATGTAATTCAAGCTGTTACTTAAAAAATGGGCTGAGTGCAATGACTCACGCCTGTAATACACTTTAGCAGGCTGAAATAGGAGGATCGCTTTGAGGCCGGGAGTTTGAGACCTGCCTGGACAACATAGTGAGGCCGTATCTCTACAAAAATATTTAAAAATTAGAATAACTTTGGGAGGCGGAGGCAGGTGGATCACAAGGTCAAGAGATGGAGACCATCCTGGCCAACATGGTGAAACCCCGTCTTTACTAAAAATACAAAAATTAGCCAGGCGTGGTGGTGCACGCCTGTAGTCCCAGCTACTCGGGAAACTGAGGCAGGAGAATTGCTTGAATCCACGAGGTGGAGGTTGCAGTGAGCTGAGATTGCGCCACTGCACTCCAGCCTGGTGACAGAGCAAGACTCCGTCTCAAAAAAAAAAAAAAAAAAAAAATTTAGAATAACTTCAGAGGTTGCAGTGAGCCACGATCATGCCATTGCACTCCAGCCTGGGCCACAAGAGCAAAACTCCGCCTCAAAAAAAAAAAATGGAGGCTGGGCGCGGTGGCTCAAGCCTGTAATCCCAGCACTTTGGGAGGCCGAGACGGGCAGATCACGAGGTCAGGAGATCGAGACCATCCTGGCTAACACAGTGAAACCCCGTCTGTACTAAAAATACAAAAAAAAAACTAGCCGGGCATGGTGGCGGCGCCTGTAGTCCCAGCTACTCGGGAGGCTGAGGCAGGAGAATGGCGGGAACCCGGGAGGCAGAGGTTGCAGTGAGCGGAGATTGTGCCACTGCACTCCAGCCTGGGCGACAGAGTGAGACCCCGCCTCAAAAAAAAAAAAAAAAAAACTGGAGTAACTAGCATGTAGTATATTCACTGTGTGTTAGCTCTGATGGTTGTGGTGGTGGTGACAGTGGTGGCTGGGTGTGACTACTGGAAACATGCAATATATATACTATTGTGAAGCATTCTGTTTTATAGGATCTCCTGTATCGAAGGTCTAGGTCACTAGTGGATTATGAAAATGCTAATAAAGCACTGGATAAAGCAAGAGCAAAAAATAAAGATGTTCTACAGGCAGAAACTTCCCAACAATTATGTTGTCAGAAATTTGAAAAAATCTCTGAGTCTGCAAAACAAGGTACTGTTATGTTAACTTTCAATCACAAGGTATGCTTTATGACTATTATGTAAATTAAATAATCCTAATTTCTTGTTCACAGAACTTATAGATTTTAAGACAAGAAGAGTTGCTGCATTCAGAAAAAATTTAGTGGAACTGGCAGAGTTAGAACTGAAGCATGCAAAGGTAGAGTTGTAATAAAGATGTAATAATTTAAGTTACTTGTAATTTAGAAATTAATCAGTTATGACATTGATAATTCTTTAATCTTAATTCTCATAGGGATACTGTGACAACTATTCCTGAATTGGAATTACATTTTCCAAGATTATTTCACTGCTTCAAAACAGTTGGTCTGGGTTTTTTGTTTTGTTTTGTTTTTTTGAGACAAGAGTCTCGCGCTCTTGCCCAGGCTGGAGTGCAGTGGTAGGATCTCAGCTCACTGCAACCTCTGCTTCCCGGGTTCAAGCGATTCCCCTGCCTCAGCCTCCCGAGTAGCTGGGATTACAGGTATGTGCCACCACACCCGGCTAATTTTTGTATTTTTAGTAGAGACATGGTTTCACCATGTTGGCCAGGCTGATCTCGAAATCCCGACCTCAAATGATCCTCCTGCTTCAGCCTCCCAAAGTGCTGGGATTACAGACATGAGCCACTGTACCCAGCTAGTCTGGGGGTTTTTTGTTTTGTTTTGTTTTGTTTTGTTTTGAGACAGAGTCTTGCCCTGTTACCTAGACTGGAGTGCAGTGTCATGATCTCGGCTCACTGCAACCTCTGCTTCCCAGGTTGAAGCAACTCTCCTGCCTCAGCCTCCCGAGTAGCTAGCCACCACACGTGGCTAATTTTTGTATTTTTAGTAGAGATAGGGTTTTCACCATGTTAGCCAGACTGGTCTCGAACTCCTGACATCAGGTGATACCTGCCTCGGCCTCCCATAGTGCTGAGATTACAGGCATCAGCCACCACGCCCGGCCTGGTTTTTTAAAATTGTATTTATTTAATTATGTTTTAGAGCTGGAATGTTGCTGTGTTGTCCAGGATAGCATCAAACTCCTGGGCTCAGTTAGTCCTCCTGCCTCAGCCTCCCGAGTAGCTGGGATTACAGGTGTATGCCACCATGCCTGGCCCTCTGGTCTTTTTTACATTAGTTGTTTACTTTGAATTAAGGCTCTTCTTGTAGTTAATATAAAGTTTGGCCCAAACCTTAGAGTAATTTTAAGAATAGAGAATCTTAGAATTGAGAGGGATTTTAAAGATTATTTAATCAAGGTAAGAATAATATCTATATCATCTCCAATGGTCAGCTCTGAAAGAATCTAATACCTAATGTGGAAACCAGTATCATTTTTTGACTAGTTTTTTTTTTAAAAAGTCTTAATAAAAACATTTAAAAATTAGGCCGGGTGCAGTGGCTCACACCTGTAATCCCAACACTTTGGGAGGCCAAGATGGGTGGATCATCTGAGGTCAGGTGTTCAAGACCAGCCTGGCCAACATGGTGAAACCTCGTCTCTACTAAAAATATAAAAATTAGCTGGGCGTGGTGGCAGGCGCCTGTAATCCCAGCTACTGGGGAGCTGAGGCAGAATTGCTTAAACCCAGGAGGTGGAGGCTGCAGTGAGCCAAGATTGCGCCACTTCACTTCAGCCTGGATGCCAAAAAAAAATTTATTTAACATTTGCTATTTTTGTTTTCTGATTTCTTAGTCTAATAACCCTGTCAAAATGTTTTGATAAGTTTGGCATTGTTACTCTTACGGAGCCTGAGCTGGTTTCTAATATTCTTTTTTTTTTTTTTTTTTTTTTTTAAAGAGAGGCCGGGCACAGTGGCTCATGCCTGTAATCCCAGCACTTTAGGTCAGGAGTTCGAGACCACTAGCTAAGATGGTGAAACCCTGTCTCTACTAAAAATACAAAAATCAGCTGGGCATGGTGGTGCACGCCTGTAATCCCAGCTTCTCCGGAGGCTGAGGCGAGATGATCGCTTGAACCCGAGAGGCAGAGGTTGCCGTGAGCCGAGATCATGCCACTGCACTCCAGCCTGGGCAACAGAATGAGATTCTGTGTCCAAAAATAAAAATAAAAAGTTATGAACTACCAGAAGTTTTGCTATACATCAAGGGTTGGCAAACTACAGCCCATCTTCTTTTGTAAAGTCTGTGAGCCAGGAATGGTGTTCCCATTTTTAAATGGTTGGGATTTTTTTGTTTTTTGTTTTTTGTTTTGAGACGGAATCTCGCTCTGTCGCCCAGGCTGGAGTGCGGTGGCGCCATCTCGGCTCATTGGAAGCTCCGCCTCCCGGGTTCACACCATTCTCCTGCCTCAGCCTCCCGAGTAGCTGGAACTACAGGCGCCCGCCACCACGCCCGGCTAATTTTTTGTATTTTTAGTAGAGACGGGGTTTCACTGTGTTAGTCAGGATGGTCTCGATCTCCTGATCTTGTGATCCGCCCGTCTCGGCCTCTCAAAGTGCTGGGATTATAGGCTTGAGCCACCGCGCCCGGCCTGGTTTTTGTTTTTAAGGTAGAATAATATGTCGGCCGGGCGACGTGGCTCACGCCTGTAATCCCAACACTTTGGGAGGCCGAGGCGGGCGGATCACAAGATCAGGAGATCGAGACCGTCCTGACTAACACAGTGAAACCCCGTCTCTACTAAAAAAACAAAAAATTAGCCGGGCGTGGTGGCGGGCGCCTGTAGTCCCAGCTACTCGGGAGGCTGAGGCAGGAGAATGGCGTGAACCCAGGAGGCGGAGCTTGCAGTGAGCCGAGATGGTGCCACTGCACTCCAGCCTGGGCGACAGAACGACTCCGTCTCAAAATAATAATAACAATAATAATAATAATAATATGTCATGACATGTATTAATTATGAAATTCAGATTTAAGTATCTATAAATAAAATTTTATCGGAACGCAGCCAAGCTCATTCATTTATGCTTTGTGGCTGCTTTTACATAGTAGCATACTGGAATTATTGAAACAGCCTAAAATACTTATTATTTAGCCTTTTACACAAAAAGTTTGCTGAGTCCTGCTATAGACTGATGTCAGTGTCCAGTTTCCAGATTCTGCACTTTTTTTTTTTATTATTTGATATGGAATTTCGCTCCTGTTGCCCCAGACTGGAGTGCAGTGGCGTGATATCGGCTCACTGCAACCTCTGCCTCCTGGGTTCAAGCGATTCTCCTCCCTCAGCCTCCCAAGTAGCTGGGACACAGGTGCACACCACCATGCCCGGCTAATTTTCGTATTTTTAGTAGAGATAGGGTTTCACCATGTTGGCCAGGCTGGTCTCAAACTGCTGAACTCAGGTGATCCGCCTACCTCGGCCTCCCAAAGTGTTGGAATTGCAGGCATGAACCACCGCGCCTGGCCAGATTCTATACTTTTTCAAGTTCTTTCTGACCTGAGTTCTCTGTATTTAGATTTCTGATAACTGTTCTATTAACAGTACTACTCAATCAGAGGTGATTTTGCCCCCCAGAGGACATTTTGCAATAGCTGAAGACATTTGTGGTTATCACAACTGGGTGTTCTATGGTTACTACCAGTACATGGTGGGCCAAGGATGCTGTTAAACATCCTACAGTGAAGGCTGGGTGCCGTGGCTCACCCCTGTAATCCCAGCACTTTGGGAGGCCAAGGCAGGCAGATCACCTGCGGTCAGGAGTTCAAGACCAACCTGGCCAACATAGCGTAACCCTGTCTCTACTAAAAAATACAAAAAATTAGCCAGTGTAGTGGCACACACTTGTAATCTCAGCTACTCAAGAGGCTGAGGCAGGACGATCGATTGAACCCAGGAGGCAGAGGTTGCAGTGAGCCAAGATCATGCCACTGCACTCTAGTCTGGGTGACAGAGCAAGACTCCATATCAAAACAAAGAAAGGCTGACGTGGTGGCTCATGCCTGTAATCCCAGCACTTTGGGAGGCTGAGGCAGGTGGATTACCTGAGTTCAGGAGTTCAAAACCAGCCTGGCCAACATGGCAAAACTCCGTCTCTACTAAAAATACAAAAATTAGCGGAGCATAGTGGCAGATGCCTGTAATCCCAGCTACTGGGGAGGCTGAGGCAGAATTACTTGAACCCGGGAGGCAGAGGTTGCAGTGAGCTGAGATGGTGCCACTGCACTCCAGCCTGGGCAACAGAGTGATACTCCATCTCAGGAAAAAAAAGAGAAAAAGAAATTTACTGAAGAATCTGGTATGTAGAAAGTATTCTTGTATGTGAAACAAATTATGTAATTTTATGTGTTTAACCCTTTATGTGTATATAATGAATGGCTGTTTTTAAATTTCTAATGTATCGATAAAGTCATATGACTTCTAACACTATATTTTATGTGGTTTCTAACAGTGTATTTTCAGTAGGAGTCTTCTAGATTGTTTGGACTAAAATTTATAATTTATTTTTTATCCCTTTTTTAGGGTAAC